>NC_137169.1:172166051-172533847 GCF_951394435.1 Stenella coeruleoalba | reverse complement strand
TTTTTTTTTTTTTTTAAAGCAGTTGTTTCTGTTTGATTTATGCTTTTATAATGATCATTTTTCCCTTTTACTTAATTAGGTTCATATTCTAATTTCTAATGCTTGGTTCGTATTTTTTTCCACTCTCCATGGTTTTATTACTTAAAAATTGAAGGTTATAAGTATTTCTGAAGGACATTTTTCTCATTACACATCCTATACATTTTGATAAGGTTGTATTTTCACTTTATTAATTTATAAAGAACATATAGTGTCAATTTTGCTTTCCTTTTTAACCCATTCCAGTGTGGCTTTTGCCCCTCAGCTTAACCCCATTTGATTCTTGGGAAGATCACCATCATGGCCCCTTCTTTAGTTCTGTAAAACCTCTTCTTGTGTGTTTTCCCATTTACTTACCTGTCACACTGACCTTTCTGCCTTTCCGACATGTCTGTTCCTTTGAAGTCCTTCCTTGATCCTCTGTTTTTAATAGCTCCTTTTCTCTTTTTCATTATCTAAACCAATGCCCTTTTTTGTATCTCTTATTTAGAACTTAAGAATTTTTACTTTATTGTGTACATACTTGTGTTTACTGCTATCATTCTTAGCACCTTGTACAGTGCATGGGGTGCAATGGATAATCAGTATTTGAATGAGTGAGTAAATGATATGTAATCTTATGGAAGGATTGGGGTAGGGAGAGGGACCTACCCAGATACATAGACCTTTTGTCAGGGCAGATCAATTTTGGTAAAAATACTTCAGGAAAATTGATAATCTGGAAATTAAATTCCTTTCAAAGTATCCAAGACTTATAGCCTTTTGTGTAGCTCAGGAGTACACATGCATACCCCGCTTTGAAGATTCCTAGTTAAATCATAAAAGATCAGCATTAGGAAATTCTTTCCATTTATGTATTATTTAAGGTTCATTTTTTTTTCCTTTCTAAATGTCTTCCCTCATTTATTTAACTTTTATTGAAAAGCAGGCTCATTTCTAGGTGTAGGAGAAAATATTAAGATGTGTCAAATTATTTAAGTCAGTGGGATAGACATGTAAGCAGCTCTAATGCATACAGGTAAGTTCCAAGTACAGAAAATACTTTGTACTTTGCATCCCTTTTTTTCTCCTCAAGTAAGTATAACCTTTTCCTCTGGCTTCTTCAGGATCTTTTCATTGTCTTTGAATATCTGTAATTTGAAAATGATATGCTGAGGTGTTGTTTTTTTGACATTTATTCTGCAGGGTATTCTTGGAGCTTCCCGGATTTGTGGTTTGATTATCTGACATTAATTTGGGGAAATTAATTCTCAGTCATTATTGTTTCAAATATTTCTTCTGTTCCTTTCTCTCTTCTCTTCCTAGTATCCCCATTACATGTATGTTACATCTTTTGTAGATATTCCACAGTCCTTGGATATTTTGTTCTGTTTTTGTCAGTCTTTGTTCTTTTTGCTTTTCAGTTTTTGAGGGTTCTACTGGTACATCCTCTGACTCAGTGATACTTTCTTTAGCGGTAGGCAGGCTACTAATAAGACCATCAAAGGCATTCTTTATGGCTGTTACAGAGTTTTTGAGCTCTCATTTCTTTTTAGTTCTTTCTTAGGATTTCCATCTCTGCATACATTGGCCATCTGTTCTTCTGTGGTCTTTATCCTTTAGAGCCCTTAGCATATTATTCATAGTTATTTTAAATTTCTGGTCTGATAATTCCAGTGTCCCTGCCATATCTGGTTCTGATGCTTGCTTTGTCTCTCAAATTGTGTTTTTGTCTTTTGGTATGCCTAGTAATTTTTTCTAGAGCCGGACATGATGTACTGGGTAAAAGGAACTGCTGCAAAAAGGCCTTTAGTAATGTGGTGGTGAGGTGTAGGGGGAGGGCAAGGGTTCTGTAGTCCTGTAATTGGTCTCAGAGCCTATGTCTCTGGGCTGTGAACTTCACTAGTGGTTCTTAGTTTTTTTCTAACCCCTTTTAGGTGGGACAGGAAGACTAGAATGGACTGGAGTTGGGTATTTCCCTTCTCCAGGTCACTTAGGTTCTGGTAATATCCCAGCAGGTTAGGTTCTGGTTAACTAATTTTCCCTGAGGGCAGGACTTGTTACGAAGAACTAGAATGCTCTGGCATATTTAGAAATGGTTCCTTTTCCCCTTCCGAATCTGCTGGAAGCATGAGGGGAGTTTTCTCTGATAATTAGTGTGGGAATCTGGTTGGGCTGCTGGAGGTAAATTTCACAGTATTGTGGGGGCCTCCCTGTGACTGGGTCCTCCTGGAGTTTTTAACTCTCAGACTTGTCCACACTGAGCTTCCTCCAACCATTTTTCAGTTATAGTTCAAGAGTTTCCTGTCTGACACTGCTTCCTACTGCGGTTTCAGTGCCTCAGTCTGCTCAGATATGTTGAGATTCCCTGTATTCTGTCTCTTCAATTTTGGGGCAGTGATTTGCCTTGTGTCCTCCTCTTGCTTATGGATCCCAGAAGAGTAGTTGATTTTTCAGTCTGTTCAGCTTTTTTACTTGTTAGGACTGAATGGTAACTTACATGCAGAACTGGAAATAAAAGTCTAACCTTTTTCTTGTTTAAAAAAAGGTACGCTTACTAAATCTTTTTGTGTAGAATGCATAGGAGTTTTCGTCTCTTTTGCCTGCTCTGCTCTTTGCTTTATGGTAGTTACTTCTTGAGGGTGTTGTATTGAAAAAGCTTTTGAAACCACATTGAGCCTTCACAAAAGGACTTTGTGATCTACCATATGCGAAGATGTGGAAAGTCAGCATGAGTGCCAGGTATTTGTGGTCCTTAAAAGAGCATTCTGAATATCCTATTGCTGTTTCCCCTTTGGTTATTGAAGCCGTGAGCTTTCAAAATTTAGCTGTGACTAGATCTTTCCTCAAGATCTATTTTCTGTTTCTGTCAGTGCTACTAAAGTTATCTTGTCCAAACTATAATGCTAACATTCTCTCCACAAATTTGAGTGCCTACTTCGTGCAAGAAACATTTCTGTTTTGTTGGGGGTATCTTTTATTCAGAAGTATAATTTAGGTGGGTATTGGGCCACAGGTAGACCTAGATCTTCCGTTGTGCTGCAGGGATCTTCAGGCAGTAGTCAACTGGAAAGCACATTCCTGTTGCTGGAAAGAATCCCTAAGATTACTTTGTCTGACACCTAATTTCCCTTCTTTGCTGGCTTCAACTCTACTCTCCATCCTTTCAGATTATAATTATTACCTAGGCCATCCATTCTTATTCAACTTTCCTTTTTCGTTGCTCTGTCTATATGCATAGATGACTCCCAAATACCAGTCATCAAAATCACAATTTATTCCCATCCGAAAAACAGAAGCTAAATGTCTTTTACATTCTGGGCTTGGGCAAGAGTGAGCTGCAGACAGAAATGCAGCTTCTCACTAAACCAAAGAAGAGGAAAGGTTATATATGATTTGGGGGAAGGGTAGAATTTAGGTTAAATTTAAATGAAAAAATATATTGACCTAAAGCAAAGAGGAACTAATTCTAGAGAGCTTATCTGTTCAGTAACTGCCAAAAGTAGAAACTTGAGCTTCCTAAATACATGTAGATAATGTGTTTTAGGCCAGAGTAGAATTTACAGCTTCCTCTGTATATGTGGATTGTGTCTTGAGGCAAAAGACGGAATTTTTCATTCTCAGATCACCTTTTGACCCTCCTTGGCCAGGTCACAGTAGAGGTCACTATTGTTCAGATTTACACTGCTGACATATTCTTAAAAATTGAGATAGCAGTTTTGGTGATCAGCAAGACTCTATCCTTTTTTTTTGGTCTAGGATTACCTGCTGTATTATCTGATAAGATGGCATCCATGCAGTAGCATTTAAGACTCTAACTACCAGGGAACATATGATTGATTGTAATACAGATTCAAACAGAAAGACTGGAAAATTTTTAAAACTCGTGTAGATCCTAGTTTTCCGAATGATGATACCAGGAAGTTCTGGAACTACAACTAACTTGTGAATTACTTCCTGAATCTTAGTTGCCACAGGAATACAAATATCCAAATCGGATATAATTTGGCTGTGTTCAGGAGAACTGGCATCTCTAGAAAGAAGACTTTAAAAATATATATATTTAGGAGAATATTTCATTTGACAGTTCCTATTAATTTGCTGGGGAAGCTTTCTAGAGACAGATGAAAGGAGTGTTCTGTTTATAGTTGACCCCAGGGTAACAGTGTTGAGACATGGGTTAGGATTTAGAATTCTTAGAAATTCCTCCTATCTTAGTCGTTTTAGTTCTCCGATAAATTCATTATGCTATTGTAGGATTTATGGTGGAAATAGTGGTACATGTATCTACAGGGGAGCTGTATTTAAAGGTAGTTCACTTTGAATTCAGTGAATTCTAGAGTCAACTTCAGAGCAGCATCATCGGTAGATTTGGGGCCATTGTTCTTTACACACACACACACGTGCGTGCACGCACACACACACCCCACGCTTTATTTGCTAATATGGAGCAGTGCCTCTTCCAGATATTTTTCTGATTGCTGTATCTGCCAGTGTCTTTATGAATAGGTCGTTAAAACTTAGAGGCTGAAGGATCTTTGATTTTTTTTTTTTTTATCTGAAGGATCATATGTTTGTTTTAGTTTGTAGTTTGTCAGTTTTCTAAAGGTCTTCTAACATTTTCTTTCAGCTCTGTGTTGGAAATCATCCAAATTTGCAATTTTCTGTTCCACTTTTTTTTTAAATCCTGTATTTTAGATTTTAGCCTATTAAGAAAAAGAGGGGGCAGGTTCTTTTTACATTGCCTCTTGGGTCTATCCCACAATACAGGTTGAACGCCTTGAAGCCAGTTTCTTATGTCTCCTATTTATCGGTCCATTCCTTGTTTGCAGCCTAGAATTTTAGTCTAAGTTTTAAAGGAAGGGCACCAGAAAAGGCTTTATTTATCACCCTGGTTTTCTTGCTTTCTCTAGTCCCTGTTGAACGTTTTGCTAGGTTTTTTTTTTTCTTTTTTCCAGCCACTTTTCAACTATTTTTATCCATCTGAGGGGCTACAAGTAAATGGAATCATTAATATAAGCCTGGGATTCCTGGACAGTTTCTTAATAGAATGAAATTCAGTAGCAGCCATTAGTCTGTCTGCCTTTTGGTTTTGGAAAGTCTTTTATTGTGACTGTTAGCCCTAAACTGTACCTTAACTTAGTTTCCATTGGTTTACCTACCATTGTAGCAGTCTTAAGTGGGTATGGGTCATTGGTTGTTTTCTTGGGGGAAGACCTTGAGGAAAGGATATTTCACTTAGGATTCTAGGGGTGGCAGTAGAGGGGAACAGAGGGAATATAGGTAAAGGTGGTGATGCTAAAACATGATAATGTTGGATGCATAAGGAGGGCAGTTTGAATGCTTATTTTCTTTGGTCTTTGCTAGAGAACTTTAAAGGGATGATGCTACTTTGAAGTTTGGGTTTAATTTTGAGGCCTCAGCATACCAGTCAAAAAGACTGCCCATTGTGTATTTGGTACTTTTTTCCCTTTCTTTTCTAGAGCTTCTTTTAGTTGTATTATCTTTGACATGTCCAAAATTACCAATAATAGCTAAGGTAATTATAAACATCCTTGGAGAAATTGTGCCATCTAGCCTGGTAAGCAGAATAACTAGGATTATAATAAGAGTGTATATAGGGGCAGGAGTTCTGTCAGGAGAAGTTTGTATCGTAGATGTAGAGAAACCCACATCAATACACAAACTACATACAATAAGGTCAAGTGATGCTTATAAAATGGTGGCTAGGGGGGCTTCCCTGGTGGAGCAGTGGTTAAGAATCCGCCTGTCAATGCAGGGGACATGGATTCGAGCCCTCGTCTGGGAAGATCCCACATGCTGTGGAGCAATGAAGCCTGTGTGCCACAGCTACTGGGCCTGCACTCTAGAGCCCGTGAGCCACAACTGCTGAATCCACGTGCCACAACTACTGAAGCCCGCATGCCTAGAGCCCGTGCTCCGCGACAAGAGAAGCCACCGCAGTGAGAAGCCTGTGCACTGCAATGAAGAGTAGCCCCTACTTGTCACAACTAGAGAAAGCCCGCACACAGTAACGAAGACCCAATGCAGCCATAAATGAATGAATGAATGAATGAATGAATGGTGGCTAGCGACCATGATTTAGCCCCTAGAGTACAGAAATGTTAACCTTTAACCCCAGAGTACAGAAATGAAGGAGAAAGTCCTCCTACATTAAACAAAGTGATGTCTCTTTTAGTTAATCTCTTCATGAAGGCTTTTTAGAGAGGCTTATGGCAAAGTTTTTTGCTCCAGAGAGCAGATACTGGTCTGTTGGGTCTCTTGTATCCATCAGTTTGACTAGATAGGAATTAGTAGAGTCTGTGCCAGCATTTGATCCTCTGAAGATTGAATGATAGAGAAAAGACAGTATTTCATGAAGGAGAAGTTTTCTGTCACAAAATTCTTTCAGTTTGTGATTCCCGCACTCAGGGAGATACTCAAAGAACCACAGGCTACTAATCATAGGGTAACAAACTCAGCTAGATTAGTGACCAGAGCTCTGTGAAAAATTGCTCAGATTTCAGGCTACTGTTGGGACACTGATCAGGAATCATGATGGAGCTGAAAGATAATTGTATTTCAAGCACAGAAGATTCAAGGAATGTTTGCTTGTTTGGGAGTCCACTGGTTCTGATAAGCAAAATGAGTGAGTCTTCAAGGTAGACTCAGTGGACAGCCTCAAAATTATAAACAAAAGCCATGGCTCACTCAAATTTGAAAAATTTGAACATATTTCAAATTTTTGCTTGCACAAGGGAGAAACTTCATGTGGAAATGTAGCTGTTTTGAAGAGACAATGTATATTGAATTTTAGAGGGGGCTAGAATTTAGGTTAAATTTCAGTGAAGTGCTTTTACTTATAAAAGCAAAGTAAGTTAATTGCTCATTGGGTGGGTTCTTGAAAGCAGGGTTTTTTTTTAAATTAATTATTTTTGGCTGCGTTGGGTCTCTGTTGCGGTGCACGGGCTTCTCATTGCGGTGGCTTCTCTTGTTGTGGAACACGGGCTCTACGCGCGTGGGCTTCAGTAGTTGTGGCGCATGGGCTCAGCAGTTGTGGCTCCCGGGCTCTAGAGCGCAGGCTCAGTAGTTGTGGCGCACGGGCTTAGTTGCTCGGCAGCATGTATGATCTTCCCGGACCAGGGCCCGAACCCGTGTCCCCTGCATTGGCAGGCAGATTCTTAACCACTGTGCCACCAGGGAAGTCTAAGAGCAGGTATTTTTAAATGATAGCTGCTAAAAGTGGGAAATTCAGCATCCTGGATACAAATAGATCATGTCCTTCATTGTTTATGTGCCAGTGTAGAATATATGCCATACTGTGATTGTGCAAGTTGTGTCTTTAGGCAAGTGTGATATTTTTCTTTCTCACTATCTACTGGACGACTCTACCTCCCTCAGTGCTCCATTAAATAACTGGAACTCAGTGTGTGTAGCAGCTCCACTTCTCTTCTAACCCACACCTTCCTTCTGTGTTCTATCTCAGTAAAGGATGGTTGCTTTCGTAAAATCTTATTTGACCCTTCCCTCTTAGACCAGTGTTGTATGTATCACGTAGTGATCTGTCTGATTCTCTCTGTCTGTGCTTTGCTGCTTTGGTTTAGATAGTTAATATCACTGAGGTTTTTTAACAGCCTCCTCATTGTTCTTTTTACTGCTAGTTGCTTTCTATTCTGTCTTCTACATACTGCTTGAATTTCTTTGAAACTATTTGATCATGTCATCTCTTGTTTAAAACTTCCAGTGGCTTCCAGACTCATACCTACATACATGTTGCTCGACTTTGCCTGGAACCCTGTTTCTTTTGTACTCCCATCCCAGTGTAGTATTTTTTTTAAGGCTGTTTAATCTCCGTTTAAGCCTTCCCTGACTCCTTAAATTTCCTGATCCTTCTCTGTAATTCCATATCATTTTTTCCATATGGTTGCTTAGACTCGATCTTGTCAGTTTGTAGTTTAGCTGTTTACACACATTTCTTTGTTTATGGGCTTTGAATTCTGAGGCAAGGACCTAGAGCAATTCTGCTTGGCCAATAATAGATGTTTACTGAATACTTGAATGATTGGAGCCTCTTCCTTTGCCCTAGAGGAGTTAGTTGTCTAAGACCATCTTCCTTACATGTATACTAGATCTCATCCCCCTATTCAAAGACAGGCAGAGAAGTTGGCTGTACGTTGTTCATTCATAACAAGAGGAAAGTCAGAGTGGTGAGGAGACCTTGAAATTGTGTCACATGGTGAGCAGTAGGAGGAACTAGGACATTTAACCAGAAGTAAAGAAAAATCAGGTGGAATATGATAACAGTGTCCAAATATTTGAAAGACTGTTGTGTAGAAAAATTATTCGGCTTAGTCAGTTTGCCTCCAGAGGACAGCTGTAAGGTGAATAGGAAGCAGTTTTGGGCTCATCATTAGGAGGAGATAAGCTGACTTATTAGAAAGGGGATTTTTCATGAGTGGAGCTGTGAAAGTAGAGGCAGAATGACCTGTGGCTTAAAGTGCTTTAAAGTAGATTTTGTATCTTTGGCAAAAGTTGGACTAGATGGCCATGCTGAAGAGTCTGAGATTTTCCTGACAGTTCTAAGTTCCATGACTGCCAGTTTCAGAAAGATACTTCTTATTTTGGGTGAAGAGAGTTTCCTATACATCAGTAATAATTAAGCATTCTCTGTGTGCGAGCTGTTAGGCATTCAGAGATCAGTGATAACTTCTTGCTCTCAAGTAGCTTGTATTTATAAATGGAAAGATTCTTGAGCTTTTCTTCTTTGTTCTTGAGGAGCCAGTGTGTAATTTCTGTTGGTTTTACTCTCAGGATTTACAATGTCTAAAAATTAGTTTTGAGATTTACTTCCCTTTCAGATACTAAAATTGGTTTTCTCTCTTCTTTATTCCTAGCAATGTCTCAGGCTGTGCAGACAAACGGAACTCAACCATTAAGCAAAACATGGGAACTCAGTTTATATGAATTACAACGAACACCTCAGGTAATATAGATTAAGATAACTTAGGGGAAATAGGCATATAAACTGGGATATAGTTTTAGAAAGTGAAAACTTGAAAGAACATAGCAGTAATAATAAATTTATATACAGTTCTAATTTATGTATGTTTGGTTGACACTTCATTTCATGAACAAATAATTTGAGTGCATATTCTGTACCAGGTCCTAAGCTAGGCAGTAGGTAAAGTGGTGAATAAAACAGATGTGGCACCAGCCCAGGGAGTTTATGGACATCAAACAAGTAAATTACACATATGAGAAGTTATGTAAAGGGAAGGTTCTTAATGCTGTAATAAATAATTGCGGGAGAACCAGGGAAGACTATTTTGAGAAGGTGAAGATGGGGAAGGCTGGGAGAGGAACAGGTTTGAAGGAGATAAACATGCTTAAAACTGAAGTCATTTTCAGTTTGAAATGCCTATAAGACAAGTAGAGATGCTACCTAGGGGTCTGGACTAAATATAAAGTTTTAGGACTTGTCAGTACATTTTAAGAATGAGAATGCCAGATCACCTAGAGAGAGATGAGCAGAAGGCCCAGAACTTCATCCAGAGGAGCTTCAAGATTTAGAAATTAAGTAATGGAAAAGGAGCCAGCAAAGGAGACTGAGAAGGAACGGCCAAAGAAAAGTAAGGAAAAATGGAAGATGAAGTGAGGGGATCAAAACATAGGACAAAGTGTTTCAAGGAGGATGCAGTTACTGTGTTCAGTACTACTGAGAGGATGAATAAGGTGAAGATTACAAAAGTGAGCACTAGAGTTGGCTGTATATACTTGGTGACCTTGACCAGAGTAGATTCACTTGAGTAGGTTTTGCTGTGTTAAAGGGGAGGGGGAGGTGAAAATGAATAGGTAATGTTTCAGAGAAGTTTGGCTGTGCAGAGAAACAGAGAAATGGAGTGAAAACTTGAGGGCAACATAGAATCAGGAAGTTATTTAAATTTTGTTTTGTTAATAAGATGAGGGATGGAACCACTCTCACCCCACCCTCCTCTACACACAGCTCTAAGCTCATCATTCACATTTCACTATGCAGCAACCCTATATTAATCTAGGCTGATTTAGTGAAGAGGGAGAGATTGCTGAAGTCTGAGATCAAATAGAAATCCAAAGAGGGATATACTTGAGAAGGTAGGAAGGAATGGACATGTGATAGGAAGAGGTATACTTTCTCTTTGTAAGAAGAAAGAGGAAGATGCTTTATAAAGATTTGGTAGAGAGAAAACGAGAGAGTTCTTTAAATGAAATTTGAGGTAAGGTAATTAATCTATTGAACATTTAGGTGGTAGGTCTGCAGATAGAAGAAAAGTTGTAAAATAGTGCAGTGAAAAGAAAAATGAGTTTTTAGTGATATCAGTCTGGTTGTGTGATTCCTCCCTTTTTTTCCCCTGCACTGCTATGCAGATGCACAGGTATAGGCATGGAAAATATGGATGGATGGTTTATCCAGGGTTCAGATTTTGCTAGGCAAATTCTAAAGAGGAAGAGGGGACCAGACTTGATTACTAGCTAAGTCATCATCATACTCTCTGTGTGATTTATAAAATCGAGGTTATAATTCCTAAATCAAAAGTTTGTGTGTATATTAAACTAAGTAAAATACAGAAAGCACTTTATATAGAGAGGTTGAAACATAATGGATACTTGATAATGGACAATATCTATAGTTTCGATGGCTTTCCTTGTGGGGTCATCAATCTTTGACCCTATAGAGAAAACACAAGTACGACGGAGAGCCAGTGGAGACAGGAAGTGTAACATATGGAAGCCCCTTATTCTACCTGCATCTTCCTTTTCAGTGGCCACATACTAGACCTTTTTCCTCAATCCATAGGAGCCTGTATTGGTGCCTTTAGAGCTACATAATCTTTGTTCTCAGTGCCACCTTGTGGGAAGGGCGAGTAGTGGTAGTGGCAAAGAAAGTAGGAGTCACTAATCTGTGCATTTGGGAGGTTTGTCCTGAATTCTACATTGGAACTCCAAATGCATTTTCGCACTGAAAACATTTTTAGACATGACAATTAGAAATACTAATACTTTTTATACTTCGGAGGTGCTATGGTTTAAATCAGTTTGTAGGTTAGCTTGAGAACCTGACCACTTTGTATGAAACTTCTCTGTGGATCAAGACTTTTTAAGGTTCAAAAGGTGATTTTAAAATTAAATCCTGTTAAGCTGTGTATAAATAGGGAATACTTGTATTTGAATTTTAAAATCTTTTAATGGATGGCGTGAAATGTATAGCTTATTATCAAAATGGTGCAGTTTTGCAGATGGAAGAAGTTTTAGGGTTCATTTAGCTTAACTTCCTCATTTTGCAGGTAAGAAGACAATGTTAAAACTAATTATTTAGTGTCACAAAGCTAGTTGTAGAACTAATAGAACCTAAGCCATCTGATTCCATATTCAATGCTTTTTTTATTGCTATACCAGGGTGATTTAACATTAGTTATCTTTTAAATATATAATATGTTATCTTTAGCATTAAAATAAGGGCATTTATATAATGCTTTGGTGCTGGGGCTGAGGGGAGTTGGAGGAGATTATAGCTAAAACAAGATTGGTTGTGAGTTGACAGTGACGGTGACTGGGTGATGGGTATATAGATGTTCATTTTTGTCATTTTCTATATTCTTACGTTTGAACTTGTCCATAATTTTTTTTTAATTAGGTAGCATTTAATTTTAAAGTGATGCTTTTTACAGGAGGCAATAACGGATGGCTTGGAAATTGTGGTTTCACCTCGAAGTCTACACAGTGAATTAATGTGCCCAATTTGTTTGGATATGTTGAAGAACACCATGACTACAAAAGAGTGTTTACATCGTTTTTGTGCAGACTGCATTATCACAGCCCTCAGAAGTGGGTATGTTAAAATGAATTATGCTAGGTACTTAAATTATACAAGGACAGTGTTCTAGTGCTCTGTGGGTTTTGAGAAATACATTTTCTATAAGTGTTCATTTGCAAATTGGAAATTTATCTAAAGTCTAGGTTTTAATTATTGGAGAATCTTTGTTTCGAAACAGTTGATTTTATATAGTTTTAGAAGCTTTTTAGGATGAGTTTTTGTTTTGAGGAAATTACAAAGCATGAAACCATGATTTTCTCACTTCTTAAGTATAATGTCCTGATGAATATTTTAATAAAATAATTCATAACATATAAATTAATATATATTAGTGGATAGTTTTTCCATGTATAGCATGGATATCAGAAACGGGAAATTTAGGAAGGAATAGATTTTTATTTCTAAAATGGTTATATATAATTTATCATGGGGAAGTATTTAGTTTTTTCTCTATTGGCAAGTAGTATGGAGAGTCTCTTGTTTCAAAAATCTTGCTTAGTCACTAGTCAGATATTCAAGGAAAGTCAGGTTAATCAGTTTAAATTTCTGCGACTTAGTAAAGCTATTGGAATAAAGATGATAATTATCTGGAAGCTGGCTATTTTTGTCTTTAGCCCAAAGATCCTCGCATTATTTACATTTTCTTTTCTCTCTTTTTATTTAGCAATAAAGAATGCCCTACCTGTCGGAAAAAGCTAGTTTCCAAAAGATCACTAAGACCAGACCCAAACTTTGATGCACTCATCAGCAAAATTTATCCAAGTCGTGATGAGTATGAAGCTCATCAAGAAAGAGTATTAGCCAGGATCAACAAGCACAATAATCAGCAAGCACTCAGTCACAGCATTGAGGAAGGACTGAAGATACAGGCCATGAACAGGTATATGGGAGAGAAGGCCAGGCAGGGCGGCCATTTTTCCACTCTATTAAATACTGAATTAACACCCTCCATTTTGAGATAGATAAAATGCAGTAACAAATAGTAGTTCTGTGTGGTTACCTTTTCTTGAAGGTATAAAATATGTCTCTAGGCCTAATACGGTATTCCATTTAAAGTACTAGAGTCTTAAAAAAAACAAGACAAGACAAATACCCTCTTATACCCACTTCTCCCTCCACTTACCATTGTATTTCTTCTCTTTAAAAGAGTTGTCTGTGCTTACTATATCCAATACTTCTACTGTCCCATTTTGAACTCCCCCAGTCAGGCTTTATCCCAATGCCTCATATCACCCTTGTTGAAGTTACCATTGACCTCCACATTGCAAAACCCAATTGCTGATTCTCAGATCTCATCTTACTTAGCAGCATTTTATACAGTTAATTTCTCTTTTCTGTTTGACTGGTTTCCTTCCGCTGGCTTTCAAGAGACGATATTCTCCTGGTTGCCTTTGTATGTCGTTAGCTGTTCCTTATTTCAAACTTAACATGTTCAGTACTGAACTTGTAATTCTTATCCCCTACTTCTCTTCATTCTTGCTCATTTTAGTTGATGGCAACTCCATCATCCTACTTGCTTTAGCCAAAAACTTTGGAGTTACCTTTCACCTCTCTCTTATTTCCCAGTCCGTATTCCAGTTTGTGAATAAATATATTTTTAGCTTTTTCCATAATATATCCAAATTGGTCTAGGCAACCACCATCTTTCATTTGAAAGTGTTGAAATAGCCTCCTAATTGGTCTTTCAACTTTCCATGCTTACCTCCACATTGTCTGTGCTCAGCACAGCAGCCAGAGTGATAAATTGGAAGTCAGGTCATAGTTCTCCTTTGCTTTGAAACCTCTAATAGCTTCTATTCACATTCAGGTTAAAAGACTTTAATGATAGCTTCCAAGACCCTATATAATCTGAGCACTTTCCTCACCCCTATTCTCTTTTCTGCTCTGACATCTCCTGATATGTTTAGGCCTCAGGGAGAGTCAGCATCTTCCAAAGCCACATTGCAATAAAGTCAGCCACCAATAAAGCCACATCCCAATCTAGTGGCTTTCACCTTGGCTGAATATCAGAATCACTTGGAAAGTTTTTAAATCCTAGGGCCTCAAAGGCATCACTCCAGACTAAGTAAATCAAAATCTTTGATTGGGGTACAGGCATTCGTATTTTAAAAGTTCCAGAAGTGGTTCTGAAGAGTAAACTTTTAGTCTTTTACCAGGAGAAAGAATCCCCTTCATAAAATCCTTTATAGATAGACCTTTGATTTTGCTTGAACATTTCTAGTGGTGGGAGTATGTGATAGAAGCTTCTTTCATTTGTTAATAACTTTATTAAAGCTTCTTGGCTGTTTTTGAGACTTAGCAAGCTTGTTTCTGCCTCAGGGCCTTTATACTTCCTGTTCTCTCTTTCAGGAACCCTCTTCTTCTAGATAGTCCACATGGCACACACACTCATTCTTCAGGTGTCTGCTAAGTTCCCGTCTTCCACCACAGGACTCCATACTTTCTTACCCTCTCTGCCTCATTTTTCTTCATAGCACTTATCATTCTCTGAACATGTGTGTGTTATTTGCTGTACTAGAATAATATAAGCCCTAAGAGGGTAGAGACTGTGTGAGTATTACTGATTCTTATAACACCAGTACATAGAACTACGGTTGGCTTAAAGTAAATAGTTTTGTATGAATATATATTTTCTAAAGTTCTTCCCTTATATTGAATTAAAATTAGTCTTTTGCGTGTAGCAGTCTTGATATGTCTTTGTCAAAATACTTATGTTGGGTTCTATATTTATTTCAGATTCTGCTTCTATCTACTAGTCCTCAAATAATTTCATATAAATATACATTCTTACATGCTCCTCTAAAGGCTAAATATTTACATTCCTAATTTCTTTTATTCCTCATATGACATTCAAGTTTGTTGGTGTATAATTCTTGAAATGCTACCTCTAGAACAGTATGTAGTGTTATGGATATGATTTGATAAATGCAGGATATGATAGGCTATTGATCTGCCTCCATTATCTGAACATTATTTTATGAATGCTGCCTGAAATTACATTAATCTAGCTCTGTTCTTTGGAAAGAAGTGTGAGGTAAAAATAAATACATTAGACAAGTAACCCTGTTGAGTTTTTTGTTTGTTTCATTATTTTGGTCTTTCTGTATCACAGTAGAAAATTATGATAAAAAACATAAAATTTACCATATTCAGCATTTTTAAATATACAGTGCAGTATTGTAAGTGCATTCACACAGTTGTACAATCAATTTCCAGAACTCTTTTCATCTTATAAAACAAACTCTGTACCCATTAAGCGACCGTTCCTCATTTCTTCCTCCTCTCCTCAGCTCCTGGTAACCAGCATTCTACTTTGTGTTTCTGTGATTTTGATTACTTTAAATACCTCATATATGTGGAATCATACAGTATTTGTCTTTCTGTGATTGGCTTAATGTCTTCGAAGTTCATCCATGTTGTAGCACCTGCAGAATTGCCTTCCTTTGTAAGACTAATCCATTGTATGTGTTCACTTTTTTTTTTTATAAATTTATTTATTTTTGGCTGCGTTGGGTGTTTGTTGCTGCACACAGGCTTTCTCTAGTTGCGGTGAGCGGGGGCTACTCTTCATTGCAGTGTGCGTGCTTCTCATTGTGGTGGCTTCTCTTGTTGCGGTGGCTTCTATTGTTGCGGAGCAGGGGCTCTAGGCGTGCAGGCTTCAGTAGTTGTGGTGTGCAGGCTCAGTAGTTGTGGTTTGCGGGCTCTAGAGCGCAGGCTCAGTAGTTGTGGCACATGGGCTTAGTTGCTTTGCAGCATGTGGGATCTTCTAGGACTAGGGATTGAACCTGTGTCCCCTGCATTGTCAGGCAGATTCTTAACCAGTGTGCCACCAGGGAAGCCCCAGTGTTCATATATTTTTGAATCATGGTTTTGTCAATTAACATATTAGTCACCCCCTCTTAATTTTGAAATGCTGTATAGATTTCATAAACAGTATTTTATTTTTTGGGGGGGAAAAAAGTTCTTGAGCATCTTTCCTAAGCAAGGATGCTCACTCGCACCACTTCTATTCAACATGGTATTGGAAGTCCTAGCCACAGCAGTCAAAACAAAAAAGAAAGGGAGGGAGGGTATCCAAATAGGAGGGGAAGAGGTAAAATTGTCATTATATGCAAATGACATAATACTCTATAGAAAACTGTAAAGACTCCAAACAGAAACTATTAGAACTAATAAATGAATTCAGCAGAGTAGCAGGATACAAGATTAATATACAGAAATCTGTTACATTTCTTTACACTAACAACGAAATATCAGAAAGAGAAAGTAACAAAACAGAACAATCCTGTTTAAAATTGCTTCAAAAAAAAAAACCCTAGGAATAAATTTAACCAAGGAAGTAAAAGACCTGTATGCTGAGAACTATAAAATTGATAAAGGAAATGGAAGATGATTCAAAGAAATGGAAAGACATCCCATGTTCTTGAATTGGAAGAATTAATATTGTTAAAATGGGCATACTGCTCAAAGCAGTCTACACATTTAATGCTATCCCTGTCAAATTACCCATGGCATTTTTCACAGAACTAGAATAAATAATCCTAAAATTTATATGAAACCACAAAAGACCTAGAATTGCCAAAGCAGTCCTGAGGAAAAAGAACAAAGCTGGAGGCATAACCCTCCCAGACTTCCGACAAGACTACAAAGCTACAGTTATGAAAACAGCATGGTACTGGTGCAAAAACAGACATACAGATCAGTGGAACAGAATAAAGAGCCCAGAAATAAACCCACACAACCTGTGGTCAACTAATCTTTGACGAAGAAGGCAAGAATATACAATGGAGAAAAGAGTTTCTTTAGCAAGTGGTGTTGGGAAAGCTGGACAGCCACATGTAAATCCATGAAGTTAGAACATGGCTTCATACCATACACAAAAATAAACTAAAAATGTCTTAAAGACTTAAATATAAGACGTGACACGATAAAACTCCTAGAAGAGAGTATAGGCAAAACATTCTCTGATGTAAATTGCAGCAGTATTTTTTTAGATCAGTCTCCCAAGGCAAAATAAATAAAAGCAAAAGTAAACAAATGAGACCTAATCAAACTTATAAGCTTTTGCACAGCAAAGGAAACTATAAACAAAACAAAAAGACAGTGTACAAACTGGGAGAAAATAGTTGCAAATGATGAGACTGACAAGGGCTTAATTTCAAAAATATGTAAACACCTCATACAACTAAGTATCAAAAATCAAACAACCCAATCAAAAAATGGACAGAAGAGAAAAGGGAGCCAGCCCTCCTACACTGTTGGTGGAAATGTAAATTGGTGCAGCACTGTGGAGAACAGTATGGAGGTTCCTTAAAAAACTAAAAATAGAGTTACTATATGATCCGGCAGTCCCACTCCGGGGCATATATCCAGAAAAGGTGAAAACTAATTCGAAAAGATACATGCATCCCAGTGTTAATTGTAGCACTGTTTATATTAGTCAAGACATGGAAGCAACCCAAGTGTCCATAACAGATGAATGGATAAAGAAGGTGTGGTATGTACACACACACACACTCTCTCTCTCTCTCTCTCTCTCTCTCTCTCTCTCTCTCTCTCTCAAATATTAGCCATAAAAAATGAAATACTGTCATTCATAGCAAAAGTGGAGATTATCATACTGAGTGAAGTAAGTCAGAGAAAGACAAATATATGATATCACTTATATGTGGAATCAAAAAAATAATACACATGAACTTATTTACAAAACAGACTCATGGACATGGAAAACAAACTTATATTTACCAAAGGGGAAAAGGGGAGGGGGAGGGATAAAGTAGAGGAGTATGGGTTTAACAGATACGCATCACTATTTATGAAATAGATAAACAACAAGGATTTACTGTATATAGCACAAGAAACTATATTCAATATCTTGTAATAACCTACAATGGAAAAGAATCTGAAAAAGAATTTTATATACATATGTACGTATGTATGTGTGTATATAATTTACTTTACACCCAGAACTAACACAGAATTGTAAATCAACTATAGTTCAATTTAAAAAAAAAGTTCTTGAGCATCTTTCCCAAGCAGTGGGCTATTATTTCCTTGTTCTGGCAATAAAAATGTAGTAATGACACTATTCTTAGAAGTGCATGTCGTTCTTTCATATTTCCTTTTCATCACATATTCCCTCCTTTTTCTTGTATATACAGCTGGAGAGGCAATACATATGGTAGAAAGAATGTATCGAGTTCTTCCTCTGGTTCTGGTGCTTACTAGCTTATAACCATGGACCTTGGACCTCCGTTTCATTGGTTTTTCTCAATTATAAAATGATAATAATGTTAACTGCCTTGATAGTTGTTTTGATGGGTAAATAAGATGTATACACAAAGTACCTTGCCCAGTTACTGGTTTTTAGTATTTGAGCTTGTTAGAGAGCTGCTTCTGTGTTTATGCTCCATATTTAGATACCATCGCATCTTCTGCATTGGAATAATTTTGCATTGCATTAGCAGACTTTGGGTGAGGTCAGCAGCGGGCAGGTAGTGCTTACCATTACTCTTAAATCCTGTTTCCCTAAGAAATTCTAATTAAAAAGGCATAAATATCTTCCCTCAGAACTGTAAATTTTTCATAACTGAATTATGCCTTTCTTTAGATTTAAAATCTCATAATAAAGGAAATCATCAAAATGTAAATATTTGCCAAAAATTCCTATAATCAATAAAGAAAAGTTTTAAGGGAATATAAACATTTGTTTAATTTATTCAGATGTTTGCCTGTGTATAAGTGACATTCCCTAGACCTTTCAGGGACATGTGGGAAATAAATGACATTATTCAACTTGGAGCAAATTCAGTTATCAAGATGTTTTTAGATTTTTTTTTTTTTTTGGCTACGCTGCGTGGCTTGCGGGATCTCAGTTCCCCGACCAGGGATTGAACCCAGGCCATGGCAGTAAAAGCCCGGAATCCTAACCATTAGACCACCAGGGAACTTAGAATGTAGTAAATTCAGTAAACATACTTCAAAATTGATGCATTGAAAAGGCCTAAATGAAGATTTCATGTTTTTTGTTTTGTTTTCCTTAACTAGATTACAGCGAGGCAAGAAACAACAGATTGAAAATGGTAGTGGAGCAGAAGACAATGGAGACAGTTCTCACTGTAGTAATGCATCCACACATAGCAATCAGGAAGCAGGACCTAGTAACAAACGGACCAAAACATCTGATGATTCTGGGCTTGAGCTTGATAATAACAATGCAACAGTGGCAATTGATCCAGTAATGGATGGTGCTAGTGAAATTGAATTAGTATTCAGGCCTCATCCCACACTTATGGAAAAAGATGACAGTGCACAGACAAGGTAAGCGTGTGGGTTAGTTTCAGATTATCTGAATTTAGAATGTTAAGGAGTTAAAAGGCAACTTTAGATAAGAATTAAGGGTGACATTTGTCATCCCATTGATTGCCAGGGTTTGGTTGGATATTTTGGCTGCCTGAATTGTTGTTTTCGTCTTTCCTCATGTGCTTCCCACCCACAGTTGCGTATCTGAAAGGAATGACCCTTCTAGGTAGAGGAGGAGAAAGGATCATTTAAATTTCTTAACAATGATGCTAGGGTGTCAGAAGGCTCTAAAATTCATGCTGGCCAGGATGGCTGCTTTACCACTATATAACTCTAGAGAGGCTGTCCTTGAGTGCATATAAGCATCAAATATTTGTTGAGTGAGTGAGTAAATGGTATATGATGCTTTAAAAAACAATTAGCATTTCAGTGCTTTGTCTTAAAAACCTAAAATTTATTAATTCTTAGACAAGAAGAAATTTGCTCATATTCTTAGTTTTCTTCTTGCTGCTGTAGACTCAAAACTTCTGATCATTGGGATTGAGGGGTATGTTCTTTTTTTTCCTCTCGGTACAGTGTTATTTCTATTTGATTTTTGTCATTCTGTGTCATATTTTATGGATGGTAAGGTAGGTAGAGCTTTCATGGCCTGGTAGATAGTGAGCTTGTACTTTTACCGTTTCTGTACCTTTTCAATAAGAAATTTTTAGATAATAGAGGAATAAATTTCTGGTATTTTGTCAATAATTGAGACATTTTACATTTTATATACCTTTTTAGAAATGTATTAGTTTTGTTTTGTTTTGTTTTTGCGGTACGTGGGCCTCTCACTGTTATGGCCTCTCCTGTTGCGGAGCACAGGCTCCGGACGCGCAGGCTCAGCGGCCATGGCTCACGGACCTAGCCACTCTGTGGCATGTGGAATCTTTCTAGACTGGGGCAAGAACCCGTGTCCCCTGCATCAGCAGGTGGACTCTCAACCACTGCGCCACCAGGGAAGCCCTTAGAAATGTATTAGTTTTATAATTTATGTATGTTTTATCACTAATCTAGAAAGTAAGGTTTTAATGATTTATTTTTCCAGATACATAAAGACTTCAGGTAATGCCACTGTTGATCACTTATCCAAGTATCTGGCTGTGAGGTTAGCTTTAGAAGAACTTCGAAACAAAGGAGAATCAAACCAGATGAACCTTGATACAGCCAGTGAGAAGCAGTATACCATTTACATAGCAACAGCCAGTGGCCAGTTCACTGTAAGTATTTAAAATAATAGGCTGTTGAAATTGGGAGTACATTGATCATCTGAGAGTGGAAGGTTGTGGGGTGGGGCCTAATAAAATGGTACAGACTCTGGAAGGAGGAGAAATTGCAACAGGTAGTTAACTTGATATATCCTTTGTTCTTTTATGAATAGTGTAAGTGACAAGTTTATCTTAGGATTTTTTTTAAAGATGGACTTTTTTAAAATTGGGGTATAGTTGTTTTACATTGTTGTGCTAAGATGGACTTCTCTGTTTGTTCCATCTCACAATTTTGTGCTTTGAGCAGTTTTCATAATTCTTTCTTTTTTTTTTTTGTTTTTGTTTTTGTTTTTGTTTTAGGTGTTAAATGGCTCTTTTTCTTTGGAATTGGTCAGTGAGAAATACTGGAAGGTGAACAAACCCATGGAACTTTATTATGCACCCACAAAGGAGCACAAATGAGCTTTTACTAAAACCAATTCTGAGAATGAACTTTTTTATAGCCTATTTCTTTAATATTAAAGATGTACCGTCATTACTTTTATGGACAGAACATTGGATATGTTGTTCAGTTTTCTTTCTGAGCCAGATTCGTTTACACTATTAGAATCTTTTCCCCTTAATTTAAGATACCCTTTTTTGGAAGGGACTGCAGTTATTCAGTACTTTTTCTTTTCTTTTAAAACTATATCTAGGGTTGTATGTTTTCACAAAGTGTGGTTCCATTTGGAGCATCTTGGAGCTTTTGACCCAGGAATTTTTCATAGTTCTGTATTCTTAAGTGAAGATTCAGTTGGCCGTCCTTTCCCCTCCCCTCAGAAGTTTTTTAGGCCTACAGAATGTTAAATAATATGTATTTTGACTTTTTTTCCTGGAGTCTTGTATATTTATAGTTTTCTATATAAGCTGTAGTATCTTCATGAAGACCAAGGCTCAAATTTACTGTGCATAAAAAACAATTCTCATAGGATTATTATTTTCATGGTGTTTTCTTCCATAATATCTCATTTTTTTAAAAAAAGTTCTTTATGAACTTAGTGTCCATTGTCATGCAATGTTATTTTCTTCCATTTTTTTCTCTCTAATTTTGGAATTTCTGATCCTGGGAAAGAGAACCAAACAAGATCTCAAGTTCTGTGAGAACTTGGTTCATTCACAGATTTCATTGAAGAAAGAAAAATTAAATTGGTCTTATGTAGTCTTCAAGTGTATATTTAAAGAAGTCGTTTTTGCATTAGTTCTACTGTCACCTCAGTTCCTTTATTATGTGTTATGTTTTTTCCTATTAAAATACCAGAGACATGGAGATATTTTGCACTTTAGCCTTGATGAAAAGTACAAGATATGTTCAAAGCTTCCCTGATTCTTTTCTTATTGGTAGCCACATAAGTTTCAAAAATAACATGGTACATAGAAGTAACAATGGGGAAAAATTTGCTTCTGTTTGAAAAGTGTGTTTAGCATTTTGGGTTGCCATATCAGTTTATAAATTTTGGTGCTCTGCTAATTATACTCTTTCTAGAGAAGCAAGTTAATGGAGCTTGAGCCCTGCCTTGATGTGTAGTGAAAGATAATTCTGTAGAAGAATGTCAGCCAGCATGGTAAAGTTGTTCTACTCTTCTTAATTTAGTTTTATATTGAAGGACAGTGTTTGGTGTTTAGAGCCAAAAGGCTTTATGATTACAGGTCAGAAATAAGATTGACTTGCGTTTTATTTTTCGTCCCTGTCCTGATTCCAGGTATGTTTCCAAGTTTATATTATCACAGTATTTACAAAAACATGTTTGCATTGAGAATTAACCATAAAAGGTTTTTGCCAGGGGAGAGTCATCCTCTAATACCATTGTAACTAAAGCCTGTGTTGTCATTGTAAATATTTACCTGTCATTTTTGACAGATTGGGGCCAGCTTGATGTTTTAAATCTTCACCCCAATACGAAAATTAAAAGGCTTGTGAAATTTTTTACCATTTTATCAAAAATATTTAAAATCTGTTTTTACCTTGGGAATCTGTGCCATGAAATTTGAAAACCACCAAAAATCAAGGGAAATTTTGTAGTCAGTTCCTTTTCTGGTATAATGTTAAATTGTATAGATTATTAATGCATGTCCACTGAATATAACCCTGGTTTTGTGATATAACTGCTTAGATTTTATTGGTGACATTAGGTTAATGGTTGCATTAAATAACTAAATTCCCATTGTGATTATTAATTGAAATTTGTCTTTAGGCAAAAAGTTATTTGTGATTATAAGCTTTGTGCTTAGAGAATGTATGTGTTTTTATCTGTCAGTATGGGAGGATGTAAATTCTTTGCATCATTAGTGAATTTATTGGATGTGTAATCCTTTGAAAAATATAATTATAGGTATTTGATAAGAGCATTGAATGTGTAGTGTCGTGTGTGTGTATGTATGTGTATGTGTGTGTGTTTTGGAGGGTGGGTACTATTTACTATTAACTACCAGCCATTTCATAAAGTATTTATTATTTAAGTAACTTCTATAACCACCGTCTCACCTGAGGAACAAAAGGCTCACTAAATAGGACCTTTGGATAATACATTATCATTTAAAAATTTATTATGGTAAAATATATATATAACCTAATTTATCATTTTAACCATACAATTAGTTCAGTGACATTAAGATACATTCACAATGTTGTATAACCATCACCACTATCTATTTACAGAACTATTATCCCAGTCAGAAACTCTGTACCTGTTAAATGATAATTCCACATTACCACTCCTACCCCCAGCTCCTGGTAAACTCTGTTCTACTTTCTCTCTTTGACTTTGACTATTTTAGGCACCTTATATATGTGGAATCATACAGTATTTGTCCTTTGTGTCTTATTTCTCATAGCATAATGGTTTTAAGATTCATCCATGTTGTAGCATATATCAGAATTTATTCCTTATTATGGCTGAATAATATTCCGCTGTATGAATATACCACATTTTTTTAATCCATTCATCTGTTGATGGGCCCTTAGATTGCTGGACACTTTTTGCTGTTGTGAATAATGCTGCTATGACCATTTTTGTACAAGTATCTGTGTGAGTCCCTGCTTTAAATTCTTTTGGGTATATACCTGGGAGTGAAGTTGTTGAATCACATGGTAATTCTATATTTAATTTTTTGAGGAACTGCAAGATTTTCTACAGTGGCTGCACCATTTTGCAATTCCTCCAGCAATGTAGAAGGATTCCACTTTCTCCACATCCTAACTAACACTTGTTATTTTTGTTTTTAATAGCTGTCGTGATGGATGTGAAGTGTTATTTCATTGTGGTTTTGGTTGCATTTCCCTAATGGCTTGTGATGCTAAGCATCTTTTCATGTACTTATTAGCCATTTGTATATATCTTCTGTGGAGAAATGTCTATTTAAGTCTTTTGCCCATTTTTAATTGGGTTGTTTTTCTGTGTGTGTTGTAGGAGTTCTCGATATATTCTGGATATTAATCTGTCATCAGATACATGATTTACAGGTATTTTCTCCCATTCTGTGGGTTGCATTTTCACTCTTTCAGTAGTGTCCTTTGATGTACCAGTTTTTAATTTTGATGAAGTCTAGTTTTTCTTTCTGTTGCCTGTTCTTTTGGTGTCATATCCAAGAAGGCATTGCCAAATCCAGTATCACGAAGATTTTCCTCCAAGAGTTTAGATCTTTGATCCATTTTGAGTTTTGTATGTGGCGAAAGGTAAGGATTCACCTTTGTTTGCATTTGGATATTCAGTTTCCCCAGCAACATGTGTTGAAAAGACTGCCCTTTCTCCATTGAATGGTCCTGGCAGCCTTAATTAATTAATTTTCAATTGATGAAAATTAATTGACCTTATATGTCATGGTTTATTTCTGAGGTCATATTCCGTTGGTCTGTATGACTGTTCTTTTGCCAGTACCAGTCAGTTTTGATTATTGTAGCTTTGTAATTAGTTTTACGTTATCATTTTAAATCTTAAGGCTGGGGAAGACAATATTTCACTTGTACGTTTAAGAAAATTGAGGCTTAGGATTCTGACTTGGACAACTAAACAAGAAATAATTAAAATGCCAGATGAGAAGAGGTGTCTCTTTTGAATTCCCATCACATTTCTAGTTAGAAATATTTGGTTTTCTAAGTTTTAGAAACATGATTATTAGAAAGGAATAGTAATTAGTGTTCCATTGTTGTAATTATAAAAATGGCTTCTTTGAGAACTTAATGGAGTAAGGACCTCTGAAAATCTGATGTTCCATAAAAGCAATGAGAACACTAAAAGTTGTCAAAATCAACTTTGTCAGAACTCTAAAAATTAACTAAAGGCTGCCAATAGTCTAAAAAGCACTTATTAAACAGAAACCGTAACAATATATTTTGTAACTTGTGTGTGTGTGTGTCTGTGTGTGTGTGTGTGTGTATGTATGTATGTGTTATACTGCTTAAGAACCCTGCTTTAGAGTCTGGATTTAAATTCTAAAATTCCAATGCAATCTGCCTGGATTTAAATTCCATGCATCACTAGCCTTGGGCAGGTGATGCCAAGGTCATCATTTGACCTTGGGCAATTCTTTTTTCGTTTCTCCAGCACCCAGCCGCAATGGGCAAGTTGGTTTGTAACATTTTATATTGCTCCATCTTTCCCTAGTTCCAGGGTAGCCTTGAAAACAAGTAGCCTTGCAACTATGGTAGCTGTTAAAACCAGCAGCCTAGTTGACACTGGAGGGGACTTGAAGCTAACCAGAAAGCCCACCCCAGAGAACTGTCACTATTTGACCTGTCTGGTACCTCACTGAAAAGCTCTATTCTCAGAGCTTGTCTTTATTTAACCTGACTCGACTCACTGTGTGCAAACAGCTCTGTCTTCAGCCTGTTTGTGGAAAGCAGCTGAAGTTGTTTACCATAGAAGCTGCCTGAGGCAGTGATAACAATTGGGGCTAAAAAGACACTGACCAAAAAAGAAAAGGAAAAGCTGAGGAATGACATATCTGTAGAGGACTTTGAAAAACTCCAGCATATTCCTGGGAATCTAGAAGGCCACATGCACAAGGCTGTATGCATGCCCAAGAGAAAAATGAAGAAGGCACCATTCTCACCTGTGACAGAACTTGAGGCTCTGCAAGTAGGAAGTGAAGGCTAGGGCAGAGTTGTAAACTGCGTGTTGGAGTGTTGAAGGCCTATCCCAACACATTCACAGAGCACTTCTTCAATGCTAGGAGACTTATTGTTTGAAGGCATTTAAGGAGATTTCTGTCCAATCATTAGCTGACTTCTAAGCTAACAAAACAGAATATAATGGTCACACTCAGCAAAGAATGCAGACTTTACAGAATTAGTCCAAGAAGTTCACTAACAAATAGCAAACACAACAAACCCTGGGGAGGGAAGGGATTCTGTTGTTCAGAGTTGCCACATCATATTAAATGTCTAGTCTCAACAAAAATTTACAAGACATGCAAAGAGACAAAGTGTCTGGGAGGAAGCCCAGATGTTTGACTTATTAAGCAAAAACTTTGTTAGCTTTTAAAAGCATGTTCAAAGAACTAAAAGAAACTATATCTTAAAAGCTAAATTTGAGGGTAATCTTTCACTAAATAGAGAATAAAAGTAAAGAGAAATTATGATAAAAGAACCAAATAGAAATCCTGTTTTGGAAAAATATAACAAGTGAAATAAATTCAGTAGAGGGCCTCAAAAGCAGATTTGAACTGGTAGAAATATTCAGCAAACTTGAACAGAAGTATCAAGAGGTATCAGTTGAGAGTGTCCTCTCAGAAAAAAAGGAAAGGAATAGAAACTAACACAACATTGTAAATCAGCTATACCCCAATATAAAATAAAAATTAAATTAAAAAAAAAAGGAATGAAGGGGAAAAAAAGCAGAGATCTGTGGGACACTGTCAAGTGTATTAGCATAATTGGGGTCCTAGAAGGAGAGAAGAGAAAGGGGCACAAAGTGTATTTGAAGAAATAATTGTGCAAAACTTTAGAATTTTATGAAAAAGAATCCACACATCTCAGAAGCTTAACTAATGCTAAGTAAGACAGACTTTCAGAAGCAGCAAGAGAAAAGTGATCGCATACAAGGTATCTTTAGTAAGATTAACAACTCACTTCTCATGGGAAATCATGGTGGCTGGGAGAGTAGTGAATGACATAAAAAGCACTGAAAGAAAAAGACAGTCCACCTAGAATTCTGTATGCCACAAAATTATTCCTCAAAATGAAAGAAATTAAGATGTTCACACATAAAAACAGAACAAATTTGTCACTAGCAGACCTGCCTGCCTTACAAGAAATACTAAAGAATCCTTTAGGCAGAATTGAAAGGTCATTAGATAGTAAGTTGAATCCACACAAATAAGTAGCACTGGTAAAGTTAACTACATAATTAAACATAAAGGACAGTATATTTGTATTAGCTTGGGCCGCTATAACAAAATACCATAGACTGGATGGCTTAAACAGAATACATTTGTTTCTCATAGCTTTGGAGGCTGGGAAGTCCAAGATCAAGGTGTGGGTAGCTTCAGTTCCTGGTGAGGGCCCTCCTCCTGGCTTGTAGACAGCTGCTTTATCACTGTTTCCCTGCATGGTAGAGAGAGCTCTGGTTTCTTTCTCTTCTTATAAGGACACTAGTGCCATAATGGGGGCCCCACTCTCATGACCTCATCTGAACCTAAGTACCTCCCGTAGGCTCAGCCTCCAGCTACCATTACATAATGGGTTTGGGGAAGAGACATTCAGTCTGCAGTAGTACTTCTTATTTGTAAGTCTTCTGATTTAAAAGAAAATCACATACAGTAATAAATATGAGACTGTTGAATGGGTTATAATGTGTATAGTTGTAATTTGTATGGCAATAGCATAAAACATCACGGAGGGAAGAGCTATATTGGAGCAAAGGTTTTATTGACTATGGAAATTAAATTGGTGTTAATCTGCAGTCAGATTATTTTAAATTAAGATGTTATCATCCCTAGCACAACCACTAAAACAATAACTCCAAAATTAGTAAAAGGAATTAAAATGGTATATAAGAAATTAACATTTAACACAAAAGAAGGCTGTAATAGAGGAATAGAGAAATAAGACATAACAGAGAAGACGATAAGCAAACTGGCAGATACAAATCCTGTTACTATGAATTACATTGGATGTGAATGGACGAAACAGTCCAATAAAAGGCAGTTGGCAGAATGGATTAAAAACATGCAACTATATTGCTGTCCACAAGAGACATGTTTAGTTTCAAAGAAACAGATTGGTTGAAAGTAAAAGGGTGGAAAACCTCAACAGAAACCAAAAGAACCTAAATAGCTATACTAATTTTAGACAAAAGAGACCTTGGGCTTCCCTGGTGGCGCAGTGGTTAAGAATCTGCCTGCCAATGCAGGGGACATGGGTTCGAGCCCTGGTCTGGGAAGATCCTACATGACGTGGAGCAACAAAGCCTGTGCACCACAGCTACTGAGCCTGTGCTTTAGAGCCCACGAGACACAACTCCTGAGCCCGTGTGCCACAACTACTGAAGCCTGCACACCTAGAGCCCATGCTCTGCAGCAAGAGAAGCCACCCAATGAGAAGCCCACGCACCACAACAAAGAGCAGCCCCCGCTCCCCAACTAGAGAAAGCGCAGCAATGAAGACCCAACACAGCCAAAAATAAAGAAAAAAAATTTATTTAAAAAAAGAGACCTTAAGACAAAAATTGTTAGTAGAGACATAATCATTTATAATGATAAAAGAGCCAGTCTTCAGGAAAATGTAACAATTGTAAATATGTGTCCACCAAACAACAGGACCCTAAAATACATTCCCAGATGAGGCAGAAAGCAGCATAATTGAAGGGAGAAATAGACAATTCAACAATAATAGTTGAAGTCAACACGCTGTTTTCATAGTGGACAGTTTAACTTGGTAGAAGGTCAACAAGGAAATAGACTTGAACAGCACAGTAAACCAACTAGACCTAACATAGCAAGAGAAAACTTTACCCAACAATAGTAGAATACATATTCTCAAGTGGACATAGAATGTTCTCCAGGGTCGGTGATAGGCTAGATCATAAAACAAGTCTCAGTAAATTAAAAGAAAAAATTATTCAGTTTATGGACTTTGGCTACAATGAAATGAAATTAGAATTCCATAGCAGAAGGAAATTTCGTTAATTCGTAAATATGTGGAAATTAACCAATACTTAAAAAAAGGTCGGAGGAAATATCAAAAAGCAAATTGGAAAATATTTTGAAGTGAATGAAAATGAAGACACAACATAGTAGAACTTATAGGATGCTGTGTTTAGAGGGAAAATTACAGGTGTAGATATTAACAAAGGAAATCTCAAACTAATAACCTAACCTTCCACCTTAAGACTGTAAAGAGCAAACTAACCACAAAACAGGCATAAGGGAGGGGGGAACATTGAAGCAGAAATAACTGAAATAGGTCATAGGAAAACAAAAAAATAAAAGATGGTTCTTTGAAAACATCAACAAAATTTACAAACCTGTTGAGAAGACTCAGATTACTAAAATCAGCAATGAAGAATATCAACTACTGACGTTATAGAAAGAAAAATGATTATAAGGGAATAATATGAACAGTTGTATGCCAACAAATTAGGTAACCTAGATCAAATGGACAAATTCCTATAAAGACACAAACTCTGAAACTGGCTCAAGAACAAATTGAAAACCTGAATAGATTTATAATAGATTGAATTAGTTACAAAAAAATAACAACTTCCCACAGAGAAAAATGGCCAGACCCAAATGACTACACTGGTGAATTCTACCAAATGTTTACAGAACTAAAACCAGTCCTTTGTAAATTCTCGCAAAATATAGAGTATACTTGTTAACTCATTCTGTGAGGCTAGTATTTACTCTGGTACCAAAACCAAAGGCATCACAAGAAAGGAAAACTACAGATCAGTGTGTCTTATGAATACAGACATGAATCTCAAACAACAACAACAAAAAGCCCTACTAGCATGCCAAATCCAACAACATATAAAATGATTAATGTAGGACATCTGATTCTAGGAAGATGGAGTAGTATTTTCCCAGAATAGGCAGACAGAAAATCAATTAGTCATTGCTAAGGGCTGGAGAAGAGTTGAAAATTATGGCTATGGGGTTTCTTCTTGGGGGAATGAAAATTAGTAATTCTAAAGTTGGTGATGCCTGTATAACTCTGAATATTTAAACCCCCCTGAAACAATTCCTTAAATAATATTTTAAAAGGGTGCATCTTATGGTAAGTGTCTTATATCTCAATAATGTTATTTATTTATTTATTTTTGTGGTACGCGGGCCTCTCACTGTTGTGGCCTCTCCCGTTGCAGAGCAACAGTCTCCGGACACACAGGCTCAGCGGCCATGGCTCACGGGCCCACCCGCTCCGCGGCATGTGGGATCTTCCGGACCAGGGCACGAACCCGCGTCCCCTGCATCGGCAGGCAGACTCTCAACCACTGCACCACCAGGGAAGCCCAGGTTGTTATTTTTTTAAATGACTCCCTTTATAGAAGACAAATGGGTCTTCAGTTACAGATATAACTTTCAGTGCCATTCAGCATACTTTTAGTCTAACCCTACTTGCCTTTTGGGCCCAGTTAAAATTAGAGATGTATCTTAGATGGTGTCTAAGGTTGCTTCCAGCTTAAACATTTAATGATGCATTCTCATGCTTACAAACAGCATGTTTTCTTATCACAGATGATTTATTTGGTATAAAACTGTGACCTTTTTGAATATGGCTGTACATTTTATTACTGTTACAGAAATTCTCCTGTAGCTGCTATGTGTTTGAAAGTTTACAGCTAGAAACCACAAGCTTCCTTTTGTAATTTTGTTTAATTAGGAATTGATTTAATAAATGAGTTGTGTAGCTAATCTGTGATTATTTTAGCAGAATGTAATTGAAGAGCTCTCTTCAGTGTTCTTAAGTTATACCAAATTTCTTTCAAATGAGCTCCTCAAAATCTTAAGTGGTATTCTTTCATTGTGTATAGCCCTTAATACCAGTCTCCACTTCAGGTGGCTGTTTTAGTTTGCTAGGTCTGCCATAACGAACAGACAGATGGCTTAAACAACAGAAATTTATTTTCACACAGTTCTGGAGGTTAGAATTCCAAGATCAAGGTGTTGGCAGAATTGTTTCTTCTGAGACCTTTCTCCTTTGTTTGTAGATGACATCTTCTCCTTTTGTCATCACGTGGTATTTCCTCTGTGCATGTGTGTCCTAATTTCTTATAAGGACACCAGTCATACCAGATTAGGGCCCATTCCCAGTGACCTCATTGAATCTAAATTATACCCCTTAAAAGACGCTATCTCCGGGCTTCCCTGGTGGCACAGTGGTTGAGAGTCCACCTGCTGATGCAGGGGACACAGGTTCGTGCCCTGGCCTGGGAAGATCCCACATGCCGCGGAGTGGCTGGGCCCGTGAGCCATGGCCGCTGAGCCTGCGCGTCCGGAGCCTGTTGCTCCGCAACGGGAGAGACCACAACAGTGAGAGGCCCACGTACTGCAAAAAAAAAAAAAAAAAAAAGACGCTATCTCCAAATATAGTCATTCTGAAGTACTCAGGGTGTTAGGACTTCAATATGAATTGGGGAGGGTGGGGGGGCACAGTTCGGCCCATAACAGTGGCTAATGCTTGTTATTGGCCTAGACACAATTTAGCAGGCAATTCCTAAGGTAAAGATGAAAGCATACTACTAAATTATGCTAAATTTATCTTTTAGCAAAACATAAGATGGCCGGAGTCTTAGACTAAATTTTATTCATTTGGTGACCAGTAATAAAAATATATTGAAAGTACTGCTCAGTTGGCAAGTAAAAGTTATTTTCTAAAAGCGTACTTTTTCTGTTTAGTCAATGGATTAAATTTTAAACCAAACTCCATTAAGATGGTACCAAAGGAATACATTTTTTAAAAAATGAATAAACTCAACAGGTCAAAGATAAGGATTTTGGAGACAGATGTTAGCTGTCAGCACATTGGGAAGACGAATGTTTTCACATGGATGGTGAATGGTCAGTGGTAACTGATAGAGCAGCATAAAGAAAGATCAGGAATGTCCACAGAAACCTTAAAAATTGGAGCCCTTGGACTGCTGGAAAAGATAAGGGTACAAAATGAGCATGAAAATTGGATTGGTTGAATGTGTGTATAAGGAGTATTTGGATCCACAGAAACCATCCTCACCACTAGAAGACTGCCTTTCCATTGTCCCATCAGGAGAAGGGTGATTGGTTCTCTATAAAATATGAGCCAGAGCTGTGTGAGACTTGGGACACCAGGCATAGCAGAGGGGGCCCCATCCTGAATGTTGAGATGACCCTGTTCCCTTCCCATACAAAGTCCCCAGAATGCTGGCATTCTGATGACCACTAGGTAGAAGACTGGAGGATTCCTCTTGGAGAAACCCACAATGACATTTGAGGGTAACCCAAACAAAAAAGTTGCACTTTCTCAGTCGCCTTGCAGTATGGTGCACCAGTAAATAGACTTGAATAGACCTTTGCACACTGAAATATAAGAAGCTAGCCCAAGTCACCAGGCATTTGAGGAAAGCCTCTGACATGAAAGACAGGCTGAAACTATAACAGATCAAAACTGATGAAAGATGAAAAGATGAAAAAATGAAAAAGAAAATGCAGGAAGCAGAAAAAAACCCAACTTTAAAATCTCAGAAACTCGGGGCTTCCCTGGTGGCGCAGTGTTTAAGAATCCACCTGCCAATGCAGGGGACACAGTTTCGAGCCCTGGTCCAGGAAGATCCCACATGCCGCGGAGCAACAAAGCCCGTGCGCCACAACCACTGAGCCTGCACTCTAGAGCCCGCGAGCCACAACTCTTGAAGATCGCGTGCCTGGAGTCCGTGCTCCACAGCAAGAGAAGCCACCGCGGTGAGAAGCCCGCGCACCACAACGAAGAGTAGCCCCCACTCACTGCAACTAGAGAAAGCCTGCACACAGCAACGAAGACCCAACGCAGCCAAAAATAAATAAATGAATTTATTAAAAAAAAAAACCTCAGACTCTTACATTCACAAATTAAAAATAATATCTTTTAAAGGAAATATGCGAGAATAAAAGAACTTGGAGATTATAAAATACAATAGGAAAAATGTTTAAGACCAACAGAAGTATTGGAATGCAAATCAGATGCATCTCACAGAAAGTGGTAAACAAAAAGGTGGAAAATAGAGAAAAAAGTTTAAAAATCTATCTAGAAGGCCCAAAATTTAACTGTAAAAAGTTTTAGGAAGAGCGGAAAGGTTAAATGGAGAGGAAATTATTGAAGAAACAACGTAATAAAATGATTCAGAAGTGAAGGACCTGGGTTTCCAGATTGAAAGGACCCCAAGAGTGCCTAGCACAAAGAATAGTAAGAAGCTGCATATCAAGGACAGGAGCATGTGATAAAAGGATTCTGAAAGATCCAGAAAGGAGAAAACACATGCACATGTTCAAAGAGGTAAAAAAACATAGTACCAGGCATCTCAAAAATAGTATAAGAAAATTATATCCTTATCTTCTACAGTATTTAGTATATAGGAATTTAATAGGTGGTGCCTGAAATTGAATTGAAAATTCAAAATTGAAAATAAGAGGACTGTTAGTATATTATGTAGAAATAAGGAGTGGATCTTTGGCCCACTCCTTCCACCTCTAAGAATTTACTTAACTTGTGAAATAATGTATATGTACTACTTCGGTAAAAAAACAAAAACAAACAAACAAAATTTGCCTTCTGTTCTCATTTCTGTATGTGAATCTGATGTAACTGTGGCCAAGTGTCTTAGTTCCTCTACCCCATTAGCAGTGTCTTCTGTAAGATGAAGGGGTTGATGTTGCCTATGGTCCTTTCTATCTCTAAAACGTGAACTTTTATCTTTGAAAGTATGGAATAAAATCTTTACAGGGTTGAGCACACACTTAATAGATTCTTATCAAATGTATTGAGATTTTCAAGTTGTGACAGATTACTGAGAGAGCTCTGGAATTTAATGCAAGTTTACCTGTTATCTTCAAAATGTTGCTTGCAATGATTTTGCTGTCAATTGAGTCCAAAGTATAATGAATGGTTGACGGTTTCAGATATGGAAGATGCTCAGTAGGCCAGTGGTTAACCATAGTTTTGTAATAATTCTGTTCCTGAAGTTTCTATGGAACTGCCTTTAGTCAAAAGTTGACAATTAAACTTTACGTATGTCTATATTTCCTTTAATAAGGGTTGATCACCAAGTGGCTAAAAGCATGAGTACTGAAGTCAGCCTGGGATTGGATCCTGGCTCTTTCATTTGCCAGTTTTAGAGTGGAATTGTATAAATCTCATTGAGCTTTGCTGTAAGCTTATATGATATAATCTGTGTAAAGACAACAATGTGTAGTGCTAAATCTCATATAAATATAAGCTATTAAAATTAACATGTCACTTCCTAGGAAATGTTTTTACTTGGCAAATTTTATTCTCAGGTCTCTATCTGGGGTCCCCAACCCCTGGACCATGGACCAGTTAGAAACCAGGCTGCACAGCAGGAGGTGAGCGGCGGGCAAGCAAGCGAAGCTTCATCTGTATTTACAGCCGCTCCCCATCGCTTGCATCACTGCCTGAGCTCCGCCTCCTGTCAGTTCAGCGGCGGCATTAGGTTCTCATAGGAACGTGAATCCTACTGTGAACTACACATGTGAGGGATCTAGGTTGCGTGCTCCTTATGAGAATCTAATGCCTGATGATCGGAGGTGGAGCTGAGGCGGTGATGCTAGCGCTGGGCAGTGGCTGCAAATACAGATTATCATTAGCAGAGAGGTTTGACTGCACAGAGACCATAATAAATCAACTGCTTGCAGACTCATATCAAAACCCTATCAATGGGTGGCAAGTGACAGTCAAGCTCAGGGCTCCCATTGAGTCTGCATTATGGTGAGTTATATAATTATTTCATTATATATTACAAAATAGAAATGAAGTGCACAATAAATTTAATGTGCTTGAGTCATCCTGAAACCATCCCCCCTCCCCCTGACCCCGGTCTGTGGAAAAATTGTTTTCCACGAAGCTGGTTCCTGGTGCCAAAAAGGTGGGGGACGGCTGGTCTACATGATCTAAAATTCTCTCTTCATAGGGGCTTCCCTGGTGGTCCAGTGGTTGAGAATCCGCCTTCCAACACAGGGGACATGGGTTTGATCCCTGGTCGGACAACTAAGATCCCACATGCCATGGGGCACACTAAGCCCGCATGCCTCAACTAGAGAGCGCGTGTGCTGCAAACTACAGAACACACGTGCTCTGGAACCCACACCACGACTACAGAACCCATGTGCTCTGGAGCCCACATGCCACAGCTAGAGAGCACATGTGCTGCAACTAGAGAGAAGCCCGTGTGCCACAACAAAGAGCCTGTATGCTCTGGAGCCTGCACACCACAACTAGAGAGAAGCCCGCACGCCACGATGAAAAATCCTGCATGCCGCAACAAAGATCCCGCATACTGCAACTAAGACCCAATGCAGGCCAAAATTAAAATAAATTTTAAAAAAAAGGGCTGGGGTGGAGGCAAGCCCCCTAGACCTCTTAAAAAAAAAAGAGTGATTCACTGGGGGCCATTATATAGTAATCTACCCCAGCACATTAAAAAACAATAATAATAAAATTCTTTCTTCACAGTCAACTTCAATTGCATAAAATAGGTTGAAGAAGTTTACAGTTTTGGGATAACTCACACTTACAATTTACTCACATTTTAAAGTTAATAGTCTTATCATCCCCCCACCCCCACCCCCAAGAGCCAGAAAAGGATCCTTGAGCTAGAAGAGGAGTTTCTTTGTAGAGTGGGGAAAGAGAGGCAACAGAGAAAGGGAACATGGCTAAGATTGTAAAGCGGCGTGGGCAAGTGTAGACAGTCTTTCTTTCTAGATGTTCAGCTTTTGTAAACTCTTCCTGGGCCTTGTGATTTCCCTTTCCTAAAGAGTATGGGAGTCAATCTCCGTATGAAGTCTAACATTGTGAGATGCCCACTTTTCCAGCCTCCTTTGTAACTTTAAGGCTGAGATTGTTATAAAAGACAGTTTGATCCTACAAATTGTGTGAATTTGCTGTCTTGCTGGGTCTCTTCAATGAGAGTAGAGACACTGGGCAGGAAAGATTGGCATTCTCAGAATTGGAATAAGAGTTTCAGAAAGATTTGGATGAATGAGTATCTTAAATCCTTAACTCCACTGAGCCTAACTTAAAATGAAAGAAACTCCTTAGATATTTGCTGCCTTGGTGTATGACTGCTTAATAACCTCACTTCAGGTGGTTAGTTACCTGGGAAAAAGCAGTGTATATGTTCTGTTATCCTTAAAATCCCCCATTGTCTCCAGGACATACAGAAACAAAGTGTGACCTGAAAGAATGTTTTGCTTTTTTTTTTTAATCATATATACTGATATGCGGAGAATACCAGGGAAATAGATTTTGAGTATGCTGGCTCCTGAAGGGAGGAATGTAATTTTAAATTGGGTCAGGTTATTAATATGGGTATACTTATACCCAAGGTTAAGGCTCAGTTTGCCAGCTTGAACAGCTGGGGATAGTTCTGTTCGCTTGTTATTTTGACTCAGCAATGGCTTATCTAAATTGGAAGTAGGATGCTAGAAATTCCTTGATATAATGTAGAGAAGGGAAATCAAAGACTTAGGAGGGGGAATGTTGGGGAGGATTTATAATATGATCTGCTCAACCAAATCTCACTATATCCCTCCTGAGGGCCTGATTCACTCTGTTTACCAAGGCATTGAGAAATACACTGCTGAGCAGAGAACTACACCCTTGAGAAGCTTTATAGTATGTCTGTAGGCCATGAACGCCAGTGGGAGGTGCATACACTGAAATGGACTCCTTGATGCCGTGGCCGTTGCCAGAACTTCAGTGTGTCAGAAACCAAGTAGTTCCCTTAATGCTAGACTAGAAAGGTGGTGTAGTTACTATAATAGGCAGTAGGACTAACAGGGTGGTCAGTATAGTCTGTTTTTCTTGGGTTTGGCTAATTGATTGTGTGATCCAAAGGACAAAAGTGGTTCTATTTGATTTATATAACTGAAAACTATACATCTGACTTGAGCCAATATTGTAGTCACCATCTCTTACCCAATTCCCAGGCCCGATATTTTTTTTGCGGTACGCGGGCCTCACTGTTGTGGCCTCTCCCGTTGCGGAGCACAGGCTCCGGACGCGCAGGCTCAGTGGCCATGGCTCACGGGCCCAGCTGTTCCGCGGCACGTGGGATCTTCCCAGCCCAGGGCACGAACCCGTGTCCCCTGCATCGGCAGGCGGACTCTCAACCATTGCGCCACCAGGGAAGCCCCACAGGCCCGATTTAATGCCTATTCCCAGAGCCTTAACATCGCAAGTATAATATGTATGTTCCTCTTAATCTTCTCCAAAGTAACCTGTGGCCGTTTACCAGAGCAATTATGCAACAAGGAAATAAATTCCTAGACATTTTGGGATTACTGAACTGGTCTTGAGTTAGTTCTAATTTGTGGGAACCAGAACATCATGCATTTATTCAGAGTGGAGGCTTATGAAAGTCAGGTGATAAAATGGAGTTTTAACCCATATCTGCTACAGTGGCCCCTAAACCCATCTCTTGGTTACTTCCCATTCATTTCATGAGTGTATGGTTAAGAGTATTAACAATAGCAACTAGCAGAGTCAACACACTGGTTTCCTCATGGTGGAATAGGAACTGGTTTCTTGTGTTTACCAAATTTTAATGGAGGGATACAACTGATATTACTTTACAATGTGATCAACATTTACAGTGTCCTAAATTGCTACTACTGTTATAGTAACAAGGTGCTAATGTAGAATTAGATGGAATTTAAAAGGTATTTCCTCTTTAGGTTGGTAAAATACCTTAACAGAGTTCCAAACTACTTCCTACCAAACGTTCTTTGGAAAATCTGCCTGTATATGTGATATTAATACATATAGATATGTAAGTGATTCAGTATTTTTACAGATTATACTCCATTTAAAGTTATTCCAAATGGGGCTTCCCTGGTGGCACAGAGGTTAAGAATCTGCCTGCCAGTGCAGGGGGCAAGGGTGCGATCCCTGTCCGGGAAGATCCCACATCCTGCGGAGCAACTAAGCCCGTGCACCACAACTACTGAGCCCACGCGCTGCAACTTCTGAAGCCCGCGTGCCTAGAGCCCGTGCTCTGCAACAAGCCACCGCAATGAGAAGCCTGCACACTGCAACGAAGAGTAGCCTCTGCTCGCCACAACTAGAGAAAGCCCGTGCGCAGCAACAAAGACCCAATGCAGCCAAAAATAAATAAATCGAAAAAATAAAGTTATTCCAAATGCCTATATTTCCCTGTGCTGTACAATATATCCTTGTTGCTTATTTTTTTTTCTTTTCCTTTTTTAAAAAAATTGGAGTATAATTGCTTTACAATGTTGTGTTTCTGCTGTACAATGAAGTGAGTCAGGTATATGTATACCTATATCCCTTCCCTCTTGGACCTCTCTTCCACCCCCCCTGCCCCATCACACCCATCTAGGTCATCACAGAGCACCGAGCTGAGCTCCCTGTGCTATATATAGCAGGTTCCCACTAGCTATTTATTTTACACATGGTGGTGTATTTATGTCAAACCTAATCTTCTTCTGGGCTTCCCTGGTGGTGCAGTGGTTAAGAATCTGCCTGCCAATGCAGGGGACACGGGTTCGAGCCCTGGTTTGGGAAGATCCCATGTGCTGTGGAGCAGCTAAGCCAGTGAGCCACAACTACTGAGCCCGCATGCCTCAAGTACTGGAGCCTGTGCACTGCAACTACTGAAGGCCATGTGCCTAGAGCCTGTGCTCCACAACAAGAGAAGCCACCACAATGAGAAACCTGCGCACTACAGCAAGGAGTAGCACCCGCTTGCCACAATTAGAGAAAGCCCATGCACAGCAACGAAGACCCAACGCAGCCAAAAGTAAAATAATTAAAAAAAAAACCCTAGTCTCCCGGTTTGTCCCACCCTCCCCTTCCCCCCTCAGATGTCCACATGTCTGTTCTCTATGTCTAAGTCTCTATTCCTGCCCTGCAAATAGGTTCATCTGTACCATTTTTCTAGGTTCCATATATATGTGTTAATATATGATATTTGTTTATCTCTTTCTGGCTTACTTCCCTCTGTATGACAGACGCTAGGTCCATCCACATCTCTACAAATGACCCAATTTTGTTCGTTTTAATGGTTGAGTAATAGTCCATGATATATATGTACCACATCTTCTTTATCCATTCCTCTGTCGTTGGACATTTAGGTTGTTTCCGTGTCCTGGCTATTGTAAGTAGTGCTGCAGTGAACATTGGGGTACATGTGTCCTTTTGAATTACGGTTTTCTCAGTGTATATGCCCAGTAGTGGGATTGCTGGGTCATGTGGTAGTTCTATTTTTAGTTTTTTAAGGAACCTCTATACTGTTCTCCACAGTGGCTGTATCAATTTACATTCCCACCAATAGTGCAAAAAAGTTCCCTTTTCTCCAGTACTTATTGTTTGTAGATTTTTTGATGATGGCCATTCTGACCAGTGTGAGGTGATACCTCATTGTAGTTTTGATTTGCATTTCTCTAATAATTAGTGATGTTGAGCATCTTTTCACGTGACTCTTGGCCTTCTGTATGTCTTTGATGAAATGTCTATTTAGGTCTTCGGCCCATTTTTTGATTGGGTTGTTCGTTTTCTTGATACTGAGCTCCATGAGCCCTTTGTATATTTTGGAGATTAATCTTTTGTCAGTTGCTTCGTTTGCAAATATTTTCTCCCATTCTGAGGTTTGTCTTTTCATCTTGTTTATGGTTTCCTTTGCTGTGCAAAAGCTTTTAAGTTTAGTTAGGTCCCATTTGTTTATTTTTGTTTTTATTTTCATTACTCTAGGAGGTGGGTCAAAAAGGTCTTGCTGTGGTTTATGTCAAAGAATGTTTTTCCTCTGTTTTCCTCTAAGTTTTATAGTGTCTGGTCTTACATTTAGGTCTTTATACTTAATAGATTGTATATCTTTTTTTTTTTTTTTTTTTTTTTTTTTGCGGTACGCGGGCCTCTCACTGTTGTGGCCTCTCCCGTTGTGGAGCACAGGCTCTGGATGCGCAGGCTCAGCGGCCATGGCTCACAGGCCCAGCCGCTCGGCGGCATGTGGGATCTTCTTGGACCGGGGCACAAACCCGTGTCCTCTGCATCGGCAGGCAGACTGAATCACTGCGCCACCAGGGAAGCCCTCCTTTTTATATATTATTGAATTCAGTTTGCTAATAGTTTATTGAGGATTTTTGCATCTGTATTCATCAAAGTTATGGCCTGTAATTTCCTTTTTTGGCAGTGTCCTTTTCTGGTTTGGGTTTCAGGGTCATAGTGTCCTTGTAGAATGAACTTGGGAATGTTCAATTTTTTGGAGTAGTTTGTGAAGGATAGGTATTAGCTCCTCTTTATATGTTTGGTAGATTATCCTGTGAAGCTGTCCAGTCCTGGACTTCTGTTTGCTGGGAGTATTTTTAAATTGAAAATTCAATTTCACTACTAGTGATTAGTGTGCTCAGATTGTCTATTTCTTCCTAATTCAGTCTTGGAATGTAGTATGTTTCTAGAAATTTGTCCATTTCTTCTAGATTGTCCAGTTTGTTGGCATATTGCTGTTTATAGTATTCTCTTATGATTTTTTGTATCTCTGTGGTATCAGCTGTTATTTTTTGTTTCATTTCTTATTTTGTTTATTTGGGTCCTCTCTTTTTCTTGATGAGCCTGGCTAAAGGTTTATCAGTTTTGTTTATCTTTTCAAAGAACCAGCTCTTGGTTTCACTTACCTTTTCTGTTGCTTTTGGTTTTTTTGGTCTCCATTTTATTTCCTTTCTGATCTTTATTTCCTTCCTTCTCTGCTGACTTTGGACTTTTTTTGTTCTTCTTTTTCTAACTCCTTTAGGTGGAAGGTTATGCTCTTTCTTTGTGATTTTTCTTGTTTCCTGAGGTAGGTCTGTATTGCTATAAACTTCATATTAGAACCGCTTTTGCTGTATCCCATAGATTTTGTCTAAGGGATTTTCTGATTTCCTCTTTGATTTCTTCATTGAGCTCTCCCACCCCCAGTAGCATGTTGTTTAGTCTCCATATGTTTGTGTTTTTCCCATTTTTCTTCCTGCAATTGCTTTCTAGTTCCATATGGTTGGGAAAAATGCTTGATATATACTTTCTGTCTTCTTAAAGTTGTTGGGACTTGTTTTGTGTCCTAGCATGTGACCTGTCCTGGAGAATGTTCCATTGCATATGAAAAGAATATATTCTACTCTTTTGGGATGGAATGTACTGTAGGTATCTGTTAAGTCCAACTGGTCTGTTCGGTCATTTAAGACCACTGTTGCCTTATTGATTTTCTGTCTGGATGATCTGTCCATTGATGTAAGTGGGGTGTTGAAGTCCCCTACTATTATTGTATTATTGTCAGTTTCTCCCTTTGTGTCTGTTAGTATTTGCTTTATATATTTAGCTGCTCCTGTTTTGGGAGCGTATGTTAACCAGTGTAATATCCTCTTTTTGTATTGGTCCCTTTATCATTATATAATGCCCTTCTTTGTTTTTTGTTATAGCCTTTGTTTTAAATTCTGTTTTGTCTGGTATGAGTATTGCTACCACCACTTTCTTGTCGTTTCCATTTGCATGAAATATTTTTTCATCCCCTCACTTTCAGTCTTTGTGGGTCTTTAGCTCTGAAGTGAGTCTCTTGTAGGCAGCATATCAGCCACCCTGTGTCTTTTGATTGGAGCATTTAGTCCATTACATTAAAGTAATTATTGTTAGGTATACACTTATTGCCATTTTATTACTTGTTTTCTGGTTATTTTTGTTATTTTCTTCCCTGTTCTTTCTTTAGTTTCTTCTCATGTGGTTTGATGATTTTCTTTAGTGGTATGTTTGTGTTCCTTTCTCTCTTGTTTTTGTGTATCTATTGTAGGTTTTTGATTTGTGGTTACCATGGGGTTCAAATATGTTGACCTATATCTATTTGTTTTAAATAGTAGTCCTTTAAGTTCAAACACATTCTGAAAAGATCTTTTTTTTTTACTACCTTCCCCTACACTTTGTATTTCTTATATTTTACATCTTCATGTTTATCCCTTTACTGGGATATCAAGTATCCCAGTATCAAGTATCAAGTTATACTTGATTTTAATAATTTTTTTGTTTTTTAGTCTTTGTACTAGCTTATTTAAGTGGTTGATACTCAGCTTTTACTACATATTCGCCTTTACTAGTGGGATTTTCCTTTCCTATAGGTAATTCCTTCTTGTTATAGCCTTTTCTTTTCCACTTAGAGAAGACCCTTTAACATTTTATTTTAGGGTTGACTTAGTATTGATGAATTCTTTCAGCTTTTGCTTGTCTGAGAAATTCTTTATCTCGTCTTCAATTCTAAATGATAATCGTGCTGGGTAGAGTATCCTAGGTTGCGGGTTTTTCCCTTTCATCGCTTTAAATATATCATGCCACTCCCTTCTGGCCTGTGGTTTCTGAAGGAAAATCAGCCGATAGCTTTATGGGGGTTCCCTGGTGTATGACTGTTTCTCTCTTGCTGCCTTTAGAATTCTTTTAACTTTTGCCATTTTTAATTTTGATATATCTTGTTGTGGGTCTCTTTGGATTCATCTTGTTTGGAACTCTTTGTCTTCCTGTATCTGGGTATCTGTTTCCTTCAGGCTTTGGAAGTTTTCAGCCATAATTTCATTAGTACATTTTTGATCCCTGTCTCTCTTCTCCTTCTGGGACCCCTATAATGTGAATGTTGGTACACATGATGTTACCCCAGAGATTCCTTAAACTGTTTTTTGTTTTTTTAGTTTTTCTTTTTGCTTTTCTCATTGGGTAATTTTCATTAATCTATCTTCCCAGATCACTTATGTGTTCTGTATCACCTAGTCTGCTGTTCATTCCTTTTAGTTTGTTTTTCATTTCAGTTATTGTGTTCTTCAATTCTGACTGGTTCTTTTTTATATTTTCTAGTTCCTTTTAAAAATTCTCACTGTATTCATCTGTTCCTTTCCCTAATTCAGTTAGCATGCTTATTACTAATGCTTTGAATTCTTTATCTGGTAAATTGTTTATTTCTGTTTCATTAGTCCGCCCCCCGCCCCCAGCCATTCTCTCTTGCTCTTTCAATTGAGACAGATTCCTCTCTCCTTATTTGGCTTATCTTTCTCTGTCCCTATGAAATTAGGTGTGACAGTTACCTATGGCATTCTTGAAGGGGTCCTTATGTGGGAGTGTCTCTATATAGTCTGCATGTTCTTTGGTGGGAGAGCTGTATCTGACATAAACACAGGTTCACATCTTTCTTCAGTGTGTGCTGGCAGTTATCACCTTGGTGGGAGGTGGGGCTGGAGATGGAGGGGCTAGGGCTGGAGTCAGGTGTGAGGCAGGGCTTCCCATGTTCTCAGTGGCCTATCAGGGGTGGGGTCAGGTCCCAAGTTGCTGGAGCAGAAGCCCTGAGGGTCAGGTCTAAGCTGGCTTGGTTACCTTTAAGTGTGTGCTTTTGCCCCTCCCAGCACTGTCACCCTCACACCAGAGGGGAGCAGTGCTGGAGCAAGAGGTGCAGAAATGGGTATTCAGCGAGGGTCAAGGGTTGAGGTGCTGGCTATGGCAGTCTGGCCTGTCAGAGATCCTGAGTGCCTCTGCCACACTGCCTGTGCAATTGCTAGTAATGGCTGCCCCCCTCCCTGTTAAGACAGCCCTTAGGGTTTGAGCTGCCTTGGCATCTTATGGCCAGCTGAGCTTTTTCCTTGGTTGTGGCAACCCTTGTTCCAATGTGAAGATGTGATGCGAGGCAAGCAGTGCTGGAGTATCTGCTCAGCTCAGGTTGGGGGGTATACCAGGGCGTTCACAGGAAAGGAGTCAGCCACTCGAGAGGTTTCAAATTCAGTCTCCCTTTCCGCCCAGCTTTGCGAGCAGGTGAGTATCCACGTGCTCATGAGTGGACAGCAGCCTTCCCACAGCCCACCTGTTAGTCTCACTGGCCCTCCAACCAGCCAAGGGGGCTCATCTTCCCTTTGTTGGACCCCAGGGCTGAGGCATCCAATATGTGGCTTGAACCACTCACCCTGCAGGGAGGGCCTTTGCCCATGTAATCTCCCTTTTCCTCTGAGTTCCCTCCCAGGGTCACAGGTCCCAACCTGATTGCTTGTTTTCCCTTCTTACCTGTTTCTGTGTGAATCTTTCTTACAGCCTTGGTTGTACAGGAGTCTTTATGACAGTTTCCAGTTTTCAGTGAGAATTGTTCCACGTGTAGATGTATTTTTGAAGTGTTTGTAGGGGGAGGTGAGTTCCACATCCTCCTCCTCCTTCACCTCGATTGCTCTCCCCATACACATATATTGTAAATAATCAGATGGTCCATGTGCTGGTTTGTCTTACGGATTTATAGTAATTTTTCTTAAGTATACAAAAAATAGTAATAACTTTTTATTTCTTTTTGTGTTCTTTTGTGAGTTATAATTTTAACTGGCAGGAATAATAAAGGTTTTTTTAATGGTCATTATAGAGACTAATTTGCACTTCACCTGTTCCTTTATTTTACTAAAATTCTATTAATTGGAGACAAGAAAAAGCAACCTTCTAGGACTATGCTGTAATAACACAAAGAGATTTTCTTTTATTTCCTCTAAGTTAATATTCTATGTTGATGCAAACTAGACTATCTGAATTTCTATATATGTCATGGGAGTGTTTACATGGTGTATTTAAACCTTTCAGTTGTTACTCTCCCTTAATTGTCAAGCTTACTGCTTGTAAAAAGTTACTTCCTCTAACAAGGTAAATATGTATTAAATCCTTGAGACAAAAATCTAAATTTTTGGTATATCTTTTTATCCAAAGTCTTACATTCAAATGAAGCAAGAACAATATTTATTAATGGAAATGAGATTTTTTTCCAACTAATTTTCATAGTCATGTTAGCCTGAGCTACTTGTACAAAAAATTAGCACATACACACACCAAAAAACAAGCAAAACAACAAAAAAGCCAAACCACCCCCCAAAAAACAAGAAAATCCTCACTTCAGAAAGTCATAAGGTGACAAGTTTTACTCCTGAGAGGTAGACAACCAAGCAAATGAATATTGTACGTGCATTAACTGAGGCACTTGAGATCACCCAGTTTATTTAATTCATAACAAAATCTCTCTTCAGAATTTAGTGCCTGTGAACAATCACTATATAAGAACAGTGGTCTCAATTTACTTTAACAAAATCTTACTCTGAAGTTTAGTCATGTAGACCTTAAACTTATAAGAAAATGTATTTCTATCTCAGGCAATTATTTAATTTCTCAAAAGCTAGTAATGAAAGATCAGTGTGGGTAGAGATATGATTTCTTGAAATTGGGAATATATTTTAGCTTGTATTTGTGAAAAAATATATTAGTGACCTGAAAGGACATTGTTCCTCCTATTCTATTTAGGGTCATTTTAATAAAAGGCTCTGGCTTCATCTTATACACTACAAACAGAAAAACATAAATATCATGAATCAGTTTAAGTAGAGATGTGATTAAGTATAGTAAAGGATGGCTTCCATAACATAAATAAAATTCCAAACACTTTGCATGTGAAAAATTTCTGAGTATTAAACAGTAGGGTGATCTCAGTCACAAACTTGGCCTTCACGTGAAATGTTTTCATTAAAATTTTAAGTTTTCTTTAAAATAAGAAAAACTTGGAAAGCATAGCTCCCAAACCAGCTAAGTTAGAAACTGCTAATTTTCTGAATGAAAACAGCACTGTTTTTTTTTATTTTTACACAACTGAATTGAAAGAATAGAAAAAGCACTACAGTTGATATAGAGAACTATTAGGCCATCAACACAGACATCTGGGAACAAACTTCTTTTATATTTACCATCTTCTGCAGCCACTTGCTTCTGCTTTGTCATTCACTGACATTTCAACCGTGTCAGCTACTGTATCTTCGGACGCTGGTTGGACGTGGCCCTCTGACTGTCCTCCAGTGTAGGTGGGGGTGCTGTACTTTAAAAGGATAGATTTAAACTGTATTAGAGGTGCATCTGTACGGACACCCATCGGGTCAAAATGAGTTCGGCTTACTCGAAAGCCTGCTTGAGAAAGACAGCACAAAAACTTTTTTAACCTGGAACAAGGAAAGGAAAAAAATGAGGTTCTTGTACTTTTATTTAAATCACAATGTCATTAAAATATTAAATATATACACTGTCATTCACTGACTGTCTTACTTTGGCATATTCATTCCTTTAATGCTGTGTCTATGGATGTTGTAATAAAAGGGAGGATGTTCAGTATTCACATCAGTCTTTTGCCTCTTGGCTAAATTTGTGGTGGTTTCGTTACTTCTTCTCTTCCCTGAAACATACATATATAAACACAGAAAGTTAGCATTCCCTTAAAAATTACAGCCAAATACTTTTATAACTACATACTGTCTTCGAGTATAAATCCTCTGACACACACCATTTCAACCTATCTAATCTTAATTCTAGACAGCTTTTATTGTAAGAAGAATATATATTCTTGATACTTTCACTATCCTTCACCCATGTAATTTTAATATTTAACTGTTTGCTGAATCAGAACTTCTTTTCTACCTTCTTCAATTTTAAGCCTCAAGTCTATTTCCACCTTCTGTAGAAAGCCATTTATGAATTCTGGGCCAGCCATCCCACACTACACTACTCAGAGTTTAAGTTCTGTCATTTTTTTGTTTTCCCTGTTTCACATATTTAGGTCTTTTATGTGTATAAATCCTTTCTTCCCAAATTATATTCTAATCTAAGTTCCTAGGAATAATGTCCTTTATTTCTATACTTGTATTCTCTACTGAATGCCAATACAGTTGAACAATGCAGGTTTGAATTGTGTGGGTCCACTTCAACATGGATATTTTTTAATAGTAAAAACCACAGTACTACATTGTCCATGGTTGGTTGAATCTGTGGATGAAGGGCTGACTCTAAGTTACACATGGATTAACCCTGGGGTTGTTCCAAGCGTCAACTGTATTTGATATACAGTAGGTCTTCAATGAACACAAAACAAAACCAACACAAAATCAGTCTCAAGGGCTTGGATACAGGAATTTAAAAAGGTATAATGTATGATCTCATTGCCTACTTCTTACCACAGTACTTAGCCTTTACATTTTAAGTGAAAGGCAGCTAGCAAGTTAAGTTTCTAGCAATGTATCCTTCCAAAAATCACAAAAGGAAGACAATTGAGATATCCAAGTTACTATGAGATTTTTTCTGAATGTTCAACTCAATTAATTATTTCTACAAGGATGTTATTATGGCCGAATTTTAAATTTTTATGAAAACTAACATTCACTTAAGCAAAAGTATTCAGAAGCAAAATTTGATGCATGAAAATGATAAACTGCAAAGATAAATATAAATTATTGTTGAACTGTTGCCTCATGACTCCCCCATTAAATCAAATAATTAAAACTTGATTATACTCTCACATTAAATCTAAGAAGATTTAGGAAAATCTGAGACTAAAAATCCGATATCAAACCTTAATAATTACTATCATCAGCAGTACATGGATTTTTTTTGCCTGATTATTTTCTATCATGGAAGATTCTGTATGTTGATATACTAGTTTAGAATAATCATATAATTTCAGAGCTATAAAAGAACCTAAAGAGATTAGTCTAATTCCCTTAATTTATACATGAGAAAGGCTCAGAGATTTAAAATATTTTTAAAACTTATGTTTTACCTTATTCTAAAAAGGTTTTATGACAACTCTTTTGAAGGTGGGGGACCTGGCTGAGGTTACACAACAAATGACACAAGGAAGTAGAATGATGCTCTTAAATCTAATGTGCTTCAGAGTATACCATAATGCCTTTTTCCTCCTCCAACAGAGAAATTAAGGAGAATAAATCATTTAAGTGATTTGAATCTTCGCTAATTAGTTGAAGATGCCAAATGAACATGACTGTTGGCAAGAGTATGCAGTAATTACTAAACTGTAAGCTATTAGCAGGAGTTGAAATTTTCTTGTCTTTGAAGATCAACACTAAAATGTTGAGCAACTAATACAAAATTATAGCTTGTAATTATAGTCCTCTGTTCTTTCAGTCTTAACACTGTGTTTTCTTTTTACCTGTATACAAAACACATTTAGAATCTAACATTGTCTTTTTAAAACTTTAGACATTAAGGCACTGACATTATAAATCTTAACACCCTTTTGATATGAATTTGCAGTGTCTAATATAAGTAAATTTTAAAGTATGCACACACCCCAAATTGTAAGAAAGGCCACGTAATAAATTCTTATGGCCAGAGTATAGGGTCTTCTGGTTAATCAGTGGAATTCCTATAAATCATATGTTGATGAGAAAGTTTATAAGAATTAGAATAAAATTTAATCTTAACTCTATAACCTTTATCAAATATAATTTGATCTTATTTTGGTTCATATGGTTCTTTAAGGTCTTATAGCTCTTGCAAGGGGATCACCATATATTAGAGATGTGAACAAAGTACACATTAATAGAAACCTTGAACTGTGCAAATGCCAGATAAACAAGGTTGATTATAATTTTGTTGTTGGTGTAATATGAAAATGCATTTTGAAGTACGCTACCAAAGCAATCTCTTCCCTTCCAATTATCCTTCTGCTATGTGCCCTTCTGCACAGACACATACATACATATATACGCACACATATACATACATACCTTGTGCAATGTAATTATCTGTTGTGGTATCATCTGTAGTTTTAATAAATACACCATATTCTTCTTAAATAAAAACAAATGGAAATGATAAAATATTTTACAGAATAACAGTAAGCAACAATTCGAAGTTTAAATAAAAGCTTACTTAATTCTGTGCACACTGCTTTTATGAACATGAGATTCTGTGACCAAAACAGGCTACAAGAATTCATTTTTTAATCCTTTAATAAGAGCTGCTTCTTGTAATGACTCATGACCATGCTAGGATGTCTAACAAGCCCACCCTTATATCAATAGCCAGATAAAACAAAGGAGAAAAAACTTAGCTTTACTGAGTGATAAATGTAAAGCTAGTGTCCATGTCTTAATGGATATTACAAAATTTTTGGCCACACTATTCTGAGTGATCTCAGAATTCTCTCTAGAAAGCGGATGTAGGGTAATAAAATCACAACAGACTTTTAGTTCTTTTCATCTACTAAAATTTAAAAAATACATCTGTCTTAACAAAATCATTATTTATTTCATGCCCCTAATATAAACCTGAAGAAAACTATGCAATTAAAAAAAAAAGTTAACTGGATTATGATGAAACTCATTAGGATTTACTTAAAGCACACAACTTATAATTATACTGCTTTTGATTATAACATCAAATAAAGATAAAAAGATGGAATATTTCTGATAACCAATTTGTAAGCTAGTAAATTAGTGTTCAATTAGTCACCTTGCTTGTTGAGATTTGAAGGTGCATGAACTGAAAACTGACTTTGAGGAGTACACTCTGACTCAAAGATTAATGTCTTTATTAGGGTCTGAATGTCATCTAAACCATGGTGAAGAGATTCAAATAGCATTCTTTTGAGGAATCCAGTATTGAAAAGGGAACTTGACCTGAAAAAAGAACATAGAATTGGGTTTGAGAAATGTTTTCTTTAAAAAAAATGTCTTCATAATTTAACAACAAGTAAGATAATTTGCCCACACGTTTTATCATGTCAGTTCTCTAAGCTAGTGGGATTAGTCAAGGATATTTTATTCACATTACGTCAACAAGAATTTATTGAGCCCTCATAAGGTGTTTAAGTCCTGTGGTACACAGAGGTGTAAGATATACCAAAGTATAAAATTCAGTGTTTACCTTATGAAAGCTTATAAATCTAGACAGAATCTAGACAGGGACATAGTGTAAGGCAGAGGTTTTCACAATGCATATTCCAGTAATAGTAAACCTTAATTCCAGTGTATACATGGTGGGACAGGGTGAGATACATGAGAATTACATATGCAGGTGGTGATGTAGTTAAGAAATGGCTCAGGGCTGAGTCTGATATGCTTCCCATTTAATTTGAGAGTCACAGGTATAATGGACAGAATATCAGTTCCAAGTCAGATAAACTTGAATTCCTGTCCTCGCTCCACCACTCACTAGCTATGAAATTTTGAATAACTACTGCTTTTGAGTCTCACATTCCTCATCATAATATGGAAAATAAAACCTCTGACAGACTTGTTATGGGAGTTAAATGAGATAGTAGTACACTTACGATCCCTAGTACAAAGTATATCCTCAAGGAAGAGAAGCTATTAAGGTTAGCAAATTATGAAAGGATACGTGATTTTAAGTGTCAAATGAGTGATCAATATAAGATTTACTAAAAGACAATTTAAAGATTATTTTGGGTTTAAACACTTAAGGAGAAACTTCAAAGAGGATGTATAATTTAAACTGGAGGTGGGGAAGGGGTAAGAGCCTGGATGAGTGTAAAGACATGAACAATGGCTTTAAGTGAGAAAATCTTAAGTCACAGTTTAGACCTCAGTTTTGGAGGTCAGAAAACCTGAGTTCTGGCTCTGCCTGTGCTACTAACTAAATTTTAGGGGGTCAGTTTTAGCCAGCACTTAAATACACTGTGCCATAATTTTCTCATCTGTAAAATGAGGGAGGAGTTGGGCTAGATCTTTCTGGATCCAGCAACCTGTTGTTCTTAATTTCCCTAGTTCCAAGATCAGTGAGTAGGATCAATGTGTGATATAAGTAAGAGAGTACTAGAAGGTAAGGCTGGCCAGGTCATTCTTAATCTACAAGTATTTACATGAAATGAAGATAAAATAATGGGTATCAGCACAAATATGTTTACTATTAGGTTAATTTTTAGGCTTAGTAGATGGCCGAACCTTGGCCTGGTAAAGTAATGAGGTTGAAGTTTGCAGTGATTCTTGTCACAATGCTGTCAGGAATCTCAAATTTCTACAAGAATATCTAGTAACAGACGCTTATGGGAAGGTGTCTGAGCAAAAGCAATTCAACTTTAAGGCATTAAAAACACAATAACTAGTTACTAAGGATGCAAAAGCACACATACATTGAATATCTGCAGCTGTGTCCTGTCTAAACAGCTTTACCTAACACAAAAGCAGACGTTTACTTTCACATGCCCTTCTTACTTAAATTCCTCAAAGATCTTTTATTAATATATTACTTGACTGGTCTATAAAAGTGACACTTTACAATCACACCCTAGTTCTATAGTTATTACCTGAAAAAAGCCTCATTCTTACTATGCAGAAATAAATTATTTGCAGATCAGCTAGGCTTCTCTTTGATCCTACTGCATCTTAGCCCTGTCACGAACTTGGAAGAATAATGATATAGAAAAATGTGAAAACAAAACACCTCAGGTTCATAGGGGGAAAAGAATCATAATTATTTTCCTATACTTAAAAAAAAATTGAACCTTAATTTGCTTGTCTTTTACCACACATAATCAAAAGTAAACAATCAATACATATATCAGTTTTGAATATATTATGCTTAGGCACATACCATAGAGGTCCAAGTTCTATTGCTGTCTTTCCAGGCATGCTTCCATGACAGTTACAGGGTAGCTGTCTATATGGGTTTTCTGTGAAAAGATAATAAAAAGAGAAGTCAAAGGGGAATTGACAATGTAAACAGTAGTAAGTATTATATTAACAATAATTTGCAGCTACAATATACTGAGGATCTACTATGTGCCAGGTATTGTGCTAAGTATTTTATATGCATTAAAAAAATTTAGTCCTTACAACTCTCTGAAGTAGGTACTGTTAAGATCTCAGTTGTATAGATCAGAGGATTAAAGCTTAAGAAAGATGTAGAAATCCACATCAAACGACTTATTAGAGGCATAGCTTTTAGTCAGTATACTACCTGAAATAATTTAAGTAGGAGCAAGTCTTGTAAATTCCACAAGATATCCATATTTTAAAATCAACTGATTGGGATATAATTTACACGCAGTAAAATGTATACATTTTATGTGAAAAGGTTGATGAGCTTTAACAAATGTATATACCCTGGTAACTAACATCCCATCAAAATAAAGACATTTCTTATAAGTTAACTCTTCCGTAACTGGGAAGAAAATGAATTACTCTATTCCCTAGGCTTGATGCATATTCAGCCCCAAAAATCTAGGCTAGAAGAAACTAATTCAGTTTAAAGAGCAATGAGGGGCCTGATGTAATCACAAGGTGACTGGGGAGGTATGAGAGCTATTCTTAGTTTCCAAAAAAGGGTGATATTCTACCATGGACTTTTTCAGTTCACTTCAGACCCAGAATAGTCATTTTAAATCAGACTCTCTCTGAGTTCCCGCAGGCCATTCCTGGGTTGATCATTCACTTTCTTGGAATGGCCTGATCTGATCAGTGGGTCCTAGATATATCCAGAACCCAGGATTATGGTGGTAGGGACATGGGTCTATAACCTCTTGCTATCTGATATCACTCTGTCATTCAATGCAATTAAATGGCAAAATGCACAGTTGTAAAATCTTATATTTACTTAAAGGCTTCCTTCATTGTTCATTCCTAGGTCTACCTTTCAGCCTTAAAAGAAGGTGTGGTTATCATTGACCTTAGCTTTGTTGAGAATGATGTTCCTCAGGTATTATATTAATATATTCAAGAAGTTCTCCCTGAAACCATTAAATAACTAAACTACAAATACTACAGGCAGGGTTACTGAAATTAGGGCGATTTACAGTTACGGTTCTGTCAGTCACACCAACTTACCGCCGACAGCACAGACATAAATTTGTATTAGTCAGTTTGTTTCCTGATGCATTTTGCAAAATGCTCCCATCATATAAACCTATATCTTTTTTCAAGCCCCTCACCTAAGATTTCTCAGTGCCTGGTCAGCATCCGCATCTTGAGGGATCAGGGCTATCATTTCAAGTTACCAGTAGCAAAAAATGAAGGGGTAAACAAAGAAAACTAGTATTTCTATGTCACTGGTAAAACAGGCTATGAAGGTAATTCCAGATAAGGAATTCAAACATATTTAGAGACTTTTATTTAAAAGCAATGGACTGAACACATACTTTATCTCTGCTGTTTCTTAAAGCATTATTAAAATGAGAACAAAGGAATAAAATTCAAACCCCAAAGATAAATAAAATGGTAAAGGAGATGACAAAAGATGATGAGAAATGTCAATAAAATTTTAGAAGTGGGAAGGACATACACAGGTCAGAGAAAGCTAAAGCCTAAGCCTGAAATGGGTAGAAGGGCTACTAATAAACAGCAAGCCCACTGGTGTGGGGGACCTGGAAAGGCTTGAGAATTGAAGGTATTGATGGTCTCTGAAGATGGGAATAGGGTGGTACCACACACAAAAAGGCCTCGTTTAAAATTTTAAGACTTGTGGATCTTCTCTAATACCAACAGTTAGGCTTCTGCATCTTCCCCATCCCAAAAGAGGAAGTTAATCTTGGGTGAGGCTCAACCGCAGAGAATCTGGGACCAGGGACATTAGTCACAGTTAAGAGTGAGGAGACATATGAAAAGGGACTAAGTAAAAGTCTGTACAAATGTTAAGACCTTTCAGTCTCCTTCTTCAACATGGTTCCTAGAAAGCTGATAGAAGACTGCAAGATTCCTCTGTAGAAATACTTACCAATCCAAGAGAAAAGAGAGACACACACAGACACACACACACTGACTGACTGACTGACTGGCATTTGGGGGTTCTTGTAGTGAAAAGGCAGACTGCGTTCTCATTACAGTAAAGTCTATCTGTTTATAAGCCCTGCCGCAAGTACTTCCACATAACTTTTCAGCATGGAAAACTAAAGACCACTGGACATTTGAGATATACTACAACAGAGAACAAAATTACAAGAGAGAAATAGGAAAGAGACCTAAAACAAAATAATGGCAACAATACAAAAATAAGCAAAACAAAAATCCTATCCTTCCCTAAAATATAAAATATACCCAACTATAATCAATAGTCTTAGAGAGGTAAGATTAGATTTTACATCTCTGAAACAAGAATAGGATACTACTAAAAAGGGGGCAATGAAAAAATATGAAATAACTCTTGGAAATAAACCAAGTATGACAAATTTAAGCAGGAAAGTTGGAAAATAAAACTCAAGGAAATCTATAAAGTAGAACTAAATGCCAAATAAATTAATAGTAGAGATACAAAAAAATTAGAGAATTAATCTAGAAAATCCATCATATAACTAAAATGAGTTCCAGGAAGACAGAAGAGAGATTTTGAGAGAAGAAAATTATCAAAGAAATAATAGAAAAAAATTTACCAGAACTGAAGAACTCAAGTTTAAGGGCTCACAGATTGTCCAGCACATTGAATTTAAAAAGATGAATTCACACACAAAATGAAGTTATTTTAGAATACTGGGTTAAGAAGAGATATTTTAGGAGCACTCAGAGACAAAAACACAAAGGACCATATATATAAGAACAATAGCAGACTTGTCAGTATTGGAGGCTAAGAGACAATGGAATAATATCTTAAACATTCTGAGGAAAAATGATTTCCAACCTAGGCTTCTATACTTGGCCATGCAATCCTTCTCAGGAAGCTATGGGAAAAAGTGTAGTTTCAAAAGGCGAAAGTAAAGAAGGAAAAGTGGAAAATACATAAGATTTAAGATATAGGAAATTCTTCAGAAGGAGAAAGCCAAAGAAAATTTCCAGTATGATGGTCTAAAAGGAAGCCCTAGGGCAACAGCTCTCAGAAGACCTAGAAAACAACCCAAACTAGAGCAGGAGGACTGTCTCCAGGGGAATGAAATGAAACCCAAAGATTACTTGATGTTCTTAACCAAAATCACAGGAACACTGAAATTGGATTATGGATTATGAAAAGTATATATACACAAAAGGTGACAAATACATAGTAATTAATTCCAGAGTAAGCAAAGAGTTGTATAAAAAAAGAAATGTTATTACAGCATATTAACTGGTTCATCTGTGTTGTAGCAGCTTTCTAAGATAGATAGGCAGCAATGATTCCTGTCTCTGGCATTCATACCCTTCTATAATCCCTTCCTCTTGAATGTGAGATCACTGGATCTAGAGACTCATTTCTAGTGACTAGAATATGGCAATATTCTCTCTTTTTCTCTTTCCTTCTTTTCCTTTCTCTCTCTGGTTCTTGCTTAATCCTTCCAACGAAGTGAGCTGCTATGCTGTGAGTATGAAGAGGACTGCATGACAAGCAGTAACCATGTGAATGAGCTTGTAAGCAGATCCTTCCTCAGTCAGGCCTTGATGATTGCAGCCCTGGCCAACACCTTGACTGTGTCCTTGTGAGAGACCCTCAGCTACTGGACCCAACTGAACCATACCCAGATTCTTGACTCAGAGAAACTATGAGATAATAAAAAGTTGTTTCAAGCCACTAAGTTTTGGAGTAATTTGTTACACAGTAATACATAACCAATATGACTTGTGAACAATATTTTTATATTTATAAAAATATAAACACTGAATATTGATTAAGCCAACACTGGAGAGGAGAACTACATGCATGTGACTGGGCTGGCTTGAGATGCTGAATACTCTTCTTCCATGAAAGGAAGTTACAGGCAGTATAAGCATGCTACTTAGAAATAGGGAAGACACTAAACATTAAAGACTTTAAATATTAGAAGAAACAGCTATGAGGTTTTAGCTGTTGACTTTAGGGAGTGGGGCAGATATCATTATTTTATTAATAAGACTTATGGAACTATTTGACTTTTTAAATTATGTATTACAAATTGATAAACATAAAAAATTCTAAGTGACCTGACTTTTTTGAAAGACATAATCATTTACACTCTGCAAGTCCTGTATGATTACAAACAAAATGCAGACAACAAATCATATTGCTTTATAGCAATTTATTAAGTAAAAAATCCTTTAAAATGTTTAATTAGGGGGAGGGGGAGGGATGGATTGGGAGTTTGGCGTTAGTAGTTGCAAACTATTACATTTAGGATGGATAAACAACAAGGTCCTACTGTATAGCACAGGGAACTATATCCAATCCCGTGGGATAAACCATAATGGAAAAGAATATAAAAAAGAATGTATATGTGTGTATAACTGAGTCACTTCGCTGTACAGCAAAAATAAACATAACACTGTAAATCAACTATATGTCAATTAAAAAATATTAAAAAAAAGAAAAACCACTGTAGTAACAGTCCAAAATTATACAGCAACATGAAGCACTTCTGATGGAGAGGGAAAGATGTTAGGTTTTTATGGATTCAGGATCAAATCTGAACAGAGTGTATTTGAGTTTAGTTACTTGTCGATACTGTAAAACACACATGGTGAGATATGAAAGGATAATAAACTCCATGTAAGAAAGAACTGATTCATAATTTTAAGGGCAGGAACACTGTCAGTAACACCGGGGTATGAGGTAAAAAACACTGAGATTCTTTTTTATTGAGGGAAACTCACATTACTGATACCCTTTTAAACACTGAAGAGGTCTGTTATTTTTTACATAAAGGAAAACTGAATTAGGAAAAAACAGAAAAGAAACCATAGGGCAGTAAACCAATTATCCAGGAGGACCAAAACTTTCCAAAGTTTCATCAAAGATATTTATGAAATCTATATTTTAAAAAGCCAGAGTGGATTCTGTAACTCCTCTGATTATGTTGCATTGAAACCAAGATTAGGATGGTGGACTGAGCATTTAAACCTGTCTCCTCTTCTTATTCCAAATCTCTAGAAATGATAGAAAATATATTTTTATGAAAAATTCCTAAATAGTGCTGGAAAATAAGATGAGCCATCACACATCCCAAATCATTCAGTGCTTTCTGAAAGCCTACAAGCTGTGAGATCATACTACTGGAAGAAAACCACACTGGGGAGAATAGCTATTAAAGGCAGAAATAGCCTAGGGGCTATATGAACCTAAAAAGCAAGGATGAATGGCACTAGAGTAGCTCTAGGACAACTGTTAAAGGGATTGGTTAGAAACTACTTGAAGCAGCTTACGATTATATAACTCCTCTAATCCATGATTAGTAATTACAGAAGATACTTGTCTTCAGTTTGAAGTGATAAAGGTTTAGGTTGGAGAAGCAAGATAGTGCCCCAAACTTGATAAAAAACAATTATCTAGGGCCCTAAGAAGCTCTGAATTCCAAGTAGGATAAACACAGAGAGACTCACTCAGACACATCATAATCAAACTGCTGAAAGCTACACAGAAAATCTTGAAAGCAGTAAGAGAAAAATAACTTATCAAGTATGAGGGAACAACAATACAATTAATGGGGACTTCCCTGGTGGTGCAGTGGTTAAGAATCCGCCTGCCAAAGCAGGGGACATGGGTTTGAGCCCTGGTCTGGGAAGATCCCACATGCCGCGGAACAACTAAGCCCGTGCGCCACAACTACTGAGCCTGCACTCTAGAGCCCATGAGTCACAACTACTGAAGCCCACGTACCACAACTACTGAAGCCCACGTGTCTAGAGCCCGTGCTCCGCAACAAGAGAAGCCACCGCAATGAGAAGCCCGCGCACTACAACGAAGAGTAAACCCCGCTCGCTGCAACTAGAGAAAGCCCACGCACAGCAACGAAGACCCAGTGCAGCCATAGATAAATAAATAAATTAATTAAAAACAAAAAAAACCCAATTAATGGCTGACTTTTAATCAGAAATAATAGAGGCCAGAAGGCACTGGAATGACATAGTTGAAGTGCTGAGAGGAAAAAAAAGAACTATCAACCAATAATTCTACATCCAGCAAAACTATCCTTCAAAAAAGAAGGTGAAATAAAGACATTCTCAGGTAAACAAAAACTAGGAGAATTTGTTGTAGCGGACTCACCCTATAAGAAATACTAAAGGGGGTTCTTCAGGTTGAAAGGAAATTTTACAGAGTAATTTGAATCCAAAGGAAGGAATAAAGAGTACTGGAAAGGTAATTATGTGGGTAACAATGAAAGATGTGTGTGTGTCTCTTTTCTTAATTTTCTTTTAAACTCATAAATTTAAAAAATAATACTATATTATTGGATTGGGTCTGTAGATGTAATTAACATATGACAAAAATAGCACAGGAGGTGAGAGAAAAATAGAATTATATTAGAGCAAAGCTGCCACATTTTGCCAGTCTTAAGTCAGTATTAACCTGAGGTAGATCAAGATAAGTTAAAGGTATATATTATAATCCCTGGAGAAACCATTAAGAAGATAACTGGAAAAAACATAGCTAAGAAACCAACAGAGGAATTAATTTAAATGACACAGTAAAAAAATATTTAATACTATGAAGGCAGCAAAGGAGGAACACAGAAGACATGAGATACATATAAAACAAATAGTAAAAGTGCTGAAAAGCCAGACATTTTAATAACTACATTCAATATGAATGGTCTAAACACTCATCAAAAGGCAGAAACAATCAGATTGGATAAAAAAAGCAAGATCTAATAAGACACTTACAGATTAAAACTAAAAGGATAAAAAATATATTATGCAAATAGTAACTATGAGAGTGGTATTTGTATTAATATCAGACTATAGGCTTTCAGATAAATATCAGGGATAAAGACAGACATTTCATAATGACAAAAGAGCCAAAGATGATACAACAATTATAAATATATATGAATATTTTTAGATAAAATGATAGTTAAAGAAGACAGGTTGAAGAGAGCACACGCATAATAGTACAACGTAAGACAAATTTTAGAATTAAAAAATATTTAAGAAAGCTTTCTTGAAAGGATATTTGAAGCTACATGATGAAAGGGGATGCCATGATTAGGAAAAATCCTAAAATTAAGGTTAGAACATAGTATTTCAAAAGTAAATATTCCTTTGGGAAGCCAGGCAAAATAATTATGTCATATAAAAGAAGGAAAAGTTACAATAATATTTAGTAATAGAAGACAATAAAAGAATTTTGACAAGGCACTCAAACTCTAAACTTTTTAAGTATAAAGCTATAAACAGGGAGCTTTAAACATGCAAGAAATCAGAGTATTTTTTCCCCCATTTTTTCCCCTACAGACCCTCTTGACTAAACTCAGAAAGTTAAATTTAGCCAACCAACACATAATTCAAGAAATTATGGCAAGAACACTGATGATGAGCACTGAATATATTTAATGTGTGGATTATACTGGCAAAATAGAATATAAATGTTACATATAACATAAAAATGGTATAATGGACAAAAATTAGGAAGGGAAAATGGAAAATGGCAGGCTATTACCTCATTTATGTTAGCAAAAAGCCAAAGTATATTACTTAAAACCGATAAATCCAAATTACAGAAACATACACATATTTGCTACTACAAAAGTAAACATTAAAATAAACAACAGACTAGATAAGTCAGTATCTAATATAGTTAAGAGAAAAGGGCAGAAAGGACAAATACTAAAACTTTAAAAAAATAAGGAGAATATAACCATAGAAACCAAAGAAATGAGAATCATTAGACAACACTTGGCTCAACTCTATGCAAATAAATTAGAAAAGCTGAGTGAATACTATTAACCCTTTAGTGAACAAATAATTCTGATGCTAGCTAAACTGTTCCCAAGCATTGAAAAAAATGTAAAAGTTCCAAATTCTTTTTGAAGGGAATTTAAACTAATTCTAAAGCCCAACCAAAATTATTCTAAAAAGGAAAACTATATACCATCTTATTTATGATATTGAAACAGAACTCCTTTAAAAAGTTAGTAAACAGAATCCATAATAAAAGAATACTTCCTGACAGAGTAGTTTATTCTAGAAAGTCAGAACGATTTGATATTGGAAAATTTTATTATAATCAAATTAATAGATCTAAGGAGAAATACCATATAATCACCTCCACATATGCTGAAAAAACGTGACAAAATTCAACATCGTGATAAAACATAGTAAAATTGTAAATGAAGGTTACTTTCTCAACATGATAAATGATAGGTATCTCAGATTCAAGTATGAATCAGAAAGCACCAGAGGGAACTAAAACAAGGAACATGACAGGATGCCCTCCATTCCTACTATCAATTAACACTGTAGCAAAAGTATTAACTCTTGGACAAAAGAAAAGCATACTGGGTTCTTAGGAAGCTTCAGAACTGTAACAATATCTCTATCCTCCTTAATGTGATCAAGATAAACCACCAACTGGTTTATTTATTTATTTTTTGTTAAGCCAAAACAAAGGATCCAATGTCAGAACACTGAAAATAGAGCTATGAGAAGGGACTGTCTTAACAGATATTAAACAACACTAAAAGTCTTCTGTAATCAAAACAGTGGGATAGAGGTGTATGAACATCCAACCACTGGAAAAGAATAGAAAATCCAGAAACAAACTCAAATACATGTGGGATTTTAGTATAAGATAAATATGGTAGTCTCAAATCAGTGAAGACGTGAACTATTCAATGAAACATAACCTTCCTTGAATAATATAGGATAGGAAAGCTCTTTCCAACTACAGACAAAATCCAGAGTACATTAAAAGTTTGATTAACTTAACAACAGCAACAATGAAAAATTTCTGCATGAAAAGGTAAAAAAAAAAAAAGATGCAAACACAAGTGACAAAATGAGAAAAAATATCTGCAACTATCGTATCATATCACAAGGGTTAAACTCTAGTATATAAAGGAGTTCTTAAAAATCCATATTTAAAAAATGCCAAGAACCTAACAGAAAACAATGGGCAACTCTATGTCCCAGAAAAGCAAAATAGAAACAGCTTGATGAGGGCACAAGCCACATCTTTTTCCTTGATTCCCCAGGCCTGGCATATAGTAGAGGCTCAATAAATGTTTACTGAATGAATTTTACAACTGATGGCTTTTATATTCAGTCAGAAACATGAAAATTATTTTTATAGAATTAATGATTTGAAACATCCTAGATAAAGAGGTAATCTGACTTAATGTTCCTAAAATTAGTGACACTGGAAACTAAGTTATTTCTAGATGTTTCAACAGAGGGCAGGGCTAAAGAGCATAAATTATGATGAGTAAATGATTTTAATGAACTCACACGAATGTCTTGTCTGTTGATGAAAGGAAATCCAGTATAGGAAATAAAGTTAGCACTGTAATCTTTAAAATCAAAGGACAACAATATGTATAATTAGGGATGTGATAAAGGCGTATTCATTGGAGGCTTATAGATAAATTAAACCGAATATACAGTCAAAAGAAACTTGAATTTACCTTCTACCATATTACCATCCTTCTGAAAAATTCTCTCTTCACACCACTGACAATGGATTAGGTACTGAATCTTCTTGGCTGTTTCATCTGCAGAAGTAGGCCCCCTCAAAACTCTCACAACAACCAATACAAAATGTTCCAGAGCCACTGCAAACAGTACTTCTATGCCTTTGTTACATCGGGCTGCAGCTCTGGAAAAATTTATTAAAGTTATTTTGGGAGCTTATCATTTTCCTTTGTTTGGCATTATACTGACAGTACTAACTTGGACACTAAACTATGGATGGGTTATGGGAAAATAAGGAAAATTCAATTCTTAGTAGCAGTGATTTTAAAAGATCATTACTATAACTTCTACACAAATTGAAACACAGGATATATAGGATGCTTGGCAGGATTTTAGTAACTACACATTTTCCCTTATGAAATCTTCTCAATATTCTCTGGTTTTCAGTGTCACATTGTTTCTTGTCATCACAACCATCTTCTTTCTTTTTATCTACTTTTTTCTATAAAAGCTTCCTCTAAACAATATATGTTTATTGAGTACTAACTACATGCAGGAACTGAACAGTCAGTGAAAAATGAATAAGCAAAGTCCTTGCCATTATTACTTTTATATACTTTTGGATTAAATTCTACTTGATACACCATTTATGTACTTAGTTTTCCCTCTACAGTTCTAAACTAACTTAAACTTTGTATGTATTGATTTGAATCAAGTTTATAAGCCATCATTTTTTTAAACTACATAAATAAAAGATGAAATGGACAAAAAATGATTGTTTCTAAATCTAAAAACAGGCTTTGCTTTCCCTTTTCATGGTGCTGTCCCCTACATTGTTGAAATAAACTGATTTGAAATTAACTTTCAATATTTCCTTTCTTAGTACTTTAATTATTTTAATAACATTTTAAATTGAAGAGTAAACTATTTTAGGCACAAGCTTTCAAATCAAATTCTAACTTAAGATTACCAAACAAATCAAGATTACATATATGGAATACGGAATTTGTATTTCGTGCATATTTTGAAGAATGAAATAAACACTTCTTGTAATATTATTTCGTTTTATCATATACCCAGACAAGGTACACTGTTGGCCATTTGGTACCTTGCCACTGCAGCTACAACAATTCTGGCTGCTAGCTCCTTGTAATATTCAGTTCGGACAATGTTACAGCCGTAGTGACGCCGGGCAACATGTTGTGCCTTGGCATATAAAGAACTGATATCTGTAGAAGTCACTGACACTATGCCAAGGTTTCTTATATTTCTGAATGCAGAATCAAGATAGTTCACAGATGTTCCAAAAGGGTCTAGGTGTCTAAAATCACAAAGAATACAGACATATTTAAAATCATACTAGTATCCAAAATAATACCATTGTCATTATTTCTAATGACAAAATTCCATGGATTCAAAAGGACTTCATAAATCTATTTTAAATATATAATTATGTTTTTAAAGTAAGCAATAAAATGATCATATGATAGGTTACACATGTAAAAATAAATCAGGCTTAGAGGAAATTGTCATGCCCAGGCATTTTATTTCAAATGCTAGAAAATGTTCTTACTGCTTTCCTTAGGCCAATGCCAAAAAACTTTATTAATTTAAATAAACAAACAGTGACAAACTATGTTAATTTTTAATGGCCCCCTTCCTACCCCGTCTCCTGCCAAATCCAAGTCAGTTAGAAAGTGACACAATTTTTTTCACTTACATGAAATCAAAAGATCTCAAATGCATCAGTACATTGGCATCCATTTTGGTCACCTTAATATTACCAAAGTTTTCCTCTCCTTCTTCAGGAATATCATCACTCTCTTCCTTTTCCTTACAGTCCACTACCACTTTCAGTTTGTTTAAATGGCAGTTCTCCTGAATCAACGTCACAGAGTTTTCATTCAAATCATTAATTGTAACCTTGACTGCATTCCCAAGGTGTTTTGCCCATTGTAATCCCATTATCCCTTGGGAGAAATTGGAGGAAAAATGAGTTTTTAAATTGTAATAAAGAATAAAAGTAGTATAATAATAAAGAATATAATTTTATAAATAACAAAAACAATTCTTTCAAAATCTTAATACTTTCATAAGTAATTCTTATTCTACTTTCTCACTAAAATGCCTCTGAAGAAAATTTACCACAAGAAAATGTGTCCAACAGATTTCCATTAATAGTTTGTAAAAAAACTTTTCTATAATCCATGTTCAAATAAAATATCCATGTATGTTCTTTATTTGGGCTTTGGTAGGATTTTTTTTTCTTTCTTTTTACAATGGAATACTTTTTTGAAACAAAATCTTACAGAGAAACCCAATATACAATATGAGTAAGAGTGCAGTTACTGTACTTGAAGGGAAGATGGGTAGTTGGAACTCCTCCTGCTGAAGTTTACCCTAATGCACCAAAATATGAAAACAACTTTCCTGGATCAGTGCTTTTCAAATACTGCACAACAGCATCATTGTGAATGAAAAAGAACAACTTTGTATGTGTAAGCAAATGACCAAGAGGAATTGAGACCAAGAGGGCCCTTCTCACAGGCTTTCTATTCCTATTGGACTTGAGTCATAAGGGACATTCACTACACAGTGGGAGATGGTGACACAAGCCTAGCCAATATGGAGTAGAAAAAGCCCTATTTACGGGAAGTATTAACCATCTTCTCCCTACATGTGCTTCATAAATGTAAAAAGTTAGCATTTACTATGTGCCATGGTCTTTACATACATTTTCCTACTCTTACAACAAGCTTGTGAAGTAAGTTCCAATATTCACATTTTATATTTATTTATTTGGCTGCGTTGGGTCTTAGTTGTGGCAGGTGGGCTCCTTATTTGCGGCTCACCAGCTTCTTAGTTGTGGCACGTAGGCTCCTTAGTTGCAGCAGGCAGGCTCCTTAGTTGCGGCTCACTGGCTCCTTAGTTGTGGCATGTGAACTCTTAGTTGCATCATGCATGTGGGATCTAGTTCCTGGATGAGGGATCAAACCTGGGCCCTCTGCATTGAGAGCGCAGAGTCTTAACTACTGCACCACCAGGGAAGTCCCTATCCACGTTTCAGAGATGGGGAAACATGCAAAATGACTGCTATGAGCTTGATTTTAGTTTACCAAGGCACATTAAAAAGAAAAGGCTGAGAAGATCTTACTTAAATGATAGTTTTAGGGATTTCAGGTAAAAAAAAGAGTAGTTCATTGCATCATTATTTACAGTAGCCAAGACATGGACACAATCTAAGTGTCCACAGATGGATGAATGAATAAAGAATATGTGGTATATATATATATATACACGTATATATATATATATATACGTGTATATATATATGTGTGTGTATATATATATATATATATACCCAGTGGAATACCATTCAGCCATAAAACAGAAGGCAATCCTGCCATTTCAGACAACATGGATGGACCCTGAAGGCAGTATGCTAAGTGAAATAAATCAGAGAAAGACAAATACTGTATGATCTAACTTACATGTGGAATCTAAAAAAACCAAACTCACAGAAATGGAGATCGGATTTGTGGCTGCCAGAGGTGGAGACTGGAAGGGTGGGAGAACTGGGTGGATATGGACGGGTACAGACTTGCAGTTATAAGATAAATATGTTCTGGGGATATAATGTATAGCAGGGTGATTATAGTTAATGATACTGTACTGTTTATTGGAAAGTGACTAAGAAAGAAGAACACAGAAGTTCTCATAAAAACGGAAAGAAAAATCTGTAACTATGTGAGGTGATAGATGTTAATTTTTTTTGGTGATCATTTTACAATATATACATATCATTATGTTGTATATCTAAAACTTATACAATGTTATATGTTGATTATATCTCAATAAAACTGGAGGAAAAAAAAATGACTCCACTATCAAGAAACGTATACAGTACCCAGTCTAGGATAGACATTTAATAAATTTTATTGAATGTAAAAAGAGAGAGAGAGAGAGAAGTTGTGTCAGGGAAAATGCTGGGAAATAAATCTGGAAAAGTAGATTGGGTCAGATTATAGAGGATATTAAATTGCAATCTGAGAAGCTGAACTCTATTTAGACAATAAAGATGCATGATTTTTTTGACTGAGAAGTAACATTATCAATTCAGTGTTTCAGAGGAAGGGCTGTTTGCAATAGCATACAAGACAGAATGGGTGGGAGAGATATCATTGCCAAAAATCATTACATTGGTGGATATGGAATGGAAAAGGAGTATGAGTCATAATAAAAAAGAATAATTAGAACAGATCGGTGGTTGAGTGTATGTGGGGACAGTGGCAGAAAAAGGAGTAAAAATTGATTCAAATTTAAAATACGACTGGTGGGACTTCCCTGGTGGTCCAGTGGTAAAGAATCTGCCTTCCAATGCAGGGGACGTGAGTTCGATCCCTGGTCGGGGAACTAAGATCCTACATGTCGCGGGGCAACTAAGCCTGCGCGCCACAACTACTGAGCTCACCCACCTCTACTAAAGAGCCTGCGTTCTGCAAACTACAGAGCCTATGTGCTCTGGAGCCCACGCCACAACTAGAGAAGAGAAAACCCGCATGTCACAACTATAGAGAAGCCTGCGTGCCACTACGAAGAGCCTGCGCACCACGAGTGCCGCAACAAAATATCCCACATGCCGCAGTGAATATGCTGCATGCTGCAACAAAGACCCAACCCAGCCAAATAAACAAATATTAAAAAAAAAAATCCAACTGGCTCAGAGGATGTGATCAGCTTAAAATCACTACTTCATCACTTTTACCATATTTACAGAGACATTACTGATGATGATGATGATGGTAGTAGAAGTGGTAATAATACAATAATGATGATACTGAGTACTTTTATAGCATTTGCTATATACCAGACACTGTTTCAATTTCTTTACATGTATTAATTTACCTAATCTTCACATTATTTTATGGTGGGTACCCTCCTTTAGATAGATGAGGAAACTGAAGCATAAATTTCCTGTGGTTAGACAGCTAACACGTTATAAAGCTGGGATTTGAATGCAGCCAGTTTGATTCCACAGTCCATGTTTTTCACCACTAGTTCTCCCTGAGGAGAGGAACATGAGAGCTAAGTCATGCTTTCATCCCATTGGTACAAACTTCCCAAGAATACACTCCTATAACCTTTAAGAAGTAAGATGTGGATTAGGTACAAGTGGCTTCTTAGAAATTTTCTACTTTTTCCATTATCTTTTCTCTACTGTTAAGTCCTTTTGGGAAAAATGTTCTCAATCTTTAAAATTTCACCTTACCCCACTGCCTAATGACTAAGCAATATTTACTGCATTACAAAAAAGAGACAACCAAATACCAACTGATAGCTGATTGCAGTAAATATGTATTCTTGCAAAAAAAAAAAAATCCTATCTGAATCTGCAAACCTGAAGATCCAACTACCAATTTACAGAAATACGAGAGACAGAGGAACCATGTGATGGTTCATCTTATATGAACCATGGTGATGCAATCAGCAAAAATCTAGACTGTGGGAAACTCTACAGGGCAAATGACCTGTTATATCAACAAATAATTATCACACATACACACAAAATGATGGAAATTAATATAGATTAAGAAGAGACTTAAGAGACATACTAAACAACTGAAATATATAGTCTTTGTTTGGATTCAGATTTGAATTTAAAAAAAATTATGAAATAGGTATATCTAAACATTTGATGACATTAAAGAATTATTCTTAATTTTTTAGGTGTGATATGGTATATGGGTTTTAATTGTAAAAAGTCCTTGTCTTTTACATATCCCATTGAAATATTTACGGATGAAATGATCTGTGATTTGTTTCAAAATAATGGGGATATAGAATGGAGGAATGAGGTATGAGGGAAAGTGCATGGGAATACATATATAAGACTGAGTATGAATTGGTAATTTCTGAAGTGAGTGATGGATATAAAGGGATTCATTTATTATATGCTCTACTTTTGTATATATTTGAAAATTTTCCATAATAAAAAAATTTACCTTGGATCTTTTTTTTAATATCAAAATATTTTGCTACATATGATATCCATATAAATTTCCTAAGAAAAGATACTGTACCAGAAGGTGGGCAAAAGGTACTTTTTATCTTCCAATTATAAGATAAATAAGTACTAGGGATGAAATGTACAACATGATGACTATGTATAGGTAACACTGTTATATAGGAACATCAAGAGGGTAAATGCTAAGAGTTCTCATCACAAGGAGAAATATTTTTTCTTCTTTCTTTTCTTCTTATGGTATTGTATCTACATGAGATGATGGATGTTAGCTGAACCTACTGTGGTAATCATTTCACAATATATGTAAAGCAAATCATCATGCTGTACACCTCAAACGTGTACACCTGTACAGTGATGTATGCCAATTATTTCTCAATAAAACTGGGAAAAAAATCTCTTCAGGTTCACATGATATAAACAAACCCTTAGTTTTCAAAGTGGCTAACCAACAAGAAAAAAAAAGGGAAAGAAAAGATACTGTACAGATCTGATAAAGTGGGGTTCCAAAAAGGCTTCATTACTTACCAGTAGCTCCAAAGGCATCTAGACATTCCAAAGGTTTTCGTTCCTTAGCCAAAGCAGCCAGTGTACAGAATATTAGCTGCCTAGAAGAAAGTATAACAATCAAATAATTTTACGGCACCATGGTTTCATCATTGTAGATTTTATTTTAAGAATAGTGAGAAATGGGGCTCCTATTTACTATGCAAACTATTTTGGAAAGAGACCTAATATTATATTCCTTACTTAACAGTACAAGAACTAAAAATCTGTGAAATTAAACTACAAATCGAATTGGGTTTTATTAACAAGTATTCACGATGAATAATGATTTTATAAATAAAACTTGCCCACAAACTTGCCCGACATGTTCATTTAATTATATAAAGTTAGACCTGTTTTACTCTCTGAGAAAGAAATTGGTTTGGCAGAAAAATAAAAGAGAGAAAACAATCATTCTGAGAAAATGCTAAAATAAATGATTTTCAATCTATACCTAGTTTTGTTTCAATATTTTAAAACAAAAAGATTAGGAAAAGGTACATCTGTAATTATTTGAAACATCCCATAACCCTGTTTTCAATTTATCTTACCGATTTAGCTTCATTTTGGGATTAAAATAGGAATCTGTTTTCTGAGGTACAGAATAGTTGGGACAAACTTGTACATCTGTGTCTGACTCTTTCAAAATTTCATTAGGTGGTTTGGCAGCAGAAGCTAAAATTACAAAAAAAAAAAAAAGATTTCCAGTGAAATACAAAATAATTCTAAATATCAAAAACAATATACATTAAAAAAATAACCTTCCTTTATAATATTTCATGTTAATGAAATCAGTTGAGTAGATGCCAAAAAAGTCCCCCCAAACTGACCTACCTAGCACTGTCTCTGGAAAAGAGTAGTACTCAGTTAAGTATTTGGTGAATTAAAGTTTGTCAGCTTAAAATCTTAACTGTCTAGCACATCAATATATCTGTATACCTAGTTAAGAATAATCAACCTAAGATAGTACAAAATCCTAAAATACCTTTATTACTCATCAAACACTACATTGTGTTTATATAGGTTGGTTGCTAAATATATTTTATTGTGGTTTAAACATTAGAAAATTAACCTTTCTGTGTAGTTACATTCCATTAGCCGGCATGGATAACTAAGAGTCACTATATTTCCTGAATGTGCTTGACTTCAGAACACTTTCTCATAATTATGATTTTAAATCACAAATTATATTCAAACAGCTATAAGCTAATGTAAAAAAATTATTCTACATTTAATATACATTAGAATCATTTAGCTATAAACCCAAATGAAACAGTGATGTGTTTGTGTGAATATATTTTAAATATTTAAGAAAGGAAACATATGTAATATGTGTGGGGGAAATATAATTGAGATTCTCTATGTTTGGATTTCTTGATAACATTACTATCAGAATGTTAACTAAATGGGAACCATATTTCCCTTTCTACAATGCCAAATAAAAGTAATCTTTTCTAGTGTTGTGTTATATATCTTTCTATACTCAACAGTGTCAAGTCACATATCTCACAAGATCAGCCTTTCTCAAACCAGGTTCTGTGAGCAAATTAAGCCCTTCAAATAATTATTTTAGTGACTTTTTTTTTCAATTCTTAAAGGGAAGGTCCAGAGTACCATTCTAGATGTATAAGAGAGAAGTTAATTCATTACATATAATGGATGCCTTAGGGCAGGAGGGCTTAATTCTTAATTCTTGAGAAGGAACTGTCTCAGTATTAACAAGCTACTAATAACTCGATATCACTCAGGATAATAAAGAGTCTTTATATATCACTCTACCTCCTTTTTCCAGTGTTTTTTGATAATAAGTATAACACAGTTATTGGTACAGGAGCCGTCATTCGTAATAAAATTCTATAGTCTTTCATTAAGATACCTATATTTACTTGAACATCACTTTTTTCTACGCATATTTAATATCTATCCCAGATATTAAATATATCTGTTAAATTGAGAACAGTTGAATATTGTTGGGAGTCTCACGGAAACAAAACAAAACCTGACAGATTAGTAGTTAACTAAATGATTTGGTTAAGTCACTGTATTTTGTCTGCTTGATATCTGAAAAGAATAATTAGACCATTGTTTAAGAATTTAGTTATTAACATGTTAATGAGATTGCTCAACTTACCAGCAATATACGTGGGTTTAGTCTCTCCTTTATTCACATGGCGCCTAACATGTCCTAGCATATCCGTCCTTCTGGTGATTGTTGCTGAACAAATAATACAATGATAATGGGCTCCCATTTTACTGGATATCTATCAAACAGAGTATTTAATTTAAATACATAAATAAGTTACTAAGACAATGAAATAAAAGTTTATTTAATGTTGTAAATTTATGTATGTTAGTGTATTTAGGGTTTAACGTATAGAAGATAGTATTCATTTTGCCATGTGACTTTGAAAGGATTTTTACTTCCTTACCTATATTTACATATGCTTTTTAATCTTACTTTACAATAGGCCACAAGTTTAATTTCTTAGTTTTTTCCATTCATTCTAATCAGCAAATAACTGTACTCTATCTTCTATAAGCAGCACTTAACAAACGGTATGACACTAGCAGCAATGTGCTGGTAGATGTATAGCAACTGGCTCTCCAGGAAAATAAAGCCCTGATTTGTAGTGTCTGCAGCTGTCTGTGGTTTACGTACTCTACCATGGCCGATGTCAAGCTACAACCGTGACATCTGAAGCTACCAATGGGACATCACTGAATGTGAATTTGGGAAGAGATGTGCAATATCATACCAGAGAACACTGCCACCGTGCAGATACAGAATACATAAATAACGTTAAGAGCACAGGTAAAAGTAAAATGTAAATAAATGGGAAGTAGTGAGTTGTGAGTATTCATTAACTTTGTTTTTAATATAATTTATTTACTTTTAAGTTTATATAATTTAATTTTTGATGATGGCCACATTTAACAACGAGCTTTCAAGATTTCTGGAAAATTGAGCTAGTTCTAGCACACTACTAAATGTTAGAGACAGGATAAAAAGTCTATTTTTCCAAGTAAAAATTCTCACTTTATAGTTCCTCATTTAGCTAAGAACAAAACCACCACTCCAACAGCTCTTCCTGCTTTTGATGCCTTTTTACTCTTACGTCCTGTTTACTCGGGATTATAGAGCAAGGAGAGAATAGTCAAGAACATTGCGCAAGGTTCCTTATGGCATTGTGGTTATCATATTCAAAATAGATAGGGTTAATGGACTAAGCATTATTCTAACTACTTAAGAAATGTTTGTCCCCCCACCCCCGCCGCCAGTTCTTTACTTTTTTTAGTGACTTGAAAGGAAAATTAATAATGAGGACCCATTAAACTAATATGCATTCAGGATAGTGTCACTATAAAATATTTTACAATTTGTATTCCCCAAAGGTCAAATCTATCCTAAAAGTAAACACACGTACTTTAAAAAAAAGTTAGTGAGATTTCAGAAAGTTTCTTCCTTCTGTCCTTTGACAAAGTAAGAGGAAGAACATAGGGAGGATGAGTATGAATCGACACATATTAAGATATTTACTAACCCACAGAAATTAAAGGCTCTTATTCCATGATCAAAATTTATTTTGAAAGAAAAAAAATTACTATTTAAAAATCTCCATTCCAAAATTAGTAAGTGGGTTAATTTTCCTTTTGAACACAAGAGAGCAGGTGATCTGACTGAAATTAAAAACTTTAAAATGAAAAGTTCAATACAGCAACTTCTTTCATACATTTCATATTTTTCCTACTATGGTAATCTGAAAGCCCTTGTAAACAAAATCTTAAACTCATTGCTGAATATGCACATTTTAGTCGTAAAGCAACTCAAAATTGCACTTTCTTTACGGACAGCTAAGTCTAAAAAAAACAAATCTACCATGTGATTACCTGTTCTCCAATAATGTTTGGTTTCACTGGTCGACAAGGTAAGTGACAGATGCACATCCTGTAACCTAGAATGAAGAATGAAGAATTGCTGCTTGTCTATCACTGTTCATTAAGTATTCAGTTATTATTAAAAATTACTAGCAAATTTTATTTTATAAGAATAATTGAGATTATTCTTATATTTGTAATGTCATAGTTTATTTGAATGAGATTGCCTTAGTTTTATGTACTTGCTGTATATGACATAGTATAAAAACAAACACAGGAGGATCTAGGGTCAAAACCTGGTTCTGCCAAAAATATCTGTGTTACCTTGGTTTAGTCATTTAGCTTCTTTGGGACTCAGTTTTATCGTCTTTCTGCCATCTTGACTTTTTCTTAGGCTTCATCTTCTCTGCCTTATGCTGCATTTACCATTATACAGCCTCTTCTTCATTTATGATACAGCACTATCTTAGTTCTCTTCCCATCTTTCCTACTTAATCTTCTTTACAGATTCTTTTCCCTCTCTCATACTCGAAAATGTAGATTTTCTATATGCTTGATGTGCTACAAAATTTTTTTCTCATTTCCTTGGTAACTGTAGTACCTTTCATGATTGCAACTATCTCCCCTGTGAGAAGGAATCCCAAATTATAGCTCTCTTACCAACTCATTCCTGAGGGCCAGATCTCTACTTTCAATTGCCTATTGAAGACATATGACTGGTTATTTCAAAACCTACTGTCGGGAATTCCCTGGTGGTCCAGTGGATAGGACTCCACGCTTCCACTGCAGGGCACATGGGTTTGATCCCTGGTCCCTGTTCGGGGAACTAAGATCCCACAAGCCGTGTGACGCAGCCAAGAAAAACAAAAACAAAAACCCAACAACAACAGAACTCCAAAAAACCTACTGTCAAGGACTAGAATTTTCACTTCCTCTTGAACCAGGTCTCTTTTTCACCTTTTTAATGAATGATAATGCCTTCCAGTTACTCCCAATTCAAAAACTAAGTTATCTTTAACTCCTTTCTTCTCATACTTTACATCCAATCATTTATTTGTATATGTTGAAGTGTCTCAGGACTCAGACCTTGGACAACAACTTTTTCCCACCTATATGTACTCTTAAGGTTATCCCACCCAGTCTTACGGCTTTAAATACCATCTATATTCTGACAACTCCCAAATATGTATCTCTAGCCCAAACCTTTTCCCCAAAGTCTAGATTCATGTAGCCTCCAGGCTACTTGATATCTCCACTAGATGCATCTCAACATCTGCATGCCTAAATCTGAGGACCTGTCCTTCTTTCTCATACCTAATGCAGTCTTCTCCATCCCAGTAAAGGACAACATTTTTCTAGTTGCTCAAGTCTCAAACACAAGCATTCTTGGCTTTTTCTACCTCATCTCCCTTCTATTCCTTCAGCAGATCTTATTCAACATATTTGCCAACTACTTTGAAGCCTGCTCACAAAGACAAAATCATGTTCACCATCTACCAGATGACCACCATGTGAAGGAACCCAACAACCTAATGTACATGACAGAGTAAAGCAATACTATGAGCCATCAAAGAGAAAAGAATAACTTGGACGAGGGAGACCAAACCTAAAGATTAAACAATGGCTTAAATACAGCAAACAAAAGAGACCTTTGTAAATGAAATGAGATCTTTCTTTTTTGATAAGAAGTCAATATGGTTTACTATACATTCTTATAAATAATTAAACATAAGACATATGGCTTCTGAATTAGTCTCTAATTCCCTTTTCTCTAAGTAATTAGTGATAATCTAAGAAAATAATTCTGGTATAGTTCTGGCTTCTTTTTTGGGGTGTCTTATAATGGCTATTTCATTCAGTCTGGTTGAAACCCCAGATAAGCACATTTAACAATGACTATACTTATATAATCATATATAAATATAAGTATATACATGTTTAAGATTGATATTTAGGGCTTTTTGGGGGGGGTACTTTTTGTTTTTATCCCATATATTGCTATTTTCATTAGTAGTTTACCATGGAAATCCTTCCAAGTAAACTGGTATAGATGTAATATACTCTTTTCAATGGCTGCATGATATTTCATGGTATGTATGTACCATGTACCATGAGCATAATTTATTCAATCTCTTATTTTAGTTCCAAGTTTTTGTCACTAAGCACATGCTGCAATGAATAGTCTTGTACACCTATCCTTGTGTATTGCTGCTTTTACTCCTAGGAAAGAGTGCCTGGTGGATGAATATTTTAAATTTTTTAAATGTTGCCAGGTCTCTTTCCAAAAATGCTGTAATATATAATTCACTAACTCAGAATCTAATAATTCACTGTCTCTAAGAAGTATTTTAACTTGGTAAGATGTTGTTTTTTGTTCTTCAACTTTATTCATTTCGTTATATGAGTCCTTTCGTTATATGAGTCCTCTCGTTAAACTTACTCCCTCAAATTGTGTCATTTTTGTCACTATTACAATTGGTTTTTTCTAATTTCCATTTATCTAGAGTAGAGAGACTCTGATCAATCTTGTATCTCACCACTGTTCCAAATACTCTCATCAACTGGCTTTTTTAAGCCATCAGCAGAAAAAAAAAGATGTTTCTTCTTTTTTCCAATGTTCATACCAATTATTTTATTTTCTGTTTTACTACATTTATTATATCTTCAAAAATATGTGTAAAATTATAGTTGTTCTAATATAAAAGGAAAAGTATAACTTATTAAAACATGGTTCAATAAGTAATGTGGACCTTCAGCACCAAGCAGGTACCCCGTACAGAAGAGATGCTTAATAAATGTTTGCCACACTAAACTATTGGTGTCACATCTATCTATTGCCTAGAGAGCTATATGGTCTTTTATTAATAAATACATTAAAAGAGGGGCATTAATCCTTCATAATTTTAAACTGAAAATATTTGATTATGTTTTCATTAAAATTCCAAAACTGGTACCAAATCTTTAATTTCGTTTACATCACTTTTAGCAAGCACAAAAATACTAACCTTCAAATTCAACTGAGACTTTCCAGTGTAAATTTTGAAGGTGACGATGAAGCTTATGACTATTACAAGCTCTGAATTTTTCCTTGGGGCACAATGGACAAGCCTGTTTGTTTCCTGTTAAAGGAAAAGGAACTAATAAAGCGGAGAATATACTAGTTGTTAATGCTTAAATTTAGCTACAAAAGAAGTAACGGGGAACCTCTCTTGCCTCTGCCCTTTACCCCCCAAAACACACACTCACACACCTTAGATAATATCTTTCTTAACATTAGGGAGAAGTCATTCCTGCCTCAGCAGGTACTTAACAATAGTTGTTTTAGCACATGGTCAGTGACTTATTTTTTTACCTAAAACTCTCCTCTCTGTGGCTAGCAGATATCCTTGTTGCCACTGGGAGCAGAGAGGATGAGGAAGTGATAAACTACATGATATCCCTCCAGCCAAAGTGCCTGCCAGAGAGAATGTCATTCTGTACTTTGGGCAGGAGAAAAGGCAGCAGTTGTCACACTCTCAGAGGGCTAGGAGCTGAGCAGAGAGCATAAGCATCTGCTCTGATACTCTTCTACTCTAGCAGCAACAAAAATAGTTAATGTGCGGAGTTAGAAAAATGGAAGAAGGAAGTGGAAGGAGTACCTTGGATCCTATATAATTGCTATTCTGAGACTGGGGTCATGGTTACAACCACTGTATCCTATTACTAAATTTGTAAGTTCTTCCTTCTTTATTAACATATTCTTGGAAAGATTATGTATTAAATAAGTTTTATTTAATTAGAAATGTAATGTACCTTAATAAAAACTTTGATAGTATACAAGAGACTTAAAATCTCAAGTCCAGGTTTAAAGCAATAAAATATACAGAAATAATAACTCAATTTTTAATCCAACAAATATCTTTCACACATAGCACATGGCAAGTATAAGCACAATTTTATTTCTTTTTATATATATATACTCTGCCTACTTCAAAAACCTGTGAGGAGATCTTGAGGATGGAACCAAGCACTAAGGATGGCAAAGTAGAAAGAGAAGAGCTTGGGGCACTGACAACATTGTGAAACTCTGTACCAGCCCTAAACTGCCAGCCTTGGGACTTCTTTTACATGAGAGAATATAAGCCTCGATACTACTTTCTGGATTTCTGTTACTCATAGTAAAATGTAATTCCTAACTTTTAGTATACAAAGCCCTTATATATCCATGAGACTGTAATTTCCTTGAGAAGTTGTGAAATAACTTATCTCATAGCACCTTTGCATATAGAAGGCTATAATTTCCTAAGTAAAAAACCATTATTTTACTTCTGCTCTAGTCCAGTGAAAATAAACAAGTCTATGCTTAGAAAAATTTTCATGTGTTGAAAGATGACAAATCATTAGAAGTTGAGAAAAAACACATTTTCAAATCATGGAAATACCTGCATCAAGATTATCTGAGTTCAGTGAACTGGCAGAGTCAAAATCCCCTTCAGTTACGAAAGCTAACTTCTCTAGATCAGCAAGCTGCCTTTGAATTGAGATGTGTCTCTCTGAAAGGAAATTTTAAGAGTTAGAAAATTATGCTTTAACAATCTGTATTCCAACTTCATTTTTATTTGATCATGTCACATGGAATTTTACACTTTTATTTCCTATAGCACAGTGCCCTAGTACCTAGATGGGAAACTCAGTTTATAAAATGACAAGTGTGCCTAAGAAGGCAGAGTTGGGGGAAAAAACTCTGCTGTGTAACCTCACAGCTTTCAAATTCTATCCTATTATTCAATATAATTCTACAAAAGAAAGGTTCTAGTCTGTACAAAACACTGAAGCCATGTTTCCTGTTTTCAAAGAACTTTCAACCACGTGAGAGAGATTAAAACGTTAACTACTAACTAGAACACAAGGCAGGATGAAATGAACACTAGGGGTAAAGGTAATATAATGGTGGCCTACAGAGGAAGAAGTAATTCATTCCAACAAGTGCCCCTGGGAATGTCTTCACTGAAGAAGTGGCATTTGACTGAAATTTAGGGTATGAATAGAATTTCATAAGGTAGGAAGAGAATTTCAATAAGTAGAGATTTTGTGTCAGGCCTTATAAACTGAAGTAACCTAATAAACAAAGGCATGTGGTGTAAAATTACACAGCCACCTCTATACCACTCCTGGCTGGAAAGTAGTATGTTTGGGGGATAGAGTTGGTAGAAAGATATGCAGCCAAAAATGTATCATGGAAGACATAAATTTTATGCAAGTTAGTTTGGACTTTACTCTTCAGGCAATGTTAATTCAGGTTTCTGAGGAAATCAAAGACATGATTTGAATGCATTTCAGGAGGGTATCTCTGGCTGTAGTACCAAGGATCAATAACTGAGGTGAGAAATTAGTAACAGAAAAGTACTGGAGAAGAGAAGGTAAAAAAAGAAGCAAAGAACTTGGGATGTGAAAGTAAAGGTGAAGATTAAAGGACGATCCTGAGATTTAATAATACTGTTAACCAATAAAGGAAGCAGAAAACACTTTTGGCAGAAAGGAAGAGGAAAGAGGAGACAAGGGAATTTAGTTTTTTACCCAGTGTGTTTGATTACTACTGGTATTAGGTACTCAAGTCCAGTAGGCAGTTGAATCGTTTTTGGAGCTCAGGAGGGATTCTGAATAGATATAACTCAAAAATACACATTAGATGAAACTATGAGCATGAATAAGAAAGCGTAAGGGAAAAATTTTGTGAAACAGAGAAGAAAAAAGCCAAAACTCAGTCCCAGTAACACATTTTTGGGTTACTGAAATATTATACATTCTTCAAATTACATACCTGTAAATTTTGGAATATATGAATAAATCTTTCCAAAATATATTTAACATTCTTGAGTAAGTCGTGTGTGGGATGCATTCCCCAATGCTGCTGAACCCACTACTGATTAATATAAATGGATACAATTTGTAAGTGAGGTATGGAGGTATGTAGATATTTGTAAGAGACGTTGAGGAAAATCAAGAGGGTACATTCAAAAAGGAAAAATGGTATGGAGAATCAAGATAATGCAGAAGCCAAGAGAGAAGAGACTGTAAAAGAGAAATGCTCAACAGTAAGTATCACAAATAGTTGCAGAGATCAAGAAAAGACCACTGGATTTAGTATTTAGCAAGTCTCTAGTGACCTTTAAGAAAGAAGGTTCAGTGAGGTATCAGAGTACAAATGGGACTGGAAGGAGAAACCAAGTATAGAAAATCAGCATAGATTATTTTTTTCAAGAAGTTTGGTAGTATAAAAAAGGAGATGGATGGGATTGTAACTTGTTTTTTCTTTCTTTTTAAGGATAGAGAGACCTGAATATGTGTAGCCCCAAGGAAAGGAACATTTACAAAGTGGAATCCTGAATACGCAAGACTAGGAGATGTAACTGACAGGAAAGGATTCCAGTGAGATAGGAGTCAATGGGGGTAAACCACAAGGCTAATATTAATTATATAATTAGATTATACAATTTCTCGGCACTGCTGTCTTCCTGCCTATCCCTCTCCAAGCTTCATGCCCAGTTGCTTTGTTTTCCTTCTGTATAATTTGTGTTCTTGTTTGTCTCCCCTACAAATAAGCAGTAAGTAGGCAAGGGCTATGTCTTATTCATCTTTGTAACAGTTAAGTGCCTAGTGCAGTAACTTGCACACTGCAGGCACTAAAGTTTTGAACTAATTTTTTAAAAAAAATCATTAGTCTTTTTGGATGCAGCAGCACACTGCGTCAATAATTTTGGAATTCAATTCAGCACTGTCAGACATTCCTGCTAAAATTTATTAAAAACAATTTTTACTTAATTCTAAAATGAGAAAAACAAGGAGCAACAAATGCTATTGTTTAACTTCTTATACCAGGTATTGTTCAAATGACTTACAATGAGATATGATTTCTATAAACAGGTAAAATTTTTTCCCACATTACAAAAACCTTTAATTGCTAGGTGTCTGACCTTACTGTCTAGTAAGATTCAAGCAATGAATCCACATGTACAAACCAACCTATTTAATTTGAAATCATAAAAGCTTTTGGCTTCCATAGTTCAAAGATCTGTGTGCATGAAACAAGATATATAGTGCTACATAACGATGTGCTTATTTAAATCATTCCAACTACTAAGTAGTACAAAGTAAGCGAAAGGGGCCTGGTAAGCTAGAAAACTGAAAATCCTGTGGTCCGCTATTGAAGTAAATTCTAAAAGATCTATCTAAAGAGTCCTGATATGCCTATGTACATCTCTGAAATCACTTTCTGGCTCAACACAGTAGTTATCAGTCAATCTGTACTTAAAATCACTCAATCTTTTTGTAACACACTAATCCAGAAGTCAATAGGCAAACCTCTTGTTAAATCAGATGAGTCCAAGATGCTAGGAGGTTCTTTTAAAACTTCTTTTTCCTCAATTTTCAATTCTATTTCAGATATGCCATCTTCATCTTGCCCAGTTAAGTCTGATTTCAGAGGGCTAACTAGACCATCTAAAAATAATTTTTAAAATGTGATTAATATGTTTCTAATGCATTTCAGATTCTCAGTCATTACCTACTTGTCCCAGCAATGCATTTTCAGTTTTCTCAAACATCATGCATTCTTCAAATTAACACACTTGTAAATTTTGGAATATAGGAAGAAATCTTTCCAAACTATATTCAACATATTCTTGATGGTGGGGAGGTGGAGAAAGCATGCATTCCCTAAAGCTGTTCAACCACCTCTAATAAACATAAAAATATCCCATCTAGAGATGAGTTAGGGAGGATACCTTACTCAGGAGAGTGTTCCTCCTCCTCCCCCATTGTAGTTGTGGATGAAAAAACAACTGGCCTTATTTTGCACCTACTAGCTCTGATCTTCTGTGATAAGGAGGGGCCTACCAGAGGCCTGCTGACTTTGTCTTTTCTGTGATCTGCCCTACTCTTAAATCTACTATAACAATTTATATGTTGTTTTAAAACTGTAAAATAATTCTATTAGATTATAACTGTCCAAATGTTTTATAAACATTAATCTCACAAGTGGCTTAGAAGTAGGAAAGACAACGAATTAATTTAAGATATTTTGTTATGATTCAGAAAGAGCATAAAGGTCAATTTTGGGACTAAATTTTTAAAGAAAACTTTCTTAGACCTAACATTTCAAAATGTTCAGAAAATTCCTAAGAAAGTGTTACTTATCAATCTTTTAAATTCCTTTATGGTCCAATAAATCATCACTTAGAAAACATGCAAGCATATTCAGAAGCACAATAATACGGGCTATTAATTTTCAACAGCTGACTTCTGACGGAAAAACGTACAAAATTCAATTGGTATTTATGTCTGAGGGAAGACACCTGTAATTTAGCCGACTCTTTCTTAAACTGTTCATCAGCCTCAAATTCTTTTTGGAAGCAAGCTGCTAAAGAAAATGAAATAATGAGAAAAACCCATCTCTTGTCTCTGTCGAGGCACAAAAGCTAATTGACAGCAACGGTTGCTAAATCTTGGCAGTTAGCATCTACTACAGTAAACAGGTTGCCTCGGTTACTCTATCATATTTTAAAGGACTTAGCGAACCATGGCAGACGGGGCTGAGAGGGAAACTACCAAATTAGGTGTAACTTCTAATTTTTGTACCAAAAAGACTCCCTTTAACGAAGAAGCCCACAACCTCATTATTTCCTTCTATCTGCAGCACACCTGGCCTCCACAGATCCTTCACTGTGAGGTCCCCAAGGTTTGTGGAGATGCCTTCCCCCATCCTACACCCGTTTTACCCGCTATACGGGTTCCTCCTTCCTCCCCCCATTTCTCTTAAAACTGCCTTTCCCCATAAAAACCATCCCAGGGGAGAAGGGCCTCCCCTACTCCCCAGCAAGGCGCACTTTCTCGCTTCTCCTACGGCAGACAGATCTGGGCCTCCTGCACTTACTGCTTTCAGCCTCATCAGGGGCAGAGGCTAGGGACGGGGACAGGGTCGGAGCCTGGGCCAGGGCAGGGGCTGGGACTGGAGCCGAGGCCGGAGTCGGGGCCGAGGCCGGAGCCGAATCCGGGGCCGGAGCTGGGACCCGAGCCGAGTCCGGGGCCGGGGTCGGGACCTGGACCTGGGCCACTTCCACCTCCTCCTCCTTCTCCTGGGGCAGCAGCTCCTCCTCCGCCATATTCTCCATAGTTACCGCCTCCGTGCCAGGCCCGACCGGGGACCAGGAGGGGCTCACGGCGGGGTGAGACAACTGGCGTGAAAGCCCAGAGGGCCGGATCCGAGGAGTGGGGAAGCAAATGGGGAGGGCGGGATGCGTGCAACAGACAAAAGACGAAGAACCAGTGACCAAATCCAGTCAGCAGAAAAATAAAAAGCAACAGACAGCGATTCTCGGTCCCATCCGCTTCCTTTTCCCCGAGACGTTACGACGCCAGCCCAGACTGCGCAGGAGCGGGCTGGGGACGGCGTCCAATGAGGTCAGAGAGTTCCGTTTCCGCGGTGCGTCTCCGTCCCAGGCGTCAACCACGGAATCCAGCCAACACTACAGTACCCAGGGTGCACCGCGCCGCACGGGGGGCGGGGCCGGAGTTCCAAGTTCTCAGAGGAAGTGAACGCAAAGCTAAACGAACGCTCGGGAGCGATCGAGCGGTACCCTGCCTCTGGGCGCAGAACTACATTTCCCAGCGGGCATCGGGGCTCGGGGTCCCTTTCCCTTGGCCCGGGAGTCCAGAGTCGCCACCGGCGGGAGAGCTGGTGAATAAGGTAGGGAGCCGGGGCGGAGTGTGGGGGGAATCGTTGACGTTACGCTGGGCAGGCTCCGCGCCTCACTCAGGTACCGTAGCGGGCGGCCGGCGGGACGGACGGAGGATTCCGGGTCCCTTCGAGCCTGGGCTGGGCGACTCTGGGGGCGGAACCGGGGTTGAGCCTGCTCTGTGGAGGGTGGGGTTCTGGCCCGGCCCTTCCTCTGGGGCTGCCTCTCGCCCCGGCTAGGGTGAGGTCTGTTAGTACGCGAGCCCGTGGGCCTAGGCGGTTTACAGGACGCTGACAGGCTCGCCTGTCAGTCGGGTGTCTGCTCCTTATTTCGCACCTTCACGCACACCGTGACCCGAACACTCTTTTCCTTTTGTTTTTATTTTTGCCCTAACCCACGTATTCCCAGTATCAGCGCTGCGCCGTGGCTGTAAGATTCCTTTGGATAGGGAATTTGGCGGGGTGGGGGCGGGGGCAGTGCCCTGCGCTTATATTTAGGCTGTTAATACCCAAAGCTCGTTAATATGTTGAGCTTCGGGGCACTTGACTGATGGGATTCACATTCCTCAAGGCGTATGCAAGTGAGTTCCCCGGCCCCCGTACTTCTCTTGCCTTTACTCTCTGAGACATCCTGAAGAAGGTATCTTCAGAGTTTGGAAGAATCATATTAAGTGAGTATATTACTTCTCTGTTGCTGCCTAAGTTACCTCAAAACTTAGTGGCATAAAACAACAAAAACATTTATTACCTCACAGTTTGTATGGGTCGGGAATTCAGAAATGGCTTTCTGGTTGTATCTGGCACTGGGTCTCATGAGACTGCAGTGAAGATACCGACCAGGGATGCTGCCACGTGAAGGCTTGCTTAGGGCTGCAGGATCAGCTTCAAAGGTAGCTCATTCACATGCCTGGCAGTCAATTCATTTTTGGCAAGAGGTCTCAGTTCTTCCTTGGTGGCCTTCTCTTTGGGTTACTTGAATGTCCTCATGATATGGTAGTGAACAATTCAAGATGGAGAGTAAGGCAGAAGCCACAATGTCATTAGACCTAGCCACATACTACCATATAGCAATATCCTGTTGGTTACGCGGGTTGTCTCTATTTATTGTGAGAGGGGGCTACATAAGACTGTAATTACCAGGTAGCAGAGATCATCAGGAGCCATTCTGGAGACTGGCCGGCACAGGAAGTCTCCCCTCATTTAGTTTGTATTCTGATTTCCATAGAATCAATATGAATTTCACACTAATATGAGTATAAAACATTTGTCAGGGCTTCCCTGGTGGCGCAGTGGTTGAGAGTCCGCCTGCCGATGCAGGGGACACGGGTTTGTGCCCCGGTCCGGGAAGATCCCACATGCCGCGGAGTAACTAGGCCCATGAGCCGTGGCCGCTGAGCCTGCGCGTCCGGAGCCTGTGCTCCACAACGGGAGAGGCCACAACAGTGAGAGGCCCGCGTACCACAAAAAAAAACCAAAAAAACAAAAAAAAAACATTTGTCATAGTACACATATGGGTGTTTTTCCTTTGATAGTCCACTATCTGCAGTGTCTTTTTTCAATTTGTCTTATGGGTAACAGGTTCAATTGTGTTCTTTTTGTATTCACAGCACAATGTGAATGGGTTTAAATTGTAAACGGTAACATAACCAGTCCATTGCCTCTAAGCAGTTTATCTCATGGAAGTTATTATTTTTCATTATGCCTTCCCCCGCTTCACCCCCCGCCAAGCCCCCCATGGAATGGGATCCTTGGAACAAGAAAGAGAAATGAAGATTATTCTTCTAATCTGAAAGCTCAACTGTGAATTCAATTATTGCCATAAATTATCTTACAAAGCAAAATTTCTGGGTAATTTAGAATTTGTTCGTAGAAGTTTACGTTGGCTACTCTTTTATTAATTTTTATTATTATTAGATTTCTGTTAGCTATCAGCATTTTTATTCTTTCTTCCATAATCATCAAAACATTCTAAAAGTTTGATTTAGTGTAATTGATCATTCTTTTTTAGAACTTCACTTAGTGTCATCGTGATTGACCAGGAGTAGTTGCAATTGCTTGGTTTCTAGTCTTTGTTATGTTCATAGTGTCTATACATATCACTGCCAGCAATAAACTCTCCTTTGGACTTTGCTTCTGGACCCCTTTTACATCCTCTTGCCCCAGCAAACCTGGTGATATTCCCAGTCTCTGGCCTCTACGTTCCAGTACAGGATGGTTGTATACACTATCTTGAGAGTGTTTATGACCATAAGGAATGACTATGTTTGTGTGTTTGTTTGTTTGTTTTCCTATCAGTAACTAACAGTATAGACTTGATCCAGAACAGGGCTGGAAAAGTGAGACTGGGATGGGAAGTGGACAGAGGGACTGGATCAGCAAGAGTTGGAAGTGGCTCAGAATGAACAATGAATATTCTGGGGAAGAAAAATTCACTCATTCATTCACTCAGCAGACATTTGTGAACACCTCAGTTTTCAATACAGCATATTCTTCAAGAAGCTCAGGGTCTAGAAGAAGACAACCACGTAAGCCAGTATTTGTTAAAGACCCTGCTGTGTACTATCCTGTACAAGGTATCTTTACATCCATAGCTTCATCTGAGTTCTTCAAAAACCTTCTCGGATGAGTTATCTCTATATTACATATAATGAAACTAGGGCTCAAAAAACGTATGTATTTTGCCTGAAGTCGCACTCAGTGAGTGATGGAGGGTGTGTTGGGAAAATGAAGACTTTTGACTAGTTGGTTTTGAGGTATATATAGGTGGGGCAAAATACAGCAGTCTGGCAGGCAGTTGAAAATGGTGTTGTGATGCTTGAGAGAGAAATCAGGGCTAAAGGCATAGTTTTGAGAGTCATTCCTAAAAAGGTAATAGATGAAGCTGAAGGAGGGGAACAGATCATTATGAGGGAGAATATAAGTAAAATAAAGTGGAACAATGAGAGAATCCTGTCACCTTGAGAATGGGTAAAATATGGAAATTATTTTGTAAAACTCCAGTCTTTAAGGAACTGAAAAAAATAATTTCTAATGTTTTTGTTGTGGCAGTGGTAAAACATAATGTGCTTTTGATATTTATTTTAGCTTTTCAAAATGTCCAGCAAAGAATCTTACGGAAAAAAAGAGAAATCTCTGAGAAAAGGCACTGCCCCATCACCCAATGTTGATGAAGAAGTAAGAATTCTGGTTTGTTGCCCTAAAGATACCCTTTTTTACAGTTTATTTTTGTGTAATGAAAAAAATACACCTCAGTTTTAAAATGAGATATGTAAATATTTTGTTCTTCCCTTCTGACCCAGGAAAAGTCACTTGTTATTCTCATTCTTTACTTGCATTATTTTATTTATTCCTCACAGCTCTATGAGGTAGGTACTGTTTTTATCCCAATTATACAGAGGAAGAAACTGAGGCTTGGCGGTGTCCTTTGTGCTTCCTCCTCATCTTCTTAAACTATAATCTTTCAAGTGCCCAGCCTCAGTTCTCGCAGCGTAGTAAACTTCAATAACATTCTTTCAGTTGCTTGGGCCGGAACCCTGGTCATCATGCTCTACCTGCATCCCATCTATCAGCAAATTCTAACAGCAGAGTCTGACTCCCGCCTCTACTTCTATCACCATGATCCAGGCAATCAACTTGCTTTCCTAGGTTATTTCAGTAGTTTCTAAATTGATCTCCCTGCTTCCACCTTTGCCTTCTTGTGTTCTTGACATAACAGCAGAGTGATCCTATTAAACTGTAAGATCATGTCACTCCTCTGCTCAATGTTTTCTGATGGTTTTTCGCTTCAGAGAAAAAGCTGAAGTCCTTGCTGGGGCTGACAAAGTGAACTACTCTCCTCATCTCATCTCCATTACATTCTCTCTTTGCTTTCTCCACTTCTTGGCTTCCTTGTTGTTGTTCCAATAAGCCAGGCACATTCCTGCCTCAGGGACTTTGTGCTTGCTGTTACTCCCTTTAAATTGAAAAATTTTCCCTAGATATCCACAGGGTTTGTTCCTTCATTTCTTTAGGTCTCTATTCAGATGTCAGCTTACCAGTGGGGCCTTTTTTGACTACTCTGTTTAAAATTGCAACTGCCTCACCCTTGCCTGTCAGCCCTTCCTGACCCCTTTCTCTGCTTTATTTTTTTTTCCATAGCATCATCTGACACACTAAATATATTATTTGCTTATTTGTAAATACCTGCACTAGTTTTTAACCTCCATGAAGGCAGGGACTTTCATTGTTTTTTCATTAATCTGTCCTCACTGTCTAGAAGAATGTCTTTGACACATGGTAGGTACTCAAAATATGTTTGTCCTGGGTCTATTGAATTTAGGATCCACTGAAAAGTAACTGGATATATGGTTTTGCTTTGTAGAAAATGGAATTCCACCATGGCAGTGCCACTTCTCAATGTCCTTGTCTGAGTCGTCTGCAGCCTTCTGCTGTAGCACCTGTATCCCATCTCATCCCTAGTTCAAGAGCACCTACATCTTCTGATTTCTAGTTGGGTCTTTCTTCCTCTTACCAATGTTTGTATGCCCTTAAACATTGTTCTCCTCTGAAATTTATTATTAATGTAGAAAGAATCTTGATTTATAGTAAGTGATGAAATAATGCTCTCTTATGCTGTGCTTTATTTTGTGCTTTTCTTTCCTTTTTTCCAAATGGCATTCTTAGGATAAGAAAGAGAAAAAAACCTCAGCAAATTCTACTAGTTCTAGTTCACCTTGTTCTGTAATATCAGTTTCAACAGAGAAGAGTTCACCTTGTTCTGTAATATCAGTTTCAACAGAGAAGAGAAAACTGGTGAGTGTTTAGCTACTGTAACTAACTCTAAAAATTATTTATATTTACGTTTGAATGTGCAGTTAGAAGGTTTATGATATAAATTCCCCCACTACTTTTCCATTAATTTTTTTCTTTATATTATTCTTACTTTTTGATAGCTGATAGACAGAAAACGAGTTTTTTCTTTCTGCTGCTCACTAAAAAGCGTTTATCAAGTTCTTTGTTTCTTTGTGCTAATAGACCCTATTATGTGGGATTAGACAGCATGAATATAAATTTAGACAGTTTTTAGGTCTTTCCCCATATATGGTTATATTTCTCTTTACAATTTCATTTTGAGATAGCCATACAGTGTTTGCATTTTCAGATTCAGAAATAGAGATCCAGAAAGTTAAGTGATTTGTCAAAGGACACAAAATTATTTGCAGCAACAGAGCCAAGTCCAGATTTCTTTCCACTGTCTCACAAGTAATTTGAAACAGTGACAGCAGACCAAACACATTAACCTAGTACATGGGTGGTTGTGAAGTACTCAGCATATTCAAGTGGGAGTTAGGTGTATATCAGGATAGCTACGCAGTTGTTGTAGGTAATAAGAGAAGGTAGTTGTGAAAGTTCCATGAATGCAGAATTGGGTTTTTAAGAATTTGTTTTCACATAATGAAACTGCTGTTGCAATTTATTCTTGCTTTATTAAACTTCTTAAAACACTGATTTCATCTTTTTACAACTTACTGTTTATTGTCCTGCTTTGATACTTATGTCCTTTATATTAGGTTATTTGTACATATCCTTCTACTTCTTTCTACTTTATCCTTTTACTGTACTCTGAACTCTTTAGGACAGGGACTATACCCTCTTTCTCTATTATTTTTCTTGTGCCTAGCTCTTGTACCCAGAATACATAGAGAGACAGGGTGGTAGAATAGAGAGGGTAGACAGATCTGGTTTCAGATCACGGCTCTGCTACTAACTTGCTCTGTGATGTTGAGGATATTTTTGCTCTCTTTGAGCCTTGGGTACTTTATCTGTAAAATGGAGATGATAATAATAACTGTCTCACAAGATTATTGGAAAGATTTATTAAATTATTGTGTCAACCTATTCACTAACACATAGGTATGGAAAAAATACCGTCTCCCAATCTCCTTCCCCAGTGCACAATTTATATTTCCTAAATGATATCTTTTTTCTTTCAGAAATCAGATGATACAGATATTCTGTACTGTAATATAAAAAGAAGACAAGAACTGAAAAGGTAAGTTTTCTCTTTTTCTTGATATATTTTCACTTTTTTTTAGCTTTGAATTGTGAGACTAAATACTTAGATTCGCAAAATCCTTTATTTTGTTTAGTACTGTTTTGCATGCAAATATTTATAGCTAAATCACAGATTATGGTTAATTTTCTTAATATTTGTATAAATTTAAGAAAAAGTTGAGTGAAATGAAAAGTCTATCAGAATTCTATGCTATGTAAATACTACTTTCAAATAAAATGTAAATTTTTATCTCAAATAATTTGATTTTGATGCACCCTTATAAGATATATAACTTCATTATATATAGTAATGGAAGGGGTTATGAGGCTGATTTAATAATTTTGGATAAATTATCTTTGCATATTACCCACGAAGAGAATATGTAACTTATTGAATTGGTAAGGGTCTAAAACCACGTTAATTAAAAACAGGTTATGGCTACAACTAGAGAACTTGGGGAATAGTGTTAGAAATAATGGAGATTATTTCTCCTTAGTTTTCTGTGTTCTTTGGATAAAAAATTCAGAGAATTTTGTGGTGAAGGAATTCTTGCCACTAATGGGGGTAAATAAGTATAAAAAGTATAATGCATGATAAAAGTTGGTAAGATCAAAGTTTCTCTGAAAATAAGGAGTTACAGGAAAACAATTAAAGTGGCATTAAATCTATGAATAAAACTTTTGCTTCCCTGACAAGCTCAGTTAATGTTTGCTAAAATCAAAAAATCCAGCTTGCCTCTGACTCTTTTTCAGTTTTTCTTTTGAATCATCTTCTTTTTTTTGTGAATCTTCGTCTCTATATTATTATCTGTTGAAGTATACTCTGTCACAAATTTCATGTTATATTGACTATCACTTTCTAAATTTTTCAGATTTTTAAGGCCTTTGTACTAGTATCTGGTTTTTTAAAAAAATTTTAAGTTTGAAAACACTGCCTGATTTTTCACTAGTTACCTTTTGCTTAAGAACACATTTTCTAGCCTTGATTTTATATCCATGTATAAGAGTGTAAATGGAGTTCTGATCTATATACTCAACCCCCTTGGACTTATTCATATAGTCTCTGGGAAGAGGAAAAAATAATGTTGAGTTATTTTGAGAATAGGATCAAAATTATTCTAAGGATGCAATGAAGTTCAACTTGGCGTCAGTATTTACTCAAAATCTGCTACTTGGCTTCAGCCCTTGCATCACTGAATAGTTGAATGTCTTATTCAGTGACATTTCTGTATCTCTGAACCCAAGTGTGATCAATGACCATGCTATTGTGTGAGTTATTACCATATCTAATCAGGGTAACAATATCAGTAACATGAACAGTGTAAAGCATCTAGATTTATTGTTAATCTCTGATTATTTACTTTCAGATGTTGGTGAGTAGTTTAGATGTAACTCGTAGTGAAATTTTCTTTTGTCAAAGACAAGTATACAGCATACAATATACTTCAGAATGACCTTGTCGTGCATTTAAACAATGTGATATATATTTGAAACGTTGATTGGACAAAAGAAAGCTGTAATACCGTGCTTAGTAGATATCAATATCAGTAATGCGGGATTTCTCATGACCATTGGTTGCTTGCAGAGAAAATGATTCATTTGAGATTGTGTTTACTTCCTGGAGTAGTAAACAAACTTATTTGCCTTAAGGTTATAAATATTTCTTTATGATACATGGCATCTTCCGAAAAGATCTCCCTATTCAACTACAGGAAAGGTCCCGAAATTGATGTGCAAACATTGAAAGCTGAGATGTAGGTGGAAAATCAGAGAGAATTTTGTCATGCTGAAAGCCAGTTACATTGTATTGTTACCACAATTCCAGATCCTTGGTTGAATTTATTAGCAATAAAAATATAAGCAAAGGCAGCAGTCTCTTGAAAATATTCAGAAAGCATTTCGTCAGGTTGCACACAGTTTGTGGGATTTCTTCAATAAAAATTGCATCATAACCATTGGCCAAATCTTTAAGTCTAGGAGTTGAAAAGGAGATAAGTTTTATCTCAGTTAGTATTAGAGAGATGGTACTATTGCCATCAGCAGTACCCATTATTGGCAGAATTAACCAAAAAGTACTTTATTCTTCATTTGACATAAGTTGAAAGTAAGTATGTGATTTAATATCCTAAATGTGCATTATGATGGCTAATGGAGTAATCTAGCCACTGGTAATGTTGAGCAATTATTTTTCTTGCTGTGTATCATGTTTTAAAACATTGGTTACTAAATTTTGGGACTTCCCTGGTGGTCCAGTGGCTAAAACTCCGTGCTTCCACTGCAGGGGACATGGGTTCGATCCCTGGTCGGGGAACTAAGACCCCACATGCTGCATGGCATGGCCAAAAAAATTAAAATAAAACCTTGCTTACTAAATTTTAAAATAATCTAATTATAACAATTAAATTTTTGACAAGATTTCACATTTATTTTTGTATCACAAGAGTTCAATCTAGGATGGTGATATTTAGCTTCAGCTGATACTGAGTTTATGCTTAAGTCATTCATAAAAAATAAGTATTTGCTATATGTCTAACATGTCTAAAAAGATCTCAGAACTTTAGTATTTTGGGTTGCAAATATACAACTACATTATCACAATATAGCATTTTGCAAAACTAGTTGATAAGAGGTAACTTCTAAGATTTAATTTTGTTGGTCTTTTAAAAGGTATTATAATGCTGAGTTTTTATTAATTATGACCATATGGACCATGGTGCATAGATTGCTGTGATATATGCAGTACAGGGCCGTTGTGAAGAAAAAAATAAAATAGGAATTTTAAACTGCTCAGAAAACTACAGGGTCCTGTTAAAATTTTTCTTTTGTTTGTTGTTTTTCTGATTTTTCTTTAATGCAGTTGATGTCTTATATGATATACTATTAAGTGTCAAGCTAGGGTCCTATTAAAGTTTTGTTTTATTGCTACTTATTAACAGATAAATAATGTTAGGCAGTCTTTTTGTAGAAAGAGATAGTAAAGAATGTAAAACCAGATGAAGACTCAGGTGAAACTCCTATAGAAACTCTGAGATGTTTATAGTTTGCTCTTGCATAATTAATTATTTGAAAAGTCACTTATTTACCATCTCTTTCTCCCCTGCTGGACGGTAAATTAATTGCGGGTACGGACAGTATTTGTTATGTCCTCCGCTGCCTCCCAGTGCCCGGCAGAGTGACAGGTACTTAAAAGGCACTTAAGGATTTACTGATATAAATTAACGGATTGTGGTTCCTCGAATTTTTTTCCCCTTTCTTTCTGACTACAAAGTAGTATCTAGTTTTATTAAGCAGGAAAATGTTACCACTTCTAGCTATTGCTGCTTCTAAAACTTTTTAGCACGTTTCTTTCTAGCTTTTTTACTATGCTAGAAAACTGTTGAGACCACATTATGTATAGAGATTTGTACCCTACTTGTTCTCTGCTTAATATTATATCAATATGTTTCGTTATGTCATTGAAAACTTTTCATAAACATCATTTGAAATGACTGTGACACTATCATATTCGCTAGAATGACATGTTTTTTAGTCATTTCAAAAATTTTAGCATTTATCTCGTACCTGATTTTTTCCTCTTATAAATAGCCCTGAATTGAATATCTTGCTGTTATTATTTTTTAGTCCATTTCTGCTTTTTTTTCTCCTTTGTATAGAATTTCTAAAGTGCGAATTACTAAGAAGTCAAAGGATAAGAACATTTTTAGAATTCTTAATTATATTGTCAGATTCCTTTGTGTAACTGTTAAATCATTTTGCATTTCTACTAGCAACATATGAGAGGGTCCATTTTACAATTTCTTGCTGATGTTTAATGTTATTTAAAAATCTTTGCTAATTTGATAGAAGAAAATGGTATGTTGTAATTAGCATGTCTGTGACTTCTAGGGAAGTCAGACTTTTTTCCCCAAAGTGTTTATTAGCTATTCCCTTTTTCTCTTTCATTAATTTTCTGTTTATGCCTTATTCTAGAGTCTTAGTACTTTATTTTTTGAATTTTATTTTATTTTTTTATACAGCAGGTTCTTATTAGTTATCCATTTTATACATACTAATGTATATATGTCAATCCCAATCTCCCAATTCATCCCACCACTACCCCTGCCCCACCACTTTCCCCCCTTGGTGTCCATATGTTTGTTTAGAGTCTTAGTACTTTTTTTTTTTTTTTTTGCGGTACACGGGCCTCTCACTGTTGTGGCCTCTCCCATTGCGGAGCACAGGTTCCGGACGCACAGGCTCAGTGGCCATGGCTCACGGTCCTAGCTGCTCCGCAGCATGTGGGATCTTCCCAGACTGGGGCACGAACCCGTGTCCCCTGCATCGGCAGGCGGACTCTCAACCACTGCGCCACCAGGGAAGCCCTTAGTACTTTTTGATGAGCTTTTTATTTACTAAGGCTAATAAGCTGTCACATATGTAGTAAATACCATTTCCAAGTTATTTTAATTTTATTATTTTTTAATATACTAAAGTTTTAAAGTAAATAGTCATTTATGTTTACTGTTTTCCTTTGTGATTTTTCCCACTGCTATTAAGTTTAGGAAGTTCTCTATTAAGAAATCAGATAAATATTCCCTTTTTCCCCTGTGGTTTTTAAGTATTTAATATGAAGTAGAGCAGTTATGGAAATAATAATTATTTTGCACTTAAGTGTTTAATCTGTTTGAAATTATACCATCTGGTATTATATAAAGCTGTACGTTTGTGGGGTTTTTTCCAAATAGCAAACCAGTTCTTCCAATAACCGTTTGTTGAGTAATCCTTTCCACTTCATTCTTAATGTAGCCATTTCTTACTTTTTATGAAGTTCCTATCAGGCCAGTTCTTTCACTTCCTCACTAAAATGATACAGTGCAATATTACATATTATCAGGTACAATTGTAATGTAACCTAGTTTTCTGTGCTACTTTACAGACTGAATGTAGAAACTGACACTCCAAGAAAGAGACCAAAAATTAGTTCTTCATCCCAAGGACTTGTTAAACTCCAAGAAACATCATACTCAAATGATAATCAAATTACTTCTCAGAGTCCTTCTTCAAATGGAACTAAAAATGGTATAAGTAAATGTGTAGATTTTAAAGTTAAAGATATTAAATTGACAAATGTTAAGAGTGAGCTGGACCATGGAATTAAAAACTTTAGCAGTCCTAAGATTGCCAAAGATGTGAGACCTAAAGCTGAAGGCCAGGCAAGTGAAAAAAAATGGCCTCATCTACTTGCTCAGAGGAAGAAGATGAAGGAACTCAAGAAAGAAAGGTACAATAAATTTAGAGACAGTTCTGAAAAATATGTTTTGGAGAAATGCAAGAGAATCCAATTTTCTCAGGATTATAAGTCCAACAAGATAATTAAGGAACCCCTCGAATCTAGAAGAAGAATGATCAATTTCAAAATCCTAGGAGAATCCTGTGAAACCCTTCAGAAGCTTGTAGAAGAAGATGTCTTCAGTTTAGATTCTAACACGTTAAAGACCAAGCAGGAGAAAAAAGAATGCCTGGAAGGCTCCCAGTTTTCGTTAAATTTGACAAGGCACAAAAGTGAACATTTATTTTCAGATTCCACGTATAAGCAGACTGTTTGTGAGTGGGAAGGAAAATATCATGAGCATCAAAGAAGTAATGATTCAAGTTCTAGTGAAAACCTAACCAAGGTAAGGTAGTGCAAAATGAATATAGGCTTTAGCAAAGAGTTTTAATGTACTTAGGTTTGTGTTGTTTCTATTATAGATAATGATCATAGAGAGCTGATTGTATTTAGTCAGGAAGATAATGTTGATTCTTTTATTTTACCACGATAATTCCAACTTCCTTAGGAGGCTATCCTGGCAAGTATCAAGGATCCAAAATAAGAGGGAATGTGTAAAAATATAGAAAGAAGCCATTATAGATCGTTCTATCAGAAAAGCACTGTGACAGTCTTAGGCTCTTCTCTAACTCCAGGAACTATAGAACATCCAGGGCTTATTATTCCAAATAGCTATTCGTTTAACAAATTTTTTTTTGAATGCCCTATATGCCAGGCACCACAATCACTGTCTTTCTTTTCAGAGACTTACTTAATATGAGGAGACACAGAAACAGCCACCTCAGGTCTGATCAGTACTTATCACCTAATGTGGGAATACACAGCAAGGGATTAACATGGCCTTGGTGCACCGTGGAGGGATTAATTCAGGAAGGTTTACTGGAGGGGATAACAAGTAAACTGAGAACTGAGGATTGAATAGGAGTTATTCACGTGCAGACAAGATGGAGTGAGATGGGAGAAGCAGGGATGTTCCAGGCAAAGGGAACTGTGTGTACAGAGATCCAGGCTAGAAAGCTTGGCATATCTTGTTTTGCTTCTAAATTATGTAATAAGTCAGCATTTGTGGACTAATTTGAGAACCTAATTGCTACAGCCTTGTTTCTATGGCAAATAAAATTATTTATTGATACCTTTAAGACAACTTTTAGAACTTTGGAACTTCAGAAGTTCTGAAATTTAGAGACTGCTTAAAAACAGGTGGTGGTGGAGCCTACCTACTTTTAGGAATCAAGACTACAGAGTGTAGTATAAGATAACTTCCTTTGAAAAATGTAGGAATTGTAACTAGGGAGGCCAGAAGAGCTTGAGAGAGAGTACTCTTTGTTCACTGAACTTGAAGGAGTCCAAAGAAGGAAAGAATTGAGTTTGTTCTTTTTATTGCTTTCTTAAAGGACAGCTAGAGTTTTCTTCTTGTGCTCTGTAACCAGTTCTGTAGAGTAGCATGCAAGCAACGAATCTGAATTTTCCAGTATCAACATCTGAATCTGAAATTTCCAGTACAACATCTTTGTATCATTGTTTGGTGTTCCCCTCGTGCTGTACATCTGAGGAACAGTATGAGAAATCCCTGCACTGCATCTTACAGGTTTTTTTGCTCTCTGTGTAGAATTGCTACACAAACCAAAAGAGGTACATAGCATGAATATTAAGTTGTAGGGGAAGCAATTTTTGAATGATTACTTTTCAGTTATTGGAATTAAAACTCTTTATATTCCCTTGATAGCAGTCTTATCTGACTCAAAGTCATGTAGACACAGGAGCAGCAAGTAAATATTGTTCTTATCTTGAATATATTATCTTTAGCATATTATTGACAGTAGCTAATCATCTTAATATTATATTTGTTGTTTTGTTTTCCTCATGAATTCCTCAGTAGATAATTATCTTCCTAAAATAATGAGTGTACTTTACAAAGAAATAACTGTATTTTCTGGATTTAGTAATCCTGTTATGCTTTCCTAGGAGAAAGTGACTTATTTTGTTTCTTAGGTTTTATCGTCCTTTGATACAGACCCTTCTCAGTTTGCACCATCCCCTCACCATTGCTAACTAATGTTCTAGAGATTTGTGGTTTATAGGCCACTTTTATAAGTGGTATCCCACTTAATTCTTATGAGTCTGTGGGGTAGAGATTCATCAGTTTATCAAACATTAATTAAAGATACCTATTATGTGTTAGGTTCTAGGCATTTAGAGATGAATAAGATGCTTTTTACCCTCAAGAAGTTCCCAGGGAGGTAGATTAGTAAACAAATACAATTGCAAATACAGTGAAGTAAATATTAGAGCCCTAGGAATTTGGCTGGTATTAGTATAAATTTGGGAGTGAGTTAAGGAAGGGCTTATTAAGGTGGAGGTTCTTAAGCTTGGTATTGAAAAATGTGTAGAGCAAAGAATAGAAGTGTTGTCCTGTCAGGGGAGAGGGCCAGTTGTGTAATGGCCCAGAGTTACGAAATTGCATGGCAAGAGCCTACGTGGGCACTTAAGTTGTTCATTTTGACTTGAGTTGTGTAGAGAGTCTATAGAAGAGGAAGTTGGGGAGGAAGCGAGGGTCCAGAAAATGGATTTCTTTATCTCTCATGGGAAAGGTGGTTTTTTATCTTGTAGATAGTACAGAGCCATTGAAATGTAGTCAGGGAAGCAGTATAATCAGGTTTTTAGTTTGGAATCACTCTAGCAGATAAAACCATTTATACCATCATTATTGTTATTCCCTTTTGTCATCTCTAGGGAAGGCTTTATCCAGGTCCAAGTATTTAATAAAGCATGGTAGGGGAAGGCAAACATTTAACACCCACTAAGACTTTCTTTTATAATAAGGAGGAGGTTTTCCAGGACAACTGACACGAACTTTTCTGGATTTGGAGGTAACAGAAAATTTATTGAAATCACTGAAAGTGACCTGTGATCAACGAGAGTGAAGGGTAATAGTAAAAGAATGAAAAGAGTTCAAATGTCACGAGTTTCAGGAAGTTCTATAATAACCTCTAGCTTGGTTGGCACTCCTTAGCTGAAAAGAACCTAAAACTCTAGTGAGATTTAAAGTCAGGTAGAAAAGGCATTATAAAACCCAGGGTCATGGAATAGTAAAGCTATAATGGGCCTACGTGTGTGATGTATGTGGTGTTGTTGTATCCGGTGAAGATTGATGTTAGGTAGTTTGGGTAGAAGCTGAATTCCTAATAAAGCAACGTATGATACACTTGTTTAAAGAGGGTCTGTAATTTTTATACAGTGTCTTGTAAAATACCTGTGAGTTTGGTGCTTGGAGAATTCTTAGAAGATGATTTCGTTTAGTAGTGGCTTTTGCTGAGTTCCTTGTCACCTGTTTGTAGGGTTGAGTAAGTCTCATCCACTCACCAAAAATGCCAGTGAAAAATTGAGATTTTCAATCTTTGCTAGGAGACAAAAAATAAAACACCCATAAATGATAACATTTTTCAGCTTTTCCTCCCTCAGCCATATAATAATCTTCAAGTTCCCTTTGTTTTGTCATGTCACTTTTATAAATGGCTTACTTACTCCTGGATAAAAATTTCCCACCACCGAAGGCCAGCTCTTTTTACCTTTGCCATGGTTGTTGTGTTTCTTAGGGTGACATGTTTTATCCTAGAATACGAGTATTTTTAGGAATGTATATATATAGATGAGTAAACCCTAAAGAATTTCTACTATGTTTCATAACTTAATAGAATGAGGCTTTTCTATTCTAGGGGCAATTTTTCATCTGGGGGCAGTTTTGCCTCTTAGGAGGGCATTTGGCAACTGACTTGATGGAGACATTTTTTTTTTTTTTTCAGTTCATTGTTTTTCTTTTTATTGTGACTGTATAAGTATGTACCCCCAAACAACATAGTTTACTTGTCTTTAAACTGAAGTATAAATCCTTTTCTCTTCAACTCTATTTACAATCAGATTTTATCTCTATTACTCCACTGAAATTGCTTGGGCAAAGGAATGGAGACATTTTTGATTGTCAAGGTTGGGAGTGGGTAGATATCTAGTGGGTAGAGGGAAGAGATACTTCTAAACATCCTACAACGCATAGGATAGCCCCCAAAACAAAGAATTACCTGATCCCAAATGTCAGTAGTGCTAAGGTTGAAAAACCTTACTCTAGGTATATGCTTCGTAACTAATAAAATTACTTTTCATTTCAGAGTTTTGAAGCACCGTGTTCTTCAGTGTCACTTGAAAGTATTCAAGATACAGATCAAGAGGTTACTGATATATTTATTTACTCTGAATATTTTTAATGAAATTAAGTCAAAGGTTCCTATTTCAATAAAATATAATGAGTATAAAAACCTTGATAGTATGAAAATAACAGTGATGTCACTGCCTAATTCAATACGTAAGTTTTTATGAAGCCATGAAAAACTGTTTGGAGAAGTATTTACATTTACTTTATCACCTTTTGGGCTTTTTTTCTAATAACCTCTAATCTGTTTTGACAGAGTATCTTTTTTTTTTAATTAATTAATTAATTTATTTATTTTTGGCTGTGTTGGGTCTTTGTTTCTGTGCGAGGGCTTTCTCTAGGTGCAGCGAGCGGGGGCCACTCTTCATTGCGGTGCGCGGGTCTCTTGCTGTCGTGGCCTCTCTTGTTGCGGAGCACAGGCTCCAGATGCGCGGGCTCAGTAGTTGTGGCTCATGGGCCCACTTGCTCCACGGCATGTGGGATCTTCCCAGACTAGGGCTTGAACCCGTGTCCCCTGCATTGGCAGGCAGATTCTCAACCACTGCGCCACCAGGGAAGCCCCTCTAATCTGTTTTGAATAAAGAGCATGGAGCCTGTGGCCCACAAGTTACATGAATTTTAAATTAATGTTATGTTTTTGCATGCTTATGCCTTGGCTTGCCAAAATGCAGTATGATATTAGCATGTTTTGCCTCATTTTTCTAATTAGCAACAAGATGGACATTTCTTCAAAGAAAATGAGGGCACATACATTTATTTTTTACCTGTTGCTTCATTTCTCAGCTAGAATCTCCTGGTTGAACCTCGTAGAATTATTGCATACAATTTTATCTTCCCTGCTTCTAAATTAAAATTAGATTCATAGAACACTTTGTGTTTTTCTATTTAAAGGAGACTTTAAAACCATACTGATTGCTTTTTATTTGTGACAGTCAGTTATACTTTTATGTCTTTTGGGTCAATGCTCCTTGAGAGAAGAAAGATTTCTCACCTCTGCTCTAAAGTTAGATTATACTTTAATTTCTTTGCATCAGAATACATCAGGGAACTACTTCCCTGAAGTGAGAAGGGTATTAAGATATGGATTTCAGTTTTTGATGGTTCATAAACAATCTTAGAAATCTTAGGAAAAGTGCTCATCATCCAGATAAAAACATATTTGGCTCCTAAAATACTTTGAAGTGAGAATGGGAATGAGAATTAACTTGTTTTGGAAGTCTGTTTTGTACTAGGCTCTGTGTGAGGTTCTTCACATTATTTCATTTAATCCTTACGAAAAATACTAAAAGGATACAGATATTTAATATTCCTATTGTGTAGATAAACTGAGACCCATGGTTGTTAAATAATATGCTTGCCTAAGGTTGTAGAAATAATAAAGTAAGAAGAGAAGAGCTATATTAGAAACCTTGTGTATGTTTATAAATCTGTATTCTTTTATCATGTGGCTTTCATATTTTTGTAAATATTTTTCTTTCCACAAACTATCTCATATTAAGTGAATTAAGAATTAATTGCTTTTTTCTCTTACTAATCTGCAGAGAAACTAATTCAAAATATTTTGCTGCGGGTCTTTTGCAATTTAGATGCAGATTGTAGAAGAGCTTCACGCTGCACGTGTGGGAAAAAGTGTGGATTTAACTGTGGTTCCACCTTCTGGAGAGTTAACAAGTATGGAGATTGACTTGGTGGAAGATGATGTACATTCCTCTTCTGGTATATCCTATATGCATATGACAGTTTTATGATCTCCTATATTTTCTTAAGAATTAATGTGCCGACATTCAATTTTTATAATATTTAGAGGAAAAATGTTAAAATTTGCTTATTTGAAATAATAAAGTATATTTCTTTTAGCTACAGGAATCAGGTCTAAGGTTTGTCTTACCATCATTTGCTTTATATATCTCACATTATTAGGCAGTTAGACATATTTTCTCTTTCACCTTTTGCCAAGGGGCAGTAATCAGAGTTATGAGCTGTCTTTTATTTTTGCTCTTAATCATAACTTTTAACAATTTCAGCTTTGTAAAGCACTGATCAGAAATAATGCAAATTGCTCAAAGGTATTATATTCATGGATTTCTTATTTATATAGTAAAATTGTGATTATTCTCACTCCTTGGAGAAGATAATGATAGATATTACCCAAAATATGTTAGTATACTGTTTTGAATTGTATTTGTAAAAATAGTAATGCTATGTTACATTCACATTGCATTTTTCAATTTATTAAGTGTTTTCCTATGCATCAACTTATCTGTTCCTCACATGACCCTATGAAATAACAGTGCTAGTATTATCTTTTTTCTTTCATTTACATATATTTGTTTTTTCAGTTATATTTCAGAGTACATTAAAATTAGCTTATGATTCCTAAGTACGTAACTACCAGTGATCGAGTACAGGGTTTGGCAACATAGTTACTGCTGGTGCAAGTTAATTTATGATTTAAAATCCACCCGTAAGCAATATACAATATTCTATTGGTGGATAATTAAACACTGATTACTGTTCTTTCTCTTAAGAATTGGAGTAAATGCATTTTTGTTTTTATTGTCTAAAGTACTGCCTTAAGAATGCTATCAAAGTTCTGTGATATCAAAATTGTAGTTATTATACAAGTCTGTTATCAAATGTCATGAAATCCTCACTTTGCTCTTTTTCTTTAGCAAATACTGCTTCAGACAAAAAGCTTTTAATTGTTGTTGACACAAATATACTGATGAATCATCTCAAATTTGTTAGAATTTTGAAGACAACAGAAATCTCAGGTATTTATAGAACATATTTACCGATTCTGATTTTCTTATTTGAGTTGGTACTTTATATGAACAGTGATGTGGGTTCCCCCCCCCACAAACTTATTTCCATTTGGATATGTTATTAAGTATGTGTGTGTATATATACATGAAGCATAATCAACTTAAGTTAAAAACAAAAAAGCCTTTACACGTTAACCTAGCTTCTAAACTTACTCTTTTGTGATTTCCAGTAGTATTTATTTTTGTAACATTCTCTTGACACTTATATCTGGTTTTAGTTCCTATTTTTATCTATTATCTCTTCATTCAGATTGTGAATTTCTTTAAAACTTTTAATTTTCCTATAGCAGTTTGATTTAGTAGCTCAATACATATTTGTTGACATCTAAGAAATCTTTTTATTTTTTAGGCTTTGACAGGCTTGTGTTAATAATTCCCTGGGTTGTTGTGCAAGAGCTGGATCGTATGAAGGCAGGAAAATTACTGAAACGTGCCCAGCACAAAGCTATACCTGCCGTTCATTTCATCAATGACGGTCTCAAAAATCAAGATAGAAAGCTATGGGGTCAGTCAATACAACTTGCATCTCAAAAACTTTGTAAGTATTGTTCTCTCAGGGTGCTTCTTGATTAAGATTTGTTTGGACGCTGACTCATTAATGAAGGGAAATGGTGCAGAACTTTAAAAAAAATTAACAGTATTACAGTGTGAAATGGCAGGGCATAGTGATGCTTTGGCATATTCTGTTAGGCTTGGTTTGGAGGCCTTTGATTTTTATTTTTCTGCTTCTCCTAGACCTTCTTAGGTTATGTCCATATTTCACAGAGACTGACTGTATAGTTCTGTATGCATAGTTGTCTATATTACAGTACTTTGGATTCTTTTTTTAAAATACCATGTTGAGTGATGAGGCCACTAAGTGATCTATGTTTCTAATCATCACTGCATGCAGTTAATATAATGCAGAGGCAGGCATTGTTTTCCTCTCATTTGTCACAACCTGTAATAAGGAGGTATTTTTATTATAGAGGTCTATAGATTTTCTCCTGATTTTTTTCCATATTAGTTTTTTTTTTTAGTCATTTAAAAATCTTAGAACCTAAGTATGTTCTTCATGTTTTTAGATTTTTTATACAATTTTTTTAAATTAATTAATTAATTTATAGCTGTGCTGGGTCTTCGTTTCTGTGCAAGGGCTTTCTCTAGTTGTGGCAAGCGGGGGTCACTCTTCATCACACACGCAGGCTCAGTAATTCTGGCTCACAGGCCCAGTTGCTCTGCAGCATGTGGGATCCTCCCAGACCAGGGCCCAAACCCGCGTCCCCTGCATCGTCAGGCGGACTCTCAACCACTGCGCCACCAGGGAAGCCCCCATGTTTTTATTTTACTTTTTAATTTTTTTTTAACATCTTTATTGGAGTATAATTGCTTTACAACGGTGTGCTAGTTTCTGCTTTCTAACAAAGTGAGTCAGCTATACATATACATATATCCCCATACCTCCTCCCACTTGTGTCTCCCTCCCACTCTCCCTATCCCACCCCTTGTTCTTCATGTTTTATATAACTATTTGGAAAAAGATCTGTGTGTAAAGCAACACTGTTGCCTCTGCAGAGTTTATACATACATTTAGAGGATATATTTCATTCTTTAAAAATTGGTTTCTTTCCAACTCAGAAATATTTGTATATGTAGATTTATCTTATTTTAAATATGGATTTATGTTGTCTACTGTATCCATATTTACTATAGGATATGAAATAATTCATCTTTAGATGAATCTAATCACGAAATTAACCCTGAGAAGACTTTTGGCACAGCTGTTTAGTCTTAAATCTTTGAAGAAAAAGGGCCTCTCCCATTAATTTCTTTATTTATTCTCTTTACAAATATTTATTAGCTGTTAGTATATTCCAAATACAATGCTTATGCATTTTGAGTAGGAACATCATGTGCTGTTTAAGAGCTTTTAAAGGAAACCACTAAAAAAAATCACGTATTAGAGTTAAGAAAATATTAAAAATATTAAAATTAAAAACATATTAAATTGAACACCTTAGATGGTCTTTTTTTGTTTTTACTTTCCGTTATGAAAACTTTCAAATGCAGTGTAATATAATATAATATAATAATGAATCCCTATGTACCTCTCACTCATTTTCAGTGATTCTCAACATTTTGTCATTCTTGTTTATTCTCTCATTTCCTTTTCCCCTTCTCCCCCAACTCCTGGAACGCCTGTAGTACTTTGGTATGTATTGCTAACAGATAGGACTTTTTTAAAAAACAGCCATGCAGTTAACAAAACCTCTGATCTAAACCATCATTTCAGTAAAACCCCGATCCTTAAGAAGAGGTGGGAATTTTTTTTTACTCTTAACCTTTTATTGTTTTTCTTTGTTAGTTGATACAAATTGTGTTTTATTATATAATTATATAGATGATGATAATAATAGACAACATGGCCATTACTCTCCAGACCTTTTTCTAAGTGCTTTACAGCTAATATCTCATTCAAACCTTATAGTATTTGTGGAAGATAAATTCTTATTAGATCCATTTTATTGATGAGGAAATTGAGACATAGAGATGTTAAGAACTTGTCCTAAATGGAATATCTGTCCCTTCAGTAGATTGACTTTGAGACTTATTTTAGAAGAGCTAATTTTAGAATAGATATTTTGGCCACATTTATTATTTATCGATGCTTGTTATGTTTCTTTTGATTTTTCCATTTTTATGTGCTTTTTTGATACTTTGACTTCTTCAGTCTATGCTTTTTGGGTTATTAAGGAGGATAAATCATAGTAGTGGTCTCAAACTTCTGTGCTGCTTCGATTTCTGGGTCTTCCTTGATATCCATATTTCACTTTAAAGCTTAAATTGATATTATTTGATCTTTGTTTTGTTAAATTGCACTTTTAGTTGTAAGGTTGTAGATAGATTATTTGTGTAATTGTCTGTGTCAGATAAATCCTTTATGTGTTTCACTGTATCATTGTTATCTGTCAAACTGATTATTTAAAACATTCTTTATATAAAATCTAATGTAACATTTATTCTGTTGATAGTGATTCTATGATATCCTTTAGAAATATCCTTAGTCACTTTTATCATAATAAAATTATATTTTATATTCTAATGGTAAATTGAAATTCTTATGTAAAAACTTAATTCAGGATTATTGAGTGAAATTAAAGTACTTGCTTGGAGAAAAGCAAGAACAAAACAGTCTTTACACTTTACATCTGTCGAGCACATTTGCCACTAACTCTAATAATTGCTTATCTTGCTGTATTATTATCTTTTATGTAATCACAGTATTATAACAATGTTTTTTTTTAGACAAGCATTTTCCATTAAAAAAAAGAAAAATGCCACAAATTGAATGCAGATAGTCCATGTTAAAATAGCCTTAGTTGACCATAATTTTAGTGTTGTCCTTACTCTTTTCAAAATTGTGTTTATTTGATGTAGTATGCATTATGGTGAGAAGAGAATAGGATTTGAAATGTGATTGACCTGGGTTTATAAGCTGACCTAGGGAAAGTTGAAGGTGAGGAAACTGAGTAAATGAAATGGGGGGAAATGACCTCCCCCTGAAAAAAATGGTTGTGAAGATTGGTTGAGCTAATATATTACTTAATGATTTATGGTTTGGAATAGGCGATAATTCTTTTGTGTCCTTTTACATGAGAAGGTTATACAGATTGATTAGAAAAACTAAAAATCCCTTTCCCCTAAATGGACATAGATTATTAATAGGTAATTCACAAAAGAAGTACAACTAGTCAGTCCTTTGTTCAAGGCAAATATTTTCCTGTTTGCTATTTTTAATATTGTTAATTTCTTATGTATAAAGTTTTAGTTTATATCTTTCACTTTTTCCTTTGTTTTTTTATTGCTTCTATGTTTAGAAAGCTGCTCCTTCCCAGCACTTGATAGGAACACAGTGCTCAGTGCATTGGGAATATAAATTAGTAACTTTTCAGGAGAGCAATTTATTAGTGTGTATTAAGAAGCCAAAAGAGATGGTTCTCTTTCTAGAAATTATTTTAAAGAAATAATCAGAGATGCTCACAGTGGTTTATATAAATAATGTTCATCACAGCATGATTTATGCAGCAAAAAAATTGGAAACCATCTGTCTAACAGTTGTAGAAGTTACGTATAATGATGTAGTCATATGAGAGAATATTGTATTTTGAAAAACGTTAATGATGTGTGATATTAAAATAAGATTTAAAAGAATATAAAGTGCAATCCCAAATTTCTTAGATTAAGTTAGAGAAAAACAAATATCATATGACATCACTTATATATGGAATCTATAAAAAATTAATACAAAAAAACACTTAGAAATTTGTCTCAGTTCTGAAGGCTAGGAGTCTAAAATCAGTGTGTCAGCAGGGTTGTTTCCTTCTGAGGGCTTTGAGAGAAAGATCTGTTCCAAACTGCTCTTCTTGTCTTATAGATGGCCATCTTCTCCCTATGTCTATTCACATCGTCTTCTCTCTGTGCACGTCTGTCTCCAATTTTCCCCTTTTTAATAAGAATACTAAGTCCTATTGGATTAGGGCTGACACTAATAGACTCACTTTAACTTGCAAAAAGAATAAAAAACAAAAATAAGATTTAAAAGAATATGAAGTACAATCCCAAATTTCTCAGATTATGCATGTATACTTATAGATGGTGGATATTGGTAATATTGAGCTGATGGAATTATGAGTTATTTTAATTTTCTTAATATTTGCTGAATTTTCCAGATTTTCTATAATTATTTTATTTTTATAATTAGGTAAAAATAATTAAAAGCAAAAATAAAGTTATCTGACACCTCCCACATGAGACATTTATTCCATCATTTTTATATTTTCTTTTATTATATTTTTGTTGAATCATTTATCTGCCAAATATTTGTACCAGACACTTCTAAGTGTTGAGGCTGCAGCAGTGAATGAGACATACGAGGCCTGCTGTTGAGAAGCTTTAATTCTATTAAATGTTAAAAATCATATTAACTATAATTTATACAGAATTTATTTTGGTGTTGAATGTGAGTAGAGGTTGTTGCTGTTGAAGTGCCATTTAAGCTGAGTCTTAAGTAATAAATATATGCTACTTAAGGAACACATGATATAAGCATATATTGGGCCAAGTGTTTCATAAATTTTCTCATTTAATCATCCTGTTAAGCAGTTTGTCCATTATTACATGTCCAGTATGTGGGAAAGCAGGGATTCAAACCCAGATCAGTCTGTTTTCAGAGTCTGTTTTGTTCACTTTTGAATAGTACCTGAGCAGGTGCTCAAAAATATTTGTTGATAAAATATTTCATGAATATTCTTGTAGTTTTAGGTATATCTTCCAGGCCCATGTGTCCTAGAAAAAATGACAGAACAGGTAATCTTGAACTTTGATACCTTTAGGGCATGTACTGTAGCCTTTAAACATCCTTCTTTTGGTCAAATTGAGTTACTAAAGTTAACCAGTGATTTTGAGCTGCCCATTTTGCATTATTGTGGTATTTACTCTGTGAGCTAAAAGAAGGAAAATTGACTGCTATAATACATGTCTGGCTGGCTGGCTGGTTGTCTGATTAAAGAACTGAATCACGTCTCCCTGAGGCTCATGCTGTGAGATCAGTTGAGTTCTGTCTAGCTTTCACCACGAGATTGTGAGATCCCAAAGAGCTTGTCTTTTGAATGTCCAGTTACCTAGCATAGGCACCTGGTGCAAATTAGACCCTATATAAATATTTATTGAATGCATGAATGAATTTTCTAATTTGATAGTTTAGAGGACTAAGTGACTGTAGGCTAAAAGTTGAGGGGAAAAAAGGTTATAATCTGGGAACAAAGTTGAGTCTCACTGTCCAGTACATCTTGAATTTCAGTGTGTAAGAGAGTTGCCAAAGGCTTAAATCAATTTTTGGGTTCAGGCTCCAAAGATTCTTTTCCAGAAATGGGTCTGGGTAAGTACCCCAGGGAGTTCTGAGGCAAGTAGTGTAAGGACTTATAAGAAATGCTGTCTTTGGTCCTATTCCTACACATTACATTATTTTCACAAAAAAACAAGCTTACTACATGCTTTAAGGCTTGGAGAATGCTAGAGGACACTCTGTCAGCCACATATTAGCATTTGTTAGAAATTACTTTTTGTATTCTCTGCCTAGCGCCTGTGTTGCCTTCTTCTGTACATCTCTCTCTAAATGTTATTGCTTAGAGTTTAAGAAAAAGCAGACACATGAAAGTGGTTCTGTTGTTGGCAGAACAGTTGCTTATAATTTTACAGACCTCTTTTAAGTTGTTAATTTTAAGCATGATGTAATCATATAATTTACTTATGTTAAGTCACTAAGTGACTGAACTGAGACTAGATTCGTAGCTTTTGGTTTCTAATATGGCATTTAACCTACTGATCAGATTTTTTCCGTTGGGTTTATTAATAGGCATATCCTATTCCATTTTACTGATAGTAGCAAACTAATCAGTTTATTAAACCCACAACTATATGCTACCTGAATTCTAGATCCAGAATTTTCAAGACATTGTTTTTGTTGTGTCTTATCTTCCTCTTCTTATTTAAAAAGTTTTCTTTCTTTTAGATGATTTGATTTGTATATATGGCCTAGATTATTCATACAGTTCCCAGATTTTTAGTGTGCTTATTGATTGTTGCTTTTACTAAATTTGCAGATGGATTGAGCGATGAGAACAATGATGACCGTGTATTAAAATGCTGTCTTCAGTACCAAGAATTATTCCCTTGTTCTCTTGTTATTTTGTGCACGTGAGTTTCATTATCATTTTACTCTTTTTTTAAAAATAGTGACTTATATTAAAGAATTTTTAAAAATCATACTGTGTCCCCCATACCAAGATGAAAAACATACATACTTTTCTAAATCTGCCAGTAAGTATATTCAGTTATATCTCACATTCTTATAATGTGCAAGCTATAGAAGAATGAGATTTGAATCTCATGGTTTCATTTCAACTTAAGTTATTTGATATTTAGAAAACTTTTGAAAAAGCAGGGAAAGTCAGTTTAACATCCCCAAAAAATAGAAATAAAAATCTGACATTTTTGGTCATGAGGCAGGAGAGTTAATTAACTAATTAATTAATTTGTGGAGAAGGGCTAAGTTTGTTGCAGTTATATCCTTGATGCCTGTGATAGAGTTAGAGTTGGAATTTTGGATCTACCACTTAATCAGCTTTGTGTCCTTGGAAAGTTGCTTAATGTTTCCTCATGTGTAAAATATAGGGAGGATAATAATACCTGCCTTTATAAGGTTATTGTGAGTATTTAGTCCGAAAAAATATATATATGACTTAGAAGAGTGCCTAGCACATAAAATTATCTCAAGAGTTTTTTCCTCCTCCTCCCTTCCTGATTCCATTCCTCCATTCCCAACTAATGTATTCATAACTTAGTTCTAAGGTAAAAGTATCATAATGTTAAGCAAAATTGTATTCATCATGTATGAGAAAAGGCTTTAAAGGAACTGATAAGAGCAATTTTAATTTGCAGTTTTAGTCTGAATTGTATTCACTGAAAAATGGGCTTTTTACAGTTTCATGATCATGCCTAAGTTCTCTGAAATGGAGTGATTATAGAAATGAATAGCCATAAGATTTTTCTTGTAAGGGGGCTTGGTCAATTATCATTTTAGCTGTGTTCAAAGATAATGTTATTTTTTTATATTAAAGGAAATATTACAGATTTCTATCTCTAGTTTCAAATTATTTTTTAATCTAGGACATAATATATCATGTTGGAGTTTGTTGAAGGCTGAAATAGAATTAGTAATATGTTAATCATTTTGAATTTGTGATAAACTAAAATTGAGAGATAATTTTTATATATTTGTTATTTTTTTAGTTCAACTTAGAATGAAAATTAAATTGGTGAGATTTTGTCAGTCCTCCATTATTTCTGCAGTCACTGTTTTGGAATTAACAGATGTAACAGTTTTTAGTGAAATGAAAATTTGTAGTCAGACTTTACTTTTAACTGACATCATCAGGCAAGCCTGTTTTTTATTTTTTCCTATAAAGTGTGATAATCATACTGTGTTAAGTCACACATACTTAATGTGAGGATACATTTATATTACTTAAATGGATGATGATTATAATAATTAATATTAATAACAACACTGATTAGGGGAACCCTTCTATAAACACTATATACTATACCTCATTCTAAGTGCTTTACTCATATTTACAATCCTAAATATGGGCCAGGAACCCCCAGTTAATATCTCTAGTCCACATCTCTCTTCTAAAGTCTCGACTAGTATATTCATCTACTTATTTGATATCTCTGTTTGGATGTCTCCTAGACATCTGGGACCTACCATCTCCAAAAATGAACTCTTGATCTTTCCTTCTAAACTGTTCTCCATCTGAATAAAAAGTGCCATCTTCCACCCATTTGCTAAAGCCAGAAACCTAGGAGTCATTTTTGATTCCTGCCTTTCCTTCGTAATCTATATCCAGTTAAATAGCAGGTCTTGTATGGTCTTCTTTTCTTTGTCTACTCTGCCACCATCCGATGTCAAGTGATGTTATTTTTCCTGTTCCTTTTCTGTTCTAAGACCCATTATGCTCTCTACTTCAATACTTACTTTCCATTTATTTTTCAAAAAGTAATAATGGTATTTTTAATTTTTAAAAAGTTTCGTTATGAAGAATTTCAACAACTTTCAAAATGAAGAAGAGTTAATAAACTCCTAAATACTCAGTTACAACAATTATCAAGATTCTACCATTCTTCTATTATCTATATTTCTGTCCCCCTATATGATTATTTTTATACAGTTCTTTTTATTTTAAGGGAAAATGTATAATATTAAAATGCCCAAATCTTAACTATACAGTGTTGACAGTGGATACCCTGGTGTAGCCCACATCTCTCTTGATACATAGAATATTTCCATTACCCCAAAAAATACTCTCATGCCCCTTTTGTGCTCTTTTCCTAGTTTCTTAAGGTGGACGCTTAGATCATTTTTTGAGACTGCTGTAAATTTCTCTTTAAGCACTGCTTTAGCTGCATTCCACAAATTTTGATATGTTGTGTTCTTATTTTCATTCAATTTAATATATTTTATAATTTTCAGGAATTCCCCGGCAGTCCAGTGGTTAGGACTCAATGCTTTCACTGCCAGGGCCCTGGTTTGGATTCGATCTCTGGTCGGGGAACTAAGATCCTGGAGCCATACGGCATGGCCAAAAAAAAAAAAAATTATAATTTTCCTTATAATTTCCTTTTGACCCATAAGTTATTTAGATATTTGTTACAATTAATTCCACATATTTTCAAAATTTCCAGTTATCTTTTGTTATTGATTTGCTCTTTAATTCTGTTATGACTTGAGAACATAATTTATATGATTTCTATTCTTTTAAATTTGTTAAACTTTGTTTTATGACCAAGAATAAGGTCTAACTTGGTGAATATTTTATGTGCACTTAAGAAGAATGTATTCAGCTCTTGTGGGTAGAGTATTCCATAAATTTTAAATAGGTCAATTTTATTGATAGTGTTGTTCATGTCTTCTATAACCTTACTAATTATCTGTCTACTTGTTCTATGATTACTGAGAGAGAAGTATTGAAATTCCCAACTGTAATTGTGGATTTGTTTACTTCTCCTTTCTGTTCTCTTTGTTTTATTTCATGTATTATGAAGCTCTTTAGTCAGAGGCATACACATTTAGGATTGTCTTCTTGGTGAATTGACACCTTTCTCATACAATGTCTCACTTTGTTAGTGATAATATTCCTGGTTCTGAAGTTTCCTTTGTTTAGTATTAATATTACTACTCCAGTTTTGTTTGCTTAATATTTATATTGTATATCTTTTTCATCCATTTACTTTTAACCTATCTGTATCTTTATATTAAAGTATTTTGTGGATAGCATGTAGTTGGTACTTTTCTTTTTTTCCATTCTGACAATTTCTGTCTTTTTAATTGATGAGTTTCTACTATTCACAGTTAATTGGTTGGATCAGAATCTACCATTTTGCTAATTATTTTCTATTTGTTCAGCTATTCTTTCCTTCCTTTTCCTTTTTTTTGCTTGGATTAATTGTGGTGCCATTTTATCTCCATTATTGACTATACCTTTTTGAAAAAACTTTTTAATGGTTACTTCAGTGTTTATAATATACAACTTTACTTGATCAAAGTCTACCTTTAAATAATATTATATTGTTTCATGTATATTGTAAGGATTTTAATATGCTTCATATTTCTCCCCCTGTTTTTGCTATCATTGTCATATATATAACCTTTACAGAAACAATAAACACAATACTTTGCTAATATTTTTGCTTCAGCCATTTACCATCTAAAGCAATTAAAAATAAAGTGAATATTTTAATCTTGCATTCCATTTTTAGCACTCTTCATTTCTTTTTTTGGATCCAAGTTTCTGTCTGGTGTCAGATTTCTGGTCATATTCATTTTGCCCAAACAACTTTCTTTGACATGTTAAATCTGTTGGCAGAGAATTTTCTGGTTTTATTTGTCTGATAGTGTATTTATTTATTTATTTTTGAAAGATATTTTTACTAGATATACAATTCTGGGTTGATTTTTTTTTTTTTTTCTTCTGGTATTTTAAAGGTGTCGCTCCATTTTCTTCTAGCTTGTTTGGTTTCTGATGAGAAGTCTGCTGTAAATGTTGTCTTTTTCCTCTGTGTGTAATGTGTCTTCTTTTCCCCTCTCATTGCTTTCAAGACTTTGTCTTTTGTTTTTTTAGCAGTTTGTTTTAGCAGTCTTTAGCAGTTATGGCCAGTTGTTTGTGTGTATGTTTGTGGTAGAGGAGAGGAAATTATCCTGCTTGATATTCTCTGAGCTTCTTGGATCTATGGTTTGGTGTTCATTTTTAGTTTTGGAAAATTCTCAGCCAAATATTTCTTCAGATATTTCTTCTGCCCCATTCCTTCTTTTCTCCTTCTGGTATTACAGAATTACATTGTAGTAGTCAGCATCCATGATGACTCCAGTGATCCCTGCCTCTTAGTATTTTTTGTTTGTTTGTTTTTTCTTTCTTTTTTTTGGCTGCACTGCATTGTGAGATCTTACTTAGTTCCCTGACCAGGGATGGAACCCAGGCCTCCTACAGTGGAAGTGCAGAGTCCTAACCACTGGACTTCCAGGGAATTCCCTGTGCCTCTTAGTATTAATGCCCTTGTGTAGTTCTTTTCTACATTGTACCAGGATTGGTTGTCTGTGTGACAGATAGCATGCATCAGAAGCGATGGTGTGTCACTTCTTAGATTAGGTTATAAAAGACTGGGAATTCCTTCTTGGGCACTCTTGTTTCTTCCATCTCTCTTGGATCACTTGTTGTGGGGAAGCAAGTTCCATGCTGTGAGGAGCCCTGTGGAGAGGCCCACATGCTGAGAAACTGAAGCCTCCAGACAAAAACCAGTGAAGGGCTACTCCTGCCTATAGCCACATGAATGAGCAGCAATTAAATCTTGAGATAACTGCAACCCCAGGCAATAGCACGCTTCACCTTTGTGAGATACCATGAGCCAGAACCATTCAGTCAAGCTACTCTCAGATCCCTGACTCTTAGAAGCTGTGTGAGATAATAAATGTTTTTTCAAGCTGCTAAATTTTGGGGATTAATTGTTACACAGCAGTAGACAACTAATACATGCATGTATATTGGACCATTTGATATTGTCCAACAGCTCTTATGTATTTTTTTAACCTTTTATTCTCTTTTTGTTTCAGTTTGGATAATTTCTTTTGACCTGTCTTAATGTATGTTGTTTCTTTCCTCACTTGTGTTGAGTCTGTTGAGGAGCCTGCTGAAGGCATTCTTCATTTCCATCTGGTTTTACATGCTATTCACCTTTTTCATTAGAGCCTCTAACAGATTAATCAAAATTATTTAAAATTTCCTATCAGATAGTTTCAACATCTGTGTCATGTCTGAGTCTGGTTCTGTTGATTGCTTTGTCTTTTGGCAGTGTGTTGCTTTTTTTTCTGGGCAGAATTTATATGCAGATTTTAGGACTCACCTTCTCTGTGGTTTCCTCCCTTCTTCAGGTTCCGCCTTAACTTTCTGTATGCTCTGGCCAGTCCTGAACAGTGCCCTCTGACATTTCAAGCCATAAATGCTGTGGCTTTCTGTTGTAAGGCAGTGATAAATTAGGGAATACCCTCAGGCAAAAAGATAGAAAATTGTAGCTCTTACCAGTGCAGCATCTGCTTCTTGAATGTAGATTCCCCTCCACCTTCCGCCTACATTTGATTGCCTTCTAGTGCCTTCAAATAGGGTTTTTTGGGGTTGTCTTTTTTTGTTGCTTTTGGTCCAGATTTTCTAATTCTTGTTGTGGGAGGGTTGGTTAGTCTGACCAAACTACTCTGCCATTAACAAAAGCTGGAAGCCTACTAGTTGCAAGAACAACAGTTTGGTAAACACAGATCTGATCATGTCATTTCCCCATTGAAGCCCTTGAATCTCTTTCCATTTATTAATGTTCTTGCCTTTCTCTGTAGCTGCGTAAACTGGTCTCATGCACTATGCTCTAATCATACTGGCTCTTTCAGCAAATAGCAAATTCACATCATTTGTCTTATGCTCACTCTAAGGAAATTTATAATTGCTTACCCTGTGTAAATTATTTATCTTACTATGGCTGTCTGTGTTTATCTTGGGATGATCATATTCTTGTGTTCAAGTCCATCTCCCACTTACCGGGTATAACTATGGACAAGTTACTTAACCTTTTTATACCTCGGTTTCTTTCTTTCTTTTTTTTTTTTGGCCATGCCGCATGGCTTATGGGATCTTGGTTCCCCGACCAGGGATTGAACCCAGGCCCTCAGCAGTGAAAGCATGGAGTCCTAACCAGTGGACCCCCAGGGACTTCCCATACACCTCAGTTTCTTATGTGTGAAATGGGGATAAAAATTAGTATCACTCCTACCTAAGAGGTTTCTTGTGAGAATTAAATGGATTGATATATATATAAAGTGCTTAGAACAGTGCCTGGTACCTGGGAAACATTCAGTATATAATAATAATAATTATTCTCAAAAGCTCAGATGATTTGATTCTAGTGTATATTTATTTATATTCTATATTAAAAAAATTGTTATCGTTTCTTAATATATATGATGAGAATCACCAACCTCTGATTAGATTCCATGTGTTTTTAGTTGCCATGTGATTTATCTTATAAAAAATAAAATATTTTTTCCTCCTAACCCAACCTTAGGGATGATAGAAATTTAAGAAACAAAGGCCTAATAAGTGGTGTGAAGTCACTCAGTAAAGAAGAATTGAGTGCAGAATTATTAAACTTATCTCTGAACACAGTTGTATGTCATCAGCCTTGTATATCTAAACAACAATTGAAAGCAGGTAGTATTCTTACTACAAATAATTAGAAATATATCATATTTTATGTACTAAGAATATTGATAACAGTTGGAATTAATAGTAAATTTTTATTTTGTACATTGAAAGTAACATTGTTTGGAGTATTTTCTGGCACAAATGGTAGAGATGAATGAATATTATAATGGTAATCCAAGAGAAAATATAACATTGCCTTCTACATATACTTTTACAAATTAATTTGAATTTTTGTCTGTACACTCACATACATTTTTATATATTTATAATCACTGTGTGCATCCTATTTTTTACCTCAGAGTATACCTTTTAAATTAATAGTAGCCACAGGAAATAACTCATTTGAGGTAGAGAGAAATTTTTAGTTTATTTTAAAAATTAGTTCCATATTCATAACTTTCTATTAATACAGTAAAAACTCAGTAGTAGAGAAACTTGAAGGACTCTAGTAATAATTTTTTTTTAAATTTGAACAAATATTTAAGAAAGCTAAAGGCAATACTGCTGTTTTATCTCTTTTTTTCCACCAGAATAATCTATCGCTTGATATTTGTTGAAATATATTAAATCTTACATAATTTAAAAATACATCCCTCCATTTCCCTCTGTGGGAAAAATAATTATTGAAGTCTCTAAAAGCATATGTATATGCTTCATGTATTCATATATCACATACTACTTATTTGACCTTTTTGGTAATAAAATTTCTTTTGTCATAATATTCAAAATGGCATTTAGAGGGAGTAACAGAATATTCTAGTATATGGTTTTTCAAGGGAAACATGCATTTGGTTTGCCCATTATATTACTCTCAGTTTAAATCCTTGGTTTGTATTTGTAGGGATGTGCCCCTTAATACATTGAATTTTGCCATAAAGAAATTGCAGTTGTTTGCAGGTGTCAAAGTAGTAATTATATTGAAATAATATCAATTAAAATAATCAAAACTTATTTTAGAAGGGGAAGGAATAAAAGTGGTTACGTCAGAGCTTTTAGTCTTTTCAAAGCAATTTATTAAATGTGAGTTGCAATTGGAAGAATATATTATCTTTGGAAGAAAACACATTTTGATCCATAGTTCTTGGTTTTCTATTATAAATAGATGCAAAGCATTATTTTAATTTTTACTTTTTTTGAAAATAATAAAATTTAAACTTTGGTTAAAATATCACACACATTTCTCAAATTTCTATTTTAGTAAAAACATTTTGTCTCCTTTTGTCAAAAGGTAAAGCTTTTGCTAATGTGATATATTTATGTTGAGTCTAAAACAACTATACTAGAAATAAATGTTTCTAAATACTGTTTTATTTCTTTTTTAAAATTTATTTATTTATTTATTTTGGCTGTGCCGCATGGCTTGCGGGAGTTCCTCAACCACGGATTGAACCCCGGCCACGGCAAGTGAAAGCCTGGAATACTAACCGCTAGGCCACCAGGGAACTCCCATGAATACTGTTTCAAAAATAAAGTATTCATTTGTTTTTAGGATTGAATACTAATTATATCCATTAAATGTTTATTATTTATGGCCAAATACTAATTATATATGTAAAATATTTACTATTAGTGTCCTAAATAAAGCCTGTAACTATTTGTTTTAAAGAAGCAACACCTTTAGAGAAGAGCTGTGAGGAGGAATCTACAAACTCTGGACTCTGCATTCCACTTGAAAGCATTGTATCTGATCTCGAAAAATCTCTTGGAACAGCTTTATCTTCAATATTAGAAACAGAAATGAAAATTGCTTTTGGAAACCTTTGGATGGAGGTGATTATTTCAACTCTTAGTTGAAAATTTCCTTTTTATTGCTAAAGATTTATTACCTTATTTTAAGAAATATTACTTATATAAGATGTGTAAGCTTTATTGTAATAATCTACATCACATTATATTTTTTTCTTGAAGTTTTTAGAATAACTCTTTGAACGCTAAGTGTTGGGCATTTCCTAAAGATTAGGACTCTATTTTATCATTCATTTTTTTTGAATTTTATTTTTATAGAGCAGGTTCTTATTAGTTACCTATTTTATACATATTAGTGTATACATATCAATCCCAATCTCCCAATTCATACTACCACCATCACCCCCATCCCCCCTTCCCCCCTTGGTGTCCATATGTTTGTTCTCTACATCTTATCATTCATTTTTTTCAGTGAACAAATATTTATTGTGTGTCTACAGTGTATCAGACACATTGCCTCCATGGAGCTTAAATTGAATTCAGAAAACCTCTCATTTTAAGTTTATTTGAGTCAAAATGTCTAGTATAGGGAATTGCCTTAGCAATATGTTTTCAGAAAGAGAAGTTAAATGTTAGCTTATGTCATGTAAATATGAGAATCAGAGTATAAATTTGATACTAGTAAAATATTTTGAATTTTCTTTAGATTCACATCTTTTCTGCAATCAGTAAAACACTGCATTTGGCAATAGTGGCCTTCTTAGTTTAATGTTTGTTTGCTATTCACATTTATCATTAGGAGAAACTTTGTTTCCCATCAGTTGTATCTCTTCCAGATATTCAGTGAGGTTCTAATATTTGCCAATATGGCTTGATTATATTATCAAGTCTTGAACCAAGATGATGAAGAATGATCAGATTCTTCTAGGAAGGTTGACGTAAATTAGATTTCATAACAGAGTCTAGGAAAGTCATTGCATATGAACGGTTCAAAAAAGGATGTGCTGACATGTTGTAGTACTAAATGATCAATCTTCTTTGTAAACATGTCTTTACAAGAGTGTAGCAAGTGTCAATTATAGTTGGCAATTTTTTTCTATATAGATTATTGTCTCTAGTTTTATAAAATAGATTGATTTCCTCATAGAAGTGACCATGTTGAAAAGTAGATCGACAACTTTTGCTGATTAGAACTATGCTTCTTCTGATTAGAACAGTGTTTTTGCACACATAGTTTCTGAAACTGTAAGGATTAATACTAATATGAATTTTACAAAAGCAATTTGCAGTGGAATTAGCATTTTAAGATTGTGATTGACGTTTAATAAAACATCTTTTAGTTTTAAAAGAATTCAACTATGTTTTGCCTGGAAATATATGTAGGAATTCCTAAATAGGTACTTTTAAATAATAGGAATAATAAATAAATCAATGATGCTATTTTTTTCTAGGTGCTGTACTTGAAACCACCATGGACTCTAATACATTTATTACAGTGCTTTAGAAAACATTGGTTGGCTGTATTTGGATTAGTTGTGGAAAAGAACTTGCTTTTAACTGTTGAGAGCCTATATGAAAATCTCTCTAAAGGTTTGACTCTTTTATCTTGTCGTTGGAAGTGTTGTATTAAAGTCAGACTAATAGATATACTCCATGGAATGTGAAGATGAATTAATAAGAGATTTGTCAATTAGTTCTTAACCATTTATACTTCTAATTTCTTAAGGAAATTTATGGCAGCTGGATGCAGTTCCTAGAGCTTGTAACTGTTAATTGTATCATTGTTGATGTTCCTGGATATTGTGAATATATAATTTTTAATAATGTTTGAAAACTTATAAAAGTTTATTTAGGTATGCAAATAGAATTATGTGGATTTTTTTCATTTCTCATCGTGTTTAACACACAAACTTTTTTCTTTTTTTTTTTTTTTTTTTTGCAGTATGCGGGCCTGTCACTGCTGTGGCCTTTCCCATTGCAGTGCACAGGCTCCGGATGCGCAGGCTCAGCGGCCATGGCTCATGGGCCTAGCCGCTCCGTGGCATGTGGGATCTTCCCGGATCAGGGCACGAACCCGTGTCCCCTGCATCGGCAGGCGGACTCTCAACCACTGCGCCACCAGGGAAGCCCAACACACAAACTTTGACTACATTTCATGTACTAATTTAAAAAATAGTTTATCAAGATTTCTATTTAAAATACATGGATAAGGAATAGGAAACGTTTGGCTTTGATGCAGAGTGAATTTTAGAACCAAGACAAGACTAAAATCAACCACTTAGTTGGTAGTTTTAAAACTATGTTGCACAGAACCTTCTTGAAGTGCCTCTGGAGTTGCCACAGATTGGAGGTGGAAAGGTTGATGGGGAGCCTGATAATAGCGAGCCTTTGGCCCTCAACCCCAACTTTAGCCATTCATCTTTCTTTTGTTTGTTTATATATAGAGATTCCATGTATGATTAAAAAAGATTTTCTGCTAAGAAGCAAAAGATGCGAAAAGCCCTGGTCTAATGTTATTAAAGTCTGTGTTTTATTGATATGATTAAGGAAATAAGACTTGAGAGGGTAAGTGATTTGTCCAAAGTGAACAACTAGATTTGTCTTGCTATACCTTTAAAAAGCAAAGTATAACCATTGTTAGGATGTTCAGTTGGTTCTTGACTGTTCTTAAACTTCTAACATGAAGTGATCTATTTTGTTTATTATTATATGTATTAGTTATATCCTGTCTACTTTTAAAAAAATAACTGGGTATATGTGAGCCTTTACATGACCACCTGAGTACAGGAGGTTTTAAGTTAGGCTTTAAGGTACAAGAGCCAGGTAATGAAGAATAAGAAAGATAGTTTTACTATAAAGCATGTGAAAATAATTGAACACCCTTGAAGACAGATTTTGACACTAAGCTTCCTGGAAACTAAGATAAAACAAAAACATTCTATGGAGGGGTATGCCAGTTCTCTCTCTCTCCTCAAGTATAAACTCTTTGAAAACGTTTTACATCTTTAAAAACTTCCCCAGGGAATTTAAAGTGCCTAGTCAATACCTTATGACTTATATATGGAATAAGTCATAAGATGTAAGTCAATACCTTATGACTTATATATGAATATCTATTTTTAAAAGCTACTGATTTTTTTAAAAAAGACACACTTTCCAGGCATTGATCTTTAACTATGGAAAATATTTATTGGGATATTATTATATAAGGAATATATATATATGGAATGACATACTGGACATGTCTCCAAAGCAGTTTTACAAGATATATAGAGACATTGTCCATATCTTTTACTAGGGGCATAATTTAGTTGGTTCTATCAAAAGAGAAAGTCCATAGGGTTTCCCTGGTGGCGCAGTGGTTGAGAGTCCGCCTGCCGATGCAGGGGACATGGGTTCGTGCCCCGGTCCGGGAAGATCCCACATGCCATGGAGCGGCTGGGCCCGTGATCCATGGCCGCTGGACCTGCGCGTCTGGATCCTGCGCTCTGCAACGGGAGAGGCCACAACAGTGAGAGGCCCGCATACTGAAAAAAAAAAAAAAAAGTCCATAAATCATCTTGAACAAGATTTTCAAAAATGGGATCTTGAACAAGATTTTCAAAAATGGGATATCTAGTTGCCATGTTCCATTTGTCCGTTTTTCCAGGGCTGGGCACTGTTTTGCTCTTACACACAGCTTAGACGTAGTAGTCAGCAGCTCTAACTATTTCTTTCTAGTAACAAGAAAACTGAAGAGACAGTGACTGCTCCTTTTGCTAAAAACTCATTTTGAGGATTATTGTGTGCATAATTTATTGATCCTTGATCTGAAAGAATCTGATGCCTAATATTTACTGACTTGTGAAGAACACATAATAGAATTATAAAAATGCCTTCTGCTCTAAAATAATTTTGAATTAGAAAAACTCACAGTTCATGATTTTGTTTATAATCTTTTAATAGTATCCTCAGCTGTTGAATTATACATGTGTTTAACTACAGTATACCAAGCGTGTATCTTTAGATCAATTTGTAGAAATTTGTGTAGAAGATGAGTAGTAGCTTTTTCTGACTTTGTAGTCCCTATTAACTTTAACCTAAATAATTATTGATCTTATATAAGCATTATTTCAACTATATAGATTTTATGTTGTGTCTAGGTACTGAATTGATCATTGTTATTATACTTTTGCCCATAATCTTAGTAAAGAATTCTTGTAAGACAGAAATCAAATGATTAATTCAAGGATATAAGCCTTACCAAACATAGCCTACACTGGAGAAGCACCCTTAAGAGAAGTTGTGCCCAATTTCTTTTTCTGAGGAGATTTACCTACGTTCTGTCTTCTGTAGCATCTCTCATCTCTTCTTTTCCCACAGGAATTTAAACTAGTCATTGATTTAAAAAATAACTAGGGGCTTCCCTGGTGGCACAGTGATTGAGAGTCCGCCTGCCAATGCAGGGGACACGAGTTCGTGCCCCGGTCCGGGAAGATCCCACATGCCGTGGAGCGGCTGGGCCCGTGAGCCATGGCCGCTGAGCCTGCGTGTCCGGAACCTGTGCTCCGCAGCGGGAGGGGCCACAACAGTGAGAGGCCTGCGTACCACAAAAAAAAAATAAAATAAAATAACTAGAAGTGTTTTGTAAGGAGATAGACTGGTTGTTTGCTTGATAAAAGGGAAGCCAGAAGCTTGGCTATAACCATCACATTAGATTAGAATTTCTGAATTTGTGTAATTAATTATGAAAAACTATTTTTTATTTTCACTTAACCTTTCAATATTTCACAAGCAAATACTTGTTGTGTAAGTTATACAGAGAAACTCTTTATTTTTTTTAACTCACAGTGCCAGTGAAAAACCATGCCAGTGTTTCAGACTATAACAGAATTTCTGAAGCTGTGAGCATTAAAAGAAAACAAAACAAACACATTGTAGCATGGTTATTTTAAATGCCTTCAAAATCTATTATGTAGTATTCTGTCTTAATAATAGAAATAGTTTTTTTTCTGTTCTGAATTTTGGTGACATTAGAAAGTTATTCAACTTCATTGTTCATAACTTTTTGCATCTGAAATTATTGACACCACTTCTCCCAATTGGTTTGAGAACTTAATGCAGGCGATTTTAGTTCCTTGAGAAAAAATTGTTATATCTTTAAATTATTACTTGTAGATTAACTCACTTTGCTAATTTATGGGGGAAAAAAATTCTACTAGCGTCTCTTGCCCACAGCTCACTGTTACCCAAATTGCTTACTTTTCGCTGAGGTTATATTGTGTCCAGAGAGAACACATTTTCAATAAATCTAGTATTACCTTTCAAAGTTTGAAGGTAAATCACTACATGATAACTGAGTTGATTATGAAAGGTTCTGCATATAATTTAAGTGCTTACCGCCAAAATGTGACTCTCTGATACCTCAACAGTAATATGTATACAAACAACCTCAGTTTTGAAAATCTGTGGTTTAACTCGTTTGGTGGTTATCTCTTTTCTGAAGAGTTTAATGTTCTTTCATTTTCTTTTACTTTTTTTAAATTGAGGTATAGTTGATTTACAACGTTGTGTTAGTTTCTGGTGTATAGCGGAGTGATTCAGTTATATATATATATGCATATTCTTTTCCATTATGGTTTATTAAAGGGTATTGAATATAGTTCCCTGTGCTATACAGTAGGACCTTGTTGTTTGTCTATTTTATATATAGTATGTTGCACATTTTACTTTTACTTTGAAGTTGACCTTGTTGAGGGACATTCTGGAATCTGAATATAGTCTCGGTATCCAGGACCCACAAGGATAGCAAAATTCTCAATGCTCAGGTCCCTTATATAAAATGGTATAGTATTTGTGTATAACCGACACACATTCTCCTGTATACTTTAAATCATCTCTAGATTATTTGTAATACCTAATACAATGTAAATGCCATGTAAATAGGTGCCAGTGCACAGCAAATTCAGGTTTCACTTTTTGGAACTTGATGGAACTTTGTTGCCAAATATTTTCGATCCATGGTTGATTGAATCTATAGATGTGGAACTGGTGGATATGGAGGGAAGGCTGTACAGAATACCAGAATGAACCCCAAGAACTTTGTCTAAAACTAAGTCTAATTGTTGCTTTTTACACAAGAGAGATAAATTAGGAGTAGCCTATAGGTGTAAATGCATACGCTTCTTAAATTTCATAATTATTATTACATTGGTTTTCCAAAAACATTTTTGTGTTGTATACTCATGCTTACGTATTTTTTCCTTCTTAATTTTCTGTTACCAGCTAACAATGCAGTGGATTTTACAACAGTGAAATTGCTGCTTCAGGATTCTAAAAGTTTGCTACATGCTTTCAGTACAAGGTCAAATTATGATGGTATTCTTCCACAGGCCTTTGCTCAAGTAAACAAACTACTCCAAACATTTATAGAGGTAAGATACCTTTGGAATGCCACTTAGAGTAGCTAATCACATGCGTTCTAAAAATGTATTGGGCAGACAGCAGTAGGTAAAAGATATTAACTTATTCTAACATACTAAAAGTAAATATTAAGTGAATTGAATGGCGAGTAAGCAATCCTTATTACAAGTTATAAAACACATCCTCTTGTGGAAGCAGTGTCACAGCAGTTGTTGGGATTTTATGTTATTTCATTTATGAATAGAAGAAAGCTATGCATTGTTGCTGACTACTCATTTTTCAGTGCTCCTGACCAGTGGATCACAACATGCATCAAGATACTTTGGAAATTTTTTAAACATTCAGATGCCAAGGCCCTCTCAAATTTTACTGAATAAAACTTCTGGCAGTGGTACCCAGTAATGTTTTTGTTCTTGTTTCATGTTTTATTTTGAAATAATTTCAAACTTACAAAAAAATTACAAGAGTAATATAAAGAATTCTCATATATATCCTTTACCCCGATTTCCCAATGTTAATATTTTATCACATTTGCTTTATTGTTTTCCCTATCTACCTGTCTACTTATCTAACCAAAATATTTTTTCTGAACTGTTTTAAGAGTATGATGCAGATATCATTCTCCTTTACCCCTAAACATTTCCATATATTTATATCCTAAAGAATAAGGGTATGTTATGTAACTAGTATAATTAATCAGAAAATTAATATTGACATAATTATCTAACCTGCAGACCCTATTCAAACTTGCCAATCGACCTACCAATTTTTTAACAAGTCTCCTCATGTGAGTCTTACGCAGTCCACCTAGCACTGATGGCCTTTTTGCCCCTTTAAAATAACTATGGGAGTTTTGTCCCTGGTAATACTGTATTTCTACAGTCTCGTAATTTCAAATCTAGAAAATTCTGGATAGCTTATATGCCTGAAATTGCTCAAAAAACTCAGCATCACAATTACTAGGTAAGCTATTAATGGTACTTTCATCTAGTATGTATATATCATATTCTTTTTTTCTTTGAGTTATTGGCCAGGTTTTTCTCAATGATTTTTTCTGGTAACATAGGTCCCACTACTTATGAAGTAATGAAAGGATTAGATGATATTATACTTAGTCATAGTTGGTGAGGAAAGAACTTACTTGCTTAAGAGAGTATCTTACAGAGTGAAAAAGCATCTTTTTGATAAACTCATAGGAAATATATGATAATTCTTGAGGAAATAGTTGATTTAAGGGGTGAATGATCTTTTGGTTTAAGATGACCAAAACATCGGTAGTTATATTTTTCTATGGCAAGTGTGACTTTTAGAACCTTTAGTAGGGAAGAATGGACCTGGAAATGTAGGAGTTGCAGCTTGAGTACTGTACTTGAACTGTGTAGGGGAAAATACATTATCCTTTTCCCTCACAGAACTGAGCCCTGAACCCCATCTTTACTGAAACAGACATGGTGAACAAGATGAAAAGTTCACGATACTCACAGGCTTAGCAGTTTTTGAATTAAAATTATTGAGAATAAAAAAAATTAGGATTGACTGAGATAAAAATGTTAATGAATATCAAGATTCTTTCATCAATTGGAAACCTAGCAATGGGAGTTACTATGAAAATGTGATGTTAAAATTTAGTGTTGTTTATCACATAATGGTATGCCTAAGATATATTGCCTCCTTTTAAAAATATTGAATTATTACTTAGTAAGTTATTTCTTCTTGGATCCTGATTTTCCAGTTGTCACATTGGTAAGCTTCAAGAAGGCAAGTGGCAAAGAATCTAGTATCCTCATTAGTGCATTTCCCTCAACACTCGGCATTAGTCTGATTGCTTGAAACAACCTGTGTTGTTTCCACAGTTAGAGCTCTCAAGTGTTGCTTTATTTTCATGTTTGAAACAATTCATTGTCCCAAGTCAGCCAGGAACATTGTGATTTAGCTTGGGCTTTTAAAATACACTTTCAATAGGGTTTTGTTTTGTAGAATACATTAGATTTGATATATGACCTGAATACTTAGTCATGTGTCACTAACATGAGCAACAACAACAAGTAGATTACCTCCAGGAATAGAGTATCTAAATATAGTAACTATAAAAAGAAATTCCCCCTATCTGAATTTACCAAGTGTAGAAAATCTGGAAAAGAGAAATATTCATTATTTGTTTGCTTCTGAGAAACAAAAATGGGAAGTTAAGTAGCATCATTTTCCAGATTTTTGTATAGATGGGGTGGAGAAAAGGATATATATTTTTTTCTTTTATAAGCCTTTTAACCACCATAAAAAAAAAAAGACTTGCTCTTCCAGGAGATAGAATAATTAAAATAAGTCTTGTTAATAAACTTTAGGCTTGTGTGCCTCAGACTTCCCATGCTGACTAGTTGTGTTTTTACCTTCTGGTTATTTAACCTCTCTGAGCCTTAATCCTTTCTTTTGTAAAAAGAGTATAATAATCTCTGCTTCAGACCTTTCATGACAAATAAATTAATATTTGTAGAGCACTTAGTGCCTAGCACATAGTCAGTGCTATATAAGTGTTTGAAAAAGCAATCCATTTGCATAGTTGTATACACTACTGTTTGACAGCTGAGGAAAAGCACTATGTGGTGAGTAAACACATTTATTTCAGAACAAAATACATCTTTCCATTCATGTGTATTTATTAAGTTCATAATTAATGTAAACAGGCAATTTTCTTCCTGTCTCGAAAGAAATAAAAGGGAAATATTCTCTTTATAGTTGGAGAGAGATTATAACCCCATTCATAGACTACTAAAGGTCAAATTCTGTTCATGCCTCTTAGCATCTGTGTGACCTTGCATGAGTTACTTATCCTTTCTGTGCCTCAGTTATAAAATATAGATAATCACAGATGTAATTGTGATGGTTAACTTTCTATCTATATATAAAGTTCTAAGAAAATTATAAGTAAAGTTCTTAGAAAATTCTTGTACATGAGAAATGCTAAATAAATATTAACTGTTACAGTTTTGGAAATTTCCTTTCTTTTTAATTTGATAAACATGAAACTAATAAACCATGAATAATCCATGAAGCTAACCTTTGAGATCATACTTTTATCAACAAAGGAAACCTAGAGATTTTATTTAAGTTCACAAAGAAGTTATAGTAGTGCCAAGTCAAAAAACCCAAGTTAAAATCATAGTTAAAACTTCTTTTCCATTCTATCAGATATATTTTTCACCTAATATTTTCCCCCAAGGTGATTTTTTTAAAAAATCACTTGAACCAGTAGTATCACTCTTTTACCCTGCTTAAAAATATGCTCAGATCTATTCTTAAATACTTTTAATTGGTCATGCTATTTACTGTACCATCTCCTTCCGTCAACTACCAAACTTCTTAAAAGAGCAGTCTATAACAGTTGTTTCCATTTCTTTGCTCACTTATTTCTTCATCCCTTACAAGTAGAATTCTACTTCTATACTCTGTAATAAATAGATTGGAAATATTGTTTGATATAAATGGAAAAGGAAATTTTTTTTTAGCTCTGATGCTATTCTGGGAATATTCTGAACATAATCAAGGACAAAGAATAATCAGCACTTCCCAGAAAGCTAGAACATTTGTAAGCAACAATTACCATTCTTTTTCTCTCACTTACTAGTGAAGGATTAGCTGCATATTATGTAATTCTTATTTCCCCAGGTCAAGGCAAAACTTAAGCAAAATCCTTCAAAAAATACAGCGGGTAAAAGGCAAGAAGATAATTCTTTGATGAAATCTAATAACCAAGAAATCACCATTTCCTCAGGTTCTCATCTTCCCCAACCCAACAGGCATCAAGAGATCTGGTCTATCCTAGAGAATGTTTGGATTACAATATATCAAAACAGGTACTAAATTTCCAAGAATTTTTGAGTTTTAGGGTTTTCCATCATTACTCTTATTCATTAAATAGTTAGTGTTTGGGTTGTGAGTTTAACAATATAGTTTGTACTAGATTATCTTAAGGGGGCCTTTTGTCAAATTTGTACCCTTAGAAACAGTGATGCTTAACTAGGGGTGCGCATCACAATTATCTGGAGAGTTTAAAAAATGTATATGCCTAGGGTCTAAGAAGTGCTGATTCAGTAGGACTTAAGTGAAGCCGAACTAGTGCTTCTCTCCAGGTGATTCAGATGTGAAACCTTGATGAGAATCATTGCCTAAAGATGTCAAAACCAATGAATAGTCACCAAGATTAGCTAAACGAATTAGCAGGATACAAAGCCTTAATCAGATTTAAAATAATGTAAAGAAAACATCAGTCTGGATAAGGGAAAATTCATGTAAAATTTTTTTAAAAGAAAGATAAATACTTTTACTTAAAACGGAGAAATACTTTTATTTCATACACATGAAGTATTATGGTCTTGGTAAAATGAAAAGATAGAGACCATTTGTGAGTAGTCTTTAAATAGGCTGCTGCTAGAGTAACTTAAAAAATTATTGAAAACAACTGGTTTTAAAGTAGGCCGACGCTCCCTTCCATACTTTTCCCCAAGCCTATAGTCTTTATATAATTAATATGTTAATCTTACTACGTGCTTTGTGGTATGATTTTGTCTCGAGGGCCCAGTTTGTTGTTTTGGATTAAGATCATTTATCTGTTCTAGTTGTCTACAAGAGCAGCAAAGTAATATTAGCACTCCACTTAAACATCTGTTCTCAATCAGTCATAGATTTGGGACCCATTTTTAGTCCTTGACAACAATTAAAAATCTTTTTCAAACAAATATATAGTCTGTTATCCTAAAGAAATAACGATATCTGACATGTGAGGTAAAGAAAACATTTAAAATTTTGTATTTTCATATAAAGCAAAGGTTTTGTTTTGTCCAGTCTTAATGTATTTTTAATGTTGTGGCTTATCAGATATTTTTGTTAGCCGAAAGTTGTATATGCCAGAAATGATCACTTTAAAAATAAAGTAGTTTAAAACAATATCTAAGATATTTTAATGTTCCTTTCATTTAGAAAACATTTGAGTACTTTATGTACCTTAGAACTGACCTATAATATACATACAATTTGTGTTGGATGTTACAGAGTTCTTGGTAATTTCTGGATAATAGACTTACATTATAGTACTTCAGTAAATGGAAAATGCTTATATTATTTTATCAGTATATAGTTTTTAAAGCCTACTTTATTGTTTCCCATGCCTGGTTGTGTACCAGAGTCACTGTAGAACTTCTCAACATATTCATGTTTGAGCCTTTCACATAGAGATGGTCATGTGAAGATCTGGTAGGCCCTATGCACAATTTTTATAAAATAAAAAAAATAATTTTTATAAAACTATTATTAGAGCATCTATGCACAACCTTAAAGAGGTTGGGGTTAACAGATGTAAGCTTTTATATATAGAATGGATAAACAACAGAGTCCTGTGATATAGCACAGAGATCTATATTCAATATCCTACGATAAACCATAATGGAAAAGTGTATAAAAAAAGAATGTACATATATGTATAACTGAATCACTGCTGTACAGCAGAAATTAACACAACATTGTAAATCAACTATACTTCAATAAAAAATATTGAAAAATAAAATAAAATAACAGAAATCTATTCACTCAGTTCTGGAGGCTAGAAAGTCTGAAATCCAGGTGTCTGCAGAGTTGGTTCTTTTAGGAGGTTCTGAGGGAGAATCTATTCCATGACTGTCTCCTAGCTTCTAGTAGCTGCCAGCAGTATTTGTAGATATATCATCCCACTCTCTGCCTTTGTCTTCACATAGGGTAGTGCCCACCCTAATCCAGAATGACCTCATTTTAACTTAACTAATTACAAAGATCCTATTTTAAATAAGGCCACATTCTGAGGTTGTGGGTGAACATGAATTTTGGGGGGACACTGTTCAGCCCATACAGTATATGTTTTGATTTTTTATATGGTTGTTATTATTTGAGTACATTTTGTATACCTTAATTTTTCTGTTTCATAGATGGCATAAGCATCATTTTAATAGTTGTTTGGTCTTTCATCAGGTGGCTAATTTACTATTAACACTTTTTTTATTGTTGAACATTTAGGTGATTACTAATTGTTACCTAGTTATGAATAATTATTAATATGTGATAGATTTCTAAAATTGGAATTACCAGAGTAAAGTGTATGAACACTTATAACATCCAGTTTCAGCAAACTCTAAATCTGATGTCTGATTTTTTTTCTTCATCCTTATGTACAGGAGTACTGTCAGTACTTACGTACTGACTTGAATATAAATTGATATTATTACTTCCCTTCCATCTCTTATGGTCTCTTAGAGTGAAACATTATTCACATAGCTTTTACAGTATTACTTTAGATTAGACCTGTATAGTTGTTGATCCATATCTTTTGCATGAATGGTAGCCTGGACATTCACAAGTTAGTCTTTTATTTCTAATTTAAATAGATTAGCACTATGAGAGAGGAGTTTTAAATATTACCTAATTTTATACACTAGAAATCGAAATACTTGAATTACACTAAATACGCATGTGTACCTACGAGCATTTTTTTCTCTATTTTAGCATGGATGTGTTTCAAAGATTGGGCTCAAATTCAGCTCTGATGTCTTCAAAAATAGCATCATTTGAAGAAGCATTTGTATATCTTCAAAAGTTAATGGAAGCTGTTAAGGTTATTCTTGAAGGAATTCAGAGGTAAATACTAACTAATTTTAAAGTTTATTACTTTTATCTTTCTTTTAGGTTTATCAGCTTTTTCAGAGTTGCTGGGAGTCTTCCAGCAAGTTTTATAAACTAACGGCTTTTAGATTTAACTTCTTTCCCTCCCTTGCAAAGAATCCCTGTTTCTAATTTGGACCACACAAATGTTTCCACTTTTTTCCTTTCTAGGAAAAAATAGACCAGATTATAAGCTTCATAAGGAACTTTATTTTCTTTATTGCATAACTATAGCTACAAGAACAGTGCCTGACACATAATGGGCACTCAGTAATTACTTGTTGAATGAAAAATATGTGTTAAGGTAATTATCACTGCCCTTTAAAAACAAATATATGTTAATGTTTGTAAACATGATTGATTTCATCCAATCCAGTCTCACAGTACCACAAACTGAAAAAGTTTGAGAAGCAACCTAGTTTTATGATGCTTTGAGACTTAATACATACGTGATTATTTTAAATATTTGTGACGTATATAGAAAACATAGTCCCAGAAAGGTATAGAATGGACCATACCACCTGTGTCGTGTGAAGTCAGATGTTTTCTTTTGTGGCACTGAAGAAGAATACTAAACTTAATCTTGCAATTTTTTTCTTTATGTTCCAAAGTTGCTTGACCTGAATTGGCATGCAGCTTGCTGACAGAAAAATACTGTTCTTTATAAATTAAAAAAACAAAATCAAAACTGATTTAATTTTAGCATGTCCAAGTTTTAAAAACTTGGATTTTTGAAACAATAGCAGCTTTTGGTTTTGTTTTCATTTCTCTTTACGGGTTTTTGGAAACTTCATCTCGTTGTTAATGTACAAAGCATTTGTACCTCTTTTTGGATCACTTGGCTAATATGATTCTTAGAATAAAAAATTACCAAAGCTTTTTGCCACTCTTAAGTTACTAATGAATTGAAGATGTAACAGATCCCAAGACAAGTTAAGTATCATCTCTAAGTGCATGTAGTCTTTTTTTATTTAAGGCAATATCAAACAAGAGTAGCTCTATGAAGAAGAAATAATTCAGTTCTGATGTTAGCTATGTAAAAGCTGTTGCGCATGCTACATTGCATAAAAGCCATGCTTGACACATTACCTTTTCTACAAAAAGTAGGGATATTAGTCTGAATTCAATTACTCAACAAATGTTTATTGAGCACTGCCTGTGCTTGGCATCATGCTAGCTCTGGGGAATCAAAGATAAATGAGATGCAAACTCTGACTCCAATGAGCTTGTAGAAATAGTGCAGTCACATTGAAACAGATAATTGCAATAAAGAGTTATTGATATTTTAATAGGATTACAGGCAGTGGAGCCAGGGAGAGTCTGGGAAAAGATGAGACTGGATCGAGGTTAGAGGGGAATGACTTATAGGCTGCATAAAGCAGTTTCCACTTTATCCTGTAGGCTAGTATTTCACACATCCAGAGCTGTCAATTATGTGCCTTGACAGAAGTGTTTCTGGTCCAAAAACTTCAGAAATATTGCATATTATATTACCCACTCAGAAAATCACTTTACATCCATTAATAGCTTTTATAGACTTTGCTGTAGAGAAAGCTTCTTAATTTTAGAAGCTTTAAACATTGTTCCCTCGACCCCACCCCAGAGATTCTGATGGAATTGGTCTGAGGGTGTGCCTAGCTGTCAGGATTTTAAAAATTTCTCCAGGTGATTCTAATGTGTAGGCAGTGTTGAGAACCACTAGCCATTATGCTTAACCAGGTGTTCTCAGAGTGTGGGCACAGAACTAGCATCATCATCACCACCTGGAACTTGTTAAAAATGCAAATTCTCAAACTCTACCAGACCTCCTGAATCAGAAACTCAGGGTAGGGCCTTGCAGTCTGTGTCCTCCAGGTGATTCTCTGCAGGCTAAAGGCTGAGCACCATGGGCCTAAGTGGTGCTCAGCCCTGGTGGCCAATTCTAATCATCTGGGAGCTTAAAAAAAAAAAAAGAGAGAACAATGGCTGGGTGCTGCCTTAAACCTATTCAATCTGATTCTCTGGGGGTGGGACCTGGGTGTATGCATTTTTATAAACTCCCCTGGTGAGTCTCATGTGGAGTCATGGTTGAGAAAGTATAGCATGTACTGCTTTCATAACTGTATCTAAGGAAGTAAATACTTGAATTTTAAGGCTGATTCAGTTTTGTTAATCTTTCCTGTAAGTGTACATACCTCCAGGAATAAGAAAATGTTAGTTGTTCTGCTACTTTTTATAATGTGACCTGGAGTAAATTGTCTTGAGCCTCAGTCTTCATCTATAAAAGAGGCATAATAATGCCTTCCCAGAGCTTTTCATAAAGTTATTGTGCTTTGAAAGTCGGATGTTGGTATAACTAACCAAACCAGCGATTCTCTGCTTATTTGCTGGGGAAGATAAGAGTTCTAGATCTTATCCCAGATTTACTGAAATCACAGTATCTGTAGGTATTTTGTAGAGGAGGGAAGTTGTATTTTTAACAGGCTTTCCAAGAGATTTATATGCAGTTGGTGGGGGACCACAGTTAAAGAAATTAATCCAACCTCTTGTAATAAATATAGTAGAACCTCTTGAGTTACCAGCAGAGGGCATTATGATTAAAAAGTTTGCCCGTTTAAGCATTCATTAATCAATGGAAACTACTAAAATTGCAAGTTTTTTTTAAACCTTCAAACAGTGGACATTTGAAAAAAATATAGTAAAAGTTAATATGCATTGTTTTGTCAAGTGAATATGTGGTCTTAAAATCCTTTAAAGAACAGTCATGTTGGGGCTTCCCTGGTGGCGCAGTGGTTGAGAGTCTGCCTGCCGATGCAGGGGACACGGGTTCGTGCCCCGGTCTGGGAGGATCCCACATGCCGCGGAGTGGCTGGGCCCGTGAGCCATGGCCGCTAAGCCTGCGCGTCCGGAGCCTGTGCTCCGCAACGGGAGAGGCCACAACAGTGAGAGGCCCGCGTACCACAAAAAAAAACCAGTCATATTAAAGTAAGTTCAGTTAAAAAATTGGAGGTTGGCTAACTATGAGTGGATTTTTAAACGTTGAAAAATACACTCAAATTTGTAGTGACTACAAATTCATTAGTATTTTGGACGCTTACTAAAATGAAATAGTTTCATTTAGTTTTGAGATGCATGCTCAGTGAATATATGTCAACTCTATTTCTTTTTATTATAGCAGATGATTTATAGTGTTACATTAGGAATCAATAATAGATGACCTGTTAACTGGGTCCTTCACTTAAAGAAGTGAATGAAAATGTGTTTGTTGAACTAGGAGTTTGGGCTTCTAGTTCAGATCTTTCCCATTGTAGCTGACTTCAGGCATGTCATCTACCCTCTCTAAGCTACAGTTTCTTTCCTTAGTAAGTGAGGATACTCATCTCTTCTTCACATGATGTGTATGAAGATACTTTTTAAACTGTAACATATTTACAAGCGTTAGTCTTTATTTTCTCTTTAAAGCTGATATGTTAAATGTGAAATGTTTAAAAATGTGTTATTTCAATTTTAATAGGGGTCTAAACATGATTGCCATAAGTTAAGATTGAAAATATTGATGTAACAGTTCTTCGTTCACACAGTTATACAATTAGGGACAGAATACCTAATTTGGTAAAAGTTGAAAATGGGATGGGAATATTGCTGATTTCTATACTTTCTGCACACTTTCTTCTTGGGTAGGAGAGTGAACTTATTTGCTATTGGTTTAGAGATTGCTTCTGTCTTATCTTTCCTTTTATACATATACAGGATTAATTTGAACACTTTCGTTAATGGTTTTCTTATCTAAACACTAGTGAACTAGTCAGTACTCTTTCCATGTAAACAAAAGTGCTTTAAGATTTATTTTTTAGGGCAGTACAATCTAGTCTCATATTGTACTTCAGTGAACTTATGTCTAGATTGATCAAGTTACTCTCAAGATCACAAAAACCTTTTGTTTAGTATATAAAGATTATAAAGCTTCATTTGGAGTGAAAAATTAATCGGAGAGTCCTATGGCAAATTGTAAAACTAAGAAAACTTCTACTTGTACATTAATCAAAAAACATTAAATGTCTTGTGCTTAGATTGACATATCTACAAAGTTAACTAAACAGGTCATGTAATCCAAATCTGAGGCATACTATAAATGTGTGCAGCTTCAACCTGAAAGATAATACTCACAACAACCATGAGTGTATGTTTTTGTGTCTGTGAAGTAGATGATGAGCTGCCTGGTTTAGAAGCAGAGGAGAGGAAAGGGGAAGAGTGAGGGTAGGAAATTGCAGTCTGCCTACGTTTTATAATCATGTTTGTGTGTTTCACCTTTATAAAATAAGATTGAAATTATTAAAAAGAAAAAAAACGCAAATTGTAGCATTTGAATCCAAAACTATAACTAGACCATGCTTAAGTGTGTATATTCATTTTATCACTTGGTTTAATATGTAAAACTTTGTATTTCTGTGTCAATTTCATGAACTCTAGATTTCCAGCTCAAGTAGCCTTGGATGAAGTGGTTAAAATAATGTTTTCTCAATTTCATATTTTGACTCTTATGGGGGAGTTATCAATAACTTGGCACATTTTTTGGGGGAGGGAGCTTTTTTTATATGAGGGGATATCTCAAGTTTAATTAATTAATTAATTTTTATCTCTTAAGCTTAGATGATTTTTTTCTCTAGCTGTCATATTTGGTTTATTTTTAAATATAGACTGAGTGCTAAATGGTGCCTTGGACACAGTCATATTCTGAGTGGACATTCATTTGTGATCATAGTACATGATTGTGGAAAATGAGACTTCTGCTTGAATTTAGGAAAGGAAGATGATTAATTTTTGTCATCTTCAAATGCTTTTAGTAATCTTCAAAACCTTTGTAACCTCTGTTACATTTCTGTGGCTTTGGTTTGAAATACCTTATGGAGCTGGTTTTCTAAAACAAAACAATTATAATCACGAAACTGGGGATTTTTACGTGTGTGTGTTATTTACATATATAAATTCTTATTAAGTCTCACAAGAAAGAATTTCCCTATTACACTCTTACCCCATTTTAACATAAGAACGAAACATATACTGGTATAACCATACATAATTCCTGGGAAAAGGAATCCTACAATCACAGCAGTTTTTTATATCTACTAATGAATTAGTAGCTTCAAAGAGTGTGGAGTTCGCATTTGAGAGAATATTAACTTAAAGATATTGTATGTTTTGATAGCTGACCTCTTGAGATTTTAGAAAGGTTATTTAGGGAAGGTCATCCTTTGGTTGACACAAAGATAACACTCTTTAGGCTGTTTTATAGATGAAGTTAATTGTTGAAACAAAAGTTTTTATGAAAGATGTAGAAAATAAAGATGTTAAAATTAGTGGCTTTTTAGCATCTTGACTCATTGCAGTGTGCAAGATGTTCCGCCGTTGATAAAAAATTTTCCTTGTCTAGGTTAGAGAGGTTTATCCATATTTAGGTCTGACCTACTTTCTTTGAGGCTTGGCCTTTCTACCCTTAGATAATTAGACTTCACCTTCCCTCCCCCATTAGGGTTTCCACAGATACCACTGCATCTCTTTATCAGATTTTTCATATACCCCATGTCCTGTATATCAGTCACTATGTTGAGTAAGAGAAAATAATACAACCTTTTATTTTAAAATGAAAAGGTTTAGTTGCTTCACCCTCCATGCCATCATTTTACACCTTTTTCATAATTTATTTCATAATCAGCTCCCTAAGACTTTGACCACTTTTAGGGCAGGAACTTTGCTTACTTTTCTTCATTTTACTTTTCTATACCTAGATTTATACCTGTATGACGCATAGCAGATGGTTAAAAAAAAAAAAAAAGCAGAGGAGGTGTGTTGAATGGTTGAATGAGTCTTTTATAGTCTGTCTGGTGGAGGACAACTTCTTGTAGGGCTGAATGCTGCTAATAGTACTACATTATGACATTAGATCAATAGGTAATATAGAGGTTCCAAAAAAGATACAGAAGAGAGAAGCGCAAGCTATGAAAGGGTAAAGAATAAGAAAATCAGGAGGGGGCTTCCCTGGTGGCGCAGTGGTTGAGAGTCCGCCTGCTGATGCAGGGGACACAGGTTCATGCCCCGGGAAGATCCCACATGCCGCTGAGCGGCTGGGCCCATGAGCCATGGCCGCTGAGCCTGCGCGTCCGGAGCCTGTGCTCCGCAATGGGAGAGGAAGAAGAAAGACTGGAACAAAGAGATTGAGGAGATAAAAAAGGTATTTGTGTCTAGAACAGATGATGGAGCCTCCAGTAATTTGCCCAAATGGCTCTTGTGGTCCCATGTTTTCCTTAATTGCTTAATTCTGATCTCTCTATATCAACTATCTAAATTAGGGTTAGTAGAAGGAAAGATGAGATGTAATGGAAGTGATTGAGACTTAAGGAATATAAGCAGGTGTTTCTTATATAAGACATATAATGTATATAAAATATAGACAGTAAAAGCTTTTTATGGTATCTATATTACAGTTTGATAAACACAGCTTTAACGTAACATTTATATCAAATGTATGTAATACATAATAAAATTTATATTAAATTAGCTGACAAAATATTAGGCATCCACATATTAATCTGACTGAATTATCCAACACAGCTGATATTTTTTTAACATTCCTCTTTAATGCTACTGAGGGTAATAGATCACACATGACTTACGTTTTAGAATAACTGGATTTCATTTTATACATTTGAAGCTCTTATCTATGCTTCCTAGCATTTGTAATTCAAGAATAGGAAATAAGGACCTTTATTTTTATCCTAAATGTCAGCATTGTGAGGACCTTTATTTTTATCCTAAATATCTGCATTCTGATGCCAGTTATTCCTGCTACCCCTAAAGCATTTCTAAGTGTTGGTGTTCTTTTGTTTTAGTCGATAAAATCCAGTTTTGGTGATGGAGTTAAATATTTCCCATCATAAACTTCTTGATCACACCAGAATCAAATAATCAAATATAAATGAAGATTACTTCCTGAAGATAACAAATATTTTACTTTGTTTATAGAGTTGTTTTTATTTAAAATCAATACTTGAAAATTTTTCTTTTTTAGCTGATTATTTCTGCCTAATGATTTATTGATCTGATAATTTAACTAAAATTCCCTGCTATCCCTGCTATTAAGTCACCCTAAGAAATTCTAAAACTACCAAACACTACATTTTTCAGAGAAGCAGATGGGATGAATGACTGACTAAATCAGTGGGGTTAGACATCAGTAAAATAAATGAAATGGGGTGGGGGGATCAAAGGTGCTCAACAAGGGCTCTATCATAATAATTTTAACTTAAATAATAAGTATATAATAAATACATGGATAAAGCCAGATGATCAGTTCTAATTCCTTCTTACAGAGTAGTTGTACAAAAGGTTTAACATTAGAGTGTACCCTAGACTCTAGGATTAGTCTCATGTATTTTGAGAAATATCTTCTTGTGCCTCTAAAGAACTTTTAACACTGTAGTAGACCAACCATCTGCCCATAGTGAGAAGTGATGCAATCAATGTTCTCAAGGCTGTTTCTAGTAATATAAAAGGTTGAGTCCAACTCAGGACAATGTTTTCTCCCTAGAAGATAACTCAGTAAACATTTATTATACATCAGAAACCCCTGGAATTATGTTACATTTTGATGGTCCAATCCTTGTCAATAAGGCATAATAAACCTTCAAGAATCAACATATACTTAACCATTAGTAATAATGTAACTGGAACTATAAGTTGTAGATTTTCCAATTAATGTTTCTTTTTTGCTAACATTAAGATTATGTTTTGACAGCACATAGCTATATATTTTCCCCAACTTGATTGTTGAGCTAAGACAAATAAGTAAAATCATCAAAAGTATATTTTTATATTAAAGATAGTAATTTATGCAGATTTTATTTAAACTCTTGAGAACGTAGATGAAAAAGTGTGAGTACTTTTGTACAGCATTGGAGTGTAAGGTAGTATAAAGAATGTATCAGTCTTCTTTAAAAGGATTTGTATCCACTTACTAGGGTGACTCTATCCTAGAAAAAGTGAAATACTCAGACCTTTTGGGGGGTTACTAGATACTGACTCTGAGTTAATACTAATCTCCGGGGACCTAAAATTTCACTGTAGTTGGAGAAATGATCAGGGAAACAGATCTACCTTGATTAATAAGCAGTGACTACTGGTTTGTTTGGAAACTTGGAAAAAACAGAATTTGAGGATTGGTGACAGGAAGTCTAGAGGAGAGATGTGTGGATGGGCATCTTGTAATGGGCACATGTGTCCCATGTGAATACTCATCAAAGACTACCCACTGCAGTGGAGACTCTCAGTAGTCAAATGGACAAGATCAGCTGTCCTATGGATGTCAGTCACCCTCTTCCCCTAGCCACCCCAGTGTTTGGTCAGTGATCTCATATGCAAAGGGACAATAAATAGCAGCCTGGATAACATGAGCTCAAAGGTGGGACTTCCCCTTAGAAGGCTGCTCCGGATGCTACCACTGCTGAGAGCCCAAACTGCCAACAGCTGAGGCAAATGCTAAGCAGTCTATAAGGCACCATTCCCTAGGGTACCATCAAGCCACTAGTGGCAGTGATTCAGACCCCTTCCATCATGAAGGGGGCAGTGATTTGTCCTCACTGGAATAGACACCTCTTTTAAATATGGAATTAACTTCTCTTACTGCAGTGCTTCTATCAGCAACTCCATCTGTCGATTTAAGGGATTTGTTGGTTACTGTCTTGATAACCCATACAGCTAAAAAACTAATTTTATAGCAAAAGAAGTACAAGTATGTATGGTTACATGGAATTCGCTGGCTTTATCATATACTAATCTAAGGAACTGGCTTGGTAAAACACTGTAAAAGACTTATTTTCCATACCAGCTGTAACCTATGAAGTTAGGGTGCTGTCCTAGATAATGCTGTATATGATGCTGTTTCTCCCTTAGTCAGAATGTAGATCCAAGAATCAAGGGAAGTGGTAGTGGTTTCTCTACAATTAAACCAAATAACTTCTGTTAACGAGTACTGTTTCAGTCATTGCTGAGTCACGAAAACAGAAGCCACTCTAGGTATTTCAAACAAAATTTAATATACAAACTTAATTTCAGTGCTATTGGAAGGACTGGAAGAGCAAAGGGGAGAAAGTGGTAATATCTGGAGGGGCAAAAAAGAGGAGGGTTTTTAATGAATTTTGAAATTTTCTGTATCTTGGTGCCCTCTGTACCATAGGAGCACAATATTACATGATTACTGTACTTATTTTTAAAAAGTCAACAGTTCCTCTAGATTGCTTGGAAATAGTTGTAAACAATTACAAGAAGTGGATGTGATCCTATAAAATATTTTGTGTATAGAAGTAGAAACATTCTTCAGTCTAGTGTTCCATTCAGTTAAGGTGTAATTGTTATGCTTCCTTTACATATGTAGGCTTAGGACCTAATGTACAAGCAACCATCTGTTCTCAAACAAAACAAAGAAAATCCAACTTATTTTCAGAGCCTTTAATCAGGAATTAATTATCTTTCATAAATGTGTAAATTTTCAAAGAAGGTACAGAAATTTTATTATAACCTGAGCCAATACATTTTTCATACCTATGTGTTTTCAACTTTCCATTGAAAAGTCGCTTAAAATAGAACTCCATATTCAGAAATTAAACTGCCAGTTCTTCAACTTAGATACCTCTGTGACAGAATGACTGATGTAGGAAGGGGCCATTGTTTATACACCTACTCCTTATGGATTTCTACACTCCATCTCAGGTCTATGTCTTACCTGGGCTCAGGGGTGATTGGCTCCTGCTGCCACGATCATATCTATCTACCACCAACAGAGGTACTAATTTCTCTTCTCATGCTGAGATATGGAAAATATTCTCTCTTAGTTCAACTAAGATACCATAGGACATTATAGAAGGAACCTTCACTAAAAGGCTAATGAATATATGACTAAGCAAAAGGAAAAAAAATAGACAAAAGGAGTTCAACAATTCCTCGTGCTGAACCAATCAAAAGATTAGCTGCAAAAGAAATTTCATACTTTGCAGTTTATGTAGTTGATGTTTTTTTCCCTTACCTCAGTCCTCATGTTCTGGGTCACCTATTGCTAAATCCCAGAACTTACTAGCTTAAAACAATAGCGGTCAATTATTTATTTTCTCTAATGGTTCCAGGGCTTGACTGGACACATGTGGGTAGTTCTCACTTGAGAACTACTCTTGTGTGGTTGTGGTCAGATGGTGTCTGGAGTCATCTCAAAGGCTGGCTGGTGCTGGCTGTCGGCTAGAACACAAACATGTAGCATCTCCATGTAGCCTGGGCTTCCTCATAGACTGAAGGCTGGTTTCCAAGATCATCCCAAAATAACAGGTGGAAGCTCTATTGCTTGTAATGACATTGCCTTTCTGACTGAAAGTGTTATTTTGCTTTCATTCTTGATTGATACTTAACTGTGTGTAGACTGTAGGTTGACAGTTATTTTCCCTAGGCACTTTTTAAAAAATATTTATTTATTTATTTGGCTATGCCGGGTCTTAGTTGTGGCACGCGAGATCATTTTAGTTGCGGCATACAGGGTCTAGTTCCCTGACCAGGGATCGAACCCGGGCCCCCTGCATTGGGAATGTGGAGTCTTAGCCATTGGACCACCAGGGAAGTCCCTCCCTAGACACTTTGAAGATGTAATTTCATTATCTTATATCTTCCTGGAAATGAGTAGTCAGCTGTCAGCATACTGCTTTTTTCTTAGCTGGTAATCTGTCTCTCCTCCCACCCCCGTCCCACCCTGGAATGCTTTCAAGATTTTCTTCTGTAACGTTTATGTTTGGTAATTTTATCACAAGATGTCTAGTATAGGTTTTGTTTTATTTATCTTTCTTGAGATGTGGTGTGTTTTCTTCAGTCTGAAGACTCACATCTTTAACTCTGGAAATTCTCAATTATTATCTCTTCAATTATTCTCCCCCTCATTCTCCATAATTCTCTTGTTTTGGAATTCCTATTGCTGACTCTCCTCATTCTGTCAGCCGTATCTCTTGACTCCTTTTTTCCATCTCTTTTATCCCTCTGTGCTGTATTCTGAATAATTCTTCAAATTTATTTTCTGATTCATTAATTATTTTTACCAATTTTTAATAATTTTATTTAATCATTAAAAATATATAATGCCTTCACATTGCTTAAAAATAATTCATTAGGTGAAAAAGAATATACAGTGAGTGAAAATTCTTCTTTCCATGTCTTTTACCTCAGTTAGCTCATTATCTTCAAGGACAATCAAAATTAATTAGTGTAGACTCTCTCTTGTCTATACTTTTGCTTATGCTACCTGTTTTAAAGTGAGACTAGCCTGTAAGCTCTATAAGGACAAGAACTCTTTGTTTCAGTTTTTGATATAGCCCCACCTCACCCAGGAGTTAATGTATACTGAGTAATCAATTAGTACAGAAATAAAGAGAAAGAAACTGCCTGGTCACCTGGATCTTAACACCATGATTTCATAGTTTTGGAAGAGTTCATCCTCAAATTTGTAAGTTTAGGAATTTTATTTTACCAGTTTACTGAAAACTTACCAGACTCAACAGTAACCAAATTTAGAAGCAAGCTGATATATCAGAATGCCCATTTATTTATTTACATTGAAATCAGTAACTGCCAGCTGAACTGAAATATTTATAAATTAAGTGACTCCTAGACGAAAGTTTACGCTGCAAACTAGATTACTACCAAGTTTTCTTGCTGACTGCTGGAGATGTTGACCTCAAGCTAAAGTAATCTCTTTTCTTCTCTGGAATTTTATTTGCCAAATAGTCAGCCTTTCCCCTACACAGGGATATTCTTTTTCTTTAATTCCCTTTTCTAAACTCTGTGCAAACTACTACTTTTTGTCAATTGTGTCAACTAATAGTTATCTGAAAATGTCAAAACACAACTGGTCAGATTTCAGTGTTATTTACATTGCTTAAATTACATTCCTATTTCCCTAAGGTGCTATCTTGATGACTGATTAGAATTGGCTGATTACTAAGGTCTATCAGCAGCATGTTTGCACACCATCTCTTAGGGTTGGTATTAATCTCATGTGTTACATATCTAGAGGCACTTTGTATACTGGGTAGGAAAGTGGTCCTAAAGCCATCTTCCCTGGGTTCATATCACTGCTCTATTACTTCCTAGGATTTTGACCTGGAGCAAGTTACTTAAAACCTTTGTCCTCCATTTTCTCAAAAATGGAGAAGTAAAAGTATCCTCTCACAGGATTAATGAGGAAGTGAATTACTATATGTAAAGGAGTTAGGACAATTTAGAACAGTACCTGACAAATAGTATATAAATTATTACTATTGCTGCTGTTTTGTTGTTATTATTCTTACTGATTTATATTTCAGAAAAAAAAATTTTTTTTGCCTTGGTTCTAAATTGTGGAGGTTTACTCTCTTTGGAAACCATACTCTCTGTGTGGACTAACTGTAGGATCATTCTTATACTGTTCTTGTTCAGATCCAGCATTACCTTAGATTACTGTGTATTCCATAACTGATCCTGTTGATAATCCCTTTACTACTTTTCCATATTAGTGCCCTTTTTTCCTACTGTTAACAGAACTTCTGGTTCCAGCATTAACTCCTTAATGCCTGGACTATTGTGATAATCTTCTAATAGGTCTCCTTGCCTTTAGGCTCCTTTGACAGTTCCTTAAACTCCTTAAATCATATTTTATGGTTTCGTTTCTTTCCTTTGTTCAAAAACATTTATTTTCTCTTACTCCCCTCTGGTTCAAATACAGCCTTTCCAATTTGTCAGACAAGGCTTTTGACTGCTTGGTCCTAACATACCTTTTTAGTCTTATAGTCCTCTAGACTACTTTGTAGTTAAGACAAATTAATTTTTTTGTGGTTTTCAAGGCAGGCCTTATGTTTTCTTAATTCTGAACCTTGACACAATATCTTCTTAGAGCTTGGAGTGACCTCTTAATCTACATGTATTTTTCAAAGTTTTATCCATTTGTCCAATCCCAGTTCAGAAGCCACCTACTACAAACAGACTTTACAGTTTGTTTGTATTGAACCCTTAAGGTTCTTAGCACATGTTGCCTCCCATTATAATTATTTGCAGACATTTTATCTCTGCTCCTAAATTGTGAACTCCATGAGGCAGGATCAATATCTTATATCCTTGGTATTCCCGAGATATCTTGCATGTTGCTTTGAACCCAGTACTATCTGATAACAGTAATAAATGAATAAATAAGTAACATTTATTAAGTAGTTAGTATGTTCTAGTCACTGTACATAGGTAAAGCTCTTTACCTATGTGATCTTATTTAATTCATACAATAACCCTCTCAAGAGATGCTATTGTTACCGAACCAGGCTCATTTGCCTTTCTCATAACGAGCCAAATGCTGAGATGTCAAGGTTTGCAACAGAGAAAGAATTTATTTACGAGGCAGCCAAGTGAGGAGACGGGAGAACAGATTTCAGATCCACCTCCCTGAAGGCTGGGGGGCTTGGGATATTTATGGGCAAAGCGTATAGGGTGGTCAGAAGTGCAGGGGAAGGTGACTGGAGGTAGGAAAAAGGTGCGGTAACTGCTGCTTTGCTCAGCCGTATCTGAATTACGTGCTTCTTCATGGGATGCATGTTCAGAAAATGGCAGCGTTAACATGCTCTGAAGATAGAGTTTTTGACCCTCTGACGTGGAAAGGTCATCCCCTGGACAAACAAGTCTCTTCTGCGCAGACTCTGATTGGCCCCATTGTTTCCACACAGTTTCAGCCAGTTTTGTTGTCTTACGAGCAGAGGGGTTTTTAACAAGCTGTTCCCTTATCTGCTCTTCTGTAAGACAAGCTCAAGAACTTCTGTTAGTCACCGGTTTCTAAACCTATGGGGCATGGTTTCAGGAAGGGTTTTTTAAGCCTGTGGGGGGCAGGCTTTCACTATCACACCCATTTTACACATGGGGAAGTAGGATCACAGGCATTATATCATTCCCCAAGGTCACACAGTTTATACTTGGCAGAATGACTTATTGAAATTGGTCTGATTCTAGAGGGCTAACTTTTTAAATACACTAAACTTTCTGACTGAAAAAATTACTTTAAAGTTAGTTATATTCCAGAGGTATTTTTTAGTTGGTTTCATAGAACTTTAGAAAACTTCTAAGTTTAATTTAAAAGAATATTAAATGACCGATCAAAAAAATACAAAATATCTTTGCCTTAGAAGGAAATTTTCCTTCTTTGTTTTTCCAAATTTGTCTTTTCTACCTTTCATTTTTCTGGGAGGAGAATGAGTCCAGTTACCTTGGTTGAAATGAATATCCCAAAAAAGGTTTCCATTGGTAGATGGTCTTGTCTCAAGAGACAGATGTTAACAAATGAAACAACTGGGGTAACAAAAGCATGAAAGAAAACTGTATCTGGGTGATATTGCTGACAGTCAGCCCCATGCAATTTGGAAGAGCGGTTAAGACCTGTCTTAAAGCTGGAATAAAAAGTTCCATCCTGTGGAATGGTTAGACTAGGTCAAGATTAAGTTAGCATCCATGTACCAACACAGTGGGTTATTCATAGAAAAAAAAATAGGTAAATTTGTTGTTTTCATGCATTTTAAAATGTGTCATTTGCTTACATTTTTTACTTTGTAATGGATTAGATATGTATTTCAGAAATGCCTTAGAATTTACGATGCGTAGTTGGATGGGAAACAGTATTTCTACGATTGAGAAGAGAAAGGAAAACAATGGTTATTTATTTTAGAGGAAGAGTGCACATGGTATCTTAGGTAGTACCAGGGGGGTAATGAATATATGTGAAACTATCCTTAAGCCCAAGGGGCAAATGTGATGCTAGAAATTGGAGGTAAAAACGCATAAGAAAGAAGCCTGGAACACATTGGAAATTAGTAGAGAACAAAGGACAAGGGAGGAAACAGGATGAAAAGATCCAAAACGTTCTTGTTTGAACAGTGCTGGAGTGCTCGTGCCTTTTTAAATTGGCCATGCCTATGTAGCAAGGGTGGATTAGCCCAATTTATTATTACAGATCTGTAAAAGCAGACTGAAGTTGATTTAGCAGAAAGATAGACTGAAAAGTTCCAGAGACTGGCAACACAAATATCTGGAAATTCCCTGGCGGTCCAGTGGTCAGGACTTGGCACTTCCACTGCTGGGGCCTGGGTTCCATCCCTGGTCGGGGAACTAAGATCCTGCCAGTCTCGTGGTTCGGCCAAGTTAAAAAAAAATCAAGGAAGGAAGGAGTTCCAAAAAAGAAGGAATCTTTAACAGTGTCTTGTTACTACTGAGAGGCCAAAAAAAAAAAAAGGCTGTCTGTTAGATTGAGCAACATAGAAGTCGTTGGTGAATTTGTTGGTGGCAGTTTCATGAGAGTGTGGGGGCAGACGTTAAACATCAGTAGGCCAAGCGGGGGCGGCAGAAGGACGTTGTGAAACTGCGGGAGGTCATGAGGCCAGGGGAAGAGACTGTGTTCCAGATTTCCTTGAGAAAACAGTCAAGTCAGTGTAAATATTTCTTAGATAATATCAATATATGAAAAGATAAAACCATTTATAATAAACATCAGAGTTACAGCAAAGACAGTGATTTTGTAATAACAGTACATGAAGTTATTCTTGACCCCTTCATTGCAATAATTCTAAAGTCTTCTGGTTCCTCAAAAAGGCCTTTCTGCTAGGATTTGCCCTCTTATAAATGGAATCATACAGCATTTGTCCTTTTGTGACAGGCTTATTTCACTTAATACAATGTTTTCAAAGTTCATCCATGTTATAGCCTGTTGTAGCCAGAATTTCCTTTTTAAAGCTCAGTAATGTTCCACATATATGCCACATTTTGTTTATCCATTCATCTGTTGGTGGACACTTAGGTTGCTTCTACTCCTTGGCTATTATGAGTAACGCTGCTGGGAACAAAGATGTACCAATATCTCTTTGAGTCCTTGCTTTCAGTTCTTTTGGGTACATACCCAGAAGTTGAACTGCTGGATTATGTGGTAATTCTATTTTTTAATTTTTTTGAGGAACCACATACTGTTTTCCATAGCAGTTGTACCATCTTACATTCTCACCAACAGTGCACTAGGCTTCCATTTTCTCCACATCCTCATCAGTACCTGTTATTGTCTGTGTTTTTAAAAATAACCATCCTAATGGGTGTGAGGTGGTATCTCCTGATTTGGTTTGCCTTCTTTTTATAAAAAGTCTAATGCATTTTAAAAGCTCTTTCAGTGTTGATTAGTTAAATGTATTTGTATTACAAAAGAGGTATTTTATTTTCAATTTTTTTTCCTCAGATTTATTCTAAATAGAACATTTCTCTAATGTTTTTGATCTATTATCAATGTCTATATATAGTGAGGTGTGCTTATAATAAGGCAGTAATAAAATTGTGTCTCAGCCCCAGCTGGATATATTGAGATCTTACAGCACTAAATGGTGGGAGCACAAGGTAACTCAGTCTTCTGTTTCTTTCACTATGAGCTCATATCTTGGCTCTGCCCCTTCCTTGTGATCTAGAGAGGTCTTATTTGCCATGTTACAATGGAAAGATAGTAGGTACCTGGTAGTGAGGTATGATTAATCATCTAGGAAATAACATTCATAAAATATTAGGAGGAACTGTGATTGAGTATTATGCAGATTTAGCTGGCATATAGTGGGCATAGGACTCACTGAAGACCTAGTTATGAAGATCTAAATTGTGAAAACATCGTTGAGCCCAATAGGGGCCTCAACACTAAGTAGAAGAGAAATGAGTTGGTTTTTCATACTTCTGGCCCCTTTGAGTACATTGTTAGTACTACGCCTGGAACTGGCCTCCAGCAGCACCACCTCGAGTAGTAAGGTTATCTTTTAGCAAGAAGCATAATGCTATGAAGCAAAGCAAAGTAGTTACTTGGCAGCTAACTACTCAATGAATTCTACAGCGGTCTCACGTTATGGGAAGTGGTCCATCTTGCTTCTAACCTTGAGGTCCATGGCTCCTCAAAGCTGAGCCCTCAGTATTTAGGAATGTCAGTTGTATTCATTTGCTAGGGCTGCCATAAGGAAATACCACAGACTTGGGTGGCATAAACAACTGAAATTTGCTTTCTCACAGTTCTGGAGGCTGAAGTCCAAGATCAATGTGCTGGCTGGGTTAGCTTCCTCTGAGGCCTCTCTCCTTGGCTTGCAGATGGCTGCCCTCTTGCTGCCTCTTCGTATAAACATCCTTTTGTGCACGTGCATCCCTGGTGTCTCTGTGTATCAGAGTTCCTCTTATAAGGACACCTCTTATAAGGACAGTCAGGTTGGATTAGGGCTCATCCTGATGGCCTCATTTTAACTTAATCACCTCTTTATAGGCATCTCCAAATATGGTCACATTCTGAGGTACTGGGGATTAGGGCTTTGACATATGAATTTTGGGGGAACACAATTCAGCCCATAACGTAGCCAAGGCCCAATAACAAAAATAAGTGCTGGATTTGAGGAAACTGCGAGTGTTGTGATAAAACTCTTGGGACGTATGATGGCTGGCATTTTTCAGAATTTCCTGAATAATGGTATAGGATCCTAGGGTCTTCTGACCTAGCCTCACTAGACCAATCCAGATCCCTTTGCTAAAAAATGTCTCTTTAGTTATGAATGAAGAGCCTTCCATCCAGTACTTGACCAGTGTATCACAGAAGAAGATGTGACAGAGGCTTGGATTGTACCTTATTATAGACTCATTAGCTAAGGTAAGAATATGCTGCTTTGTGAACATAGTTAAGATTTTTCTGAAGATGGCTTTTAATTGAACACTAAACCTAGTGAGATGGATTTTTGATATCACCACAAGCTGTCTTTTCGTCAGTCAGAGATTCTAAATATTTTAGAAGGTCATTTCCATGACCTTTCTGGGAATAAATTGTAGTACTGATGTCAGTTCCCATAATTCCTGTGAAGTCACATAAAGATAAAACTGAGGCTAGGAATATGCATGTTCTGTCTGGGTGTGGCCAACACAGCTAAGCAAAGTTCAGTAATATGGCTGCAGCTGATTACCATAGTAACAGCTTTTATTTCTAGGGGTGCTCCTAGATCCTGGTGATGTGAAACAGTATGCTCTCATCTGGTTGGCAGCCAATGGGTAGGGCATAGTTCCTGTGTTTCTCCATGTTCAGATCATATTTTATAGATTATGTTCTGTATTGATCATAATCATGTTTTTGTTAGAGTTTGGCTCCACCTTTACCTTAATTGCAATAATTAGGGATTGAAAATGTTATTGGTTACATATTGGCCATCTTCTCTGCCTTTCATTTTTCTGGAATTCCCTTATTGATGTTTACATCAACATCCAAGACAAAAGAGAGAAGATTGTCACCGTTCATATGGATCACATAAAAGTTCACTGCTGGACAGACTTTACAAGGAGATAACAGGTCCCCAAACGGTTTGAACTAAATATTTATTTAGTTCTCAGTTGATAAGCTACAGTGATAATTGGGGGTGTTTTTTAAGATAAGAGGTAGAAGAATAATAATAGCTAACATTTTGTTGAGCCAAGAACTGTTCCAAGTATGTTATACATATTAACTCATTTAATCCTCTTAACAGTCCTGGGAGATAAGTACTGTTATTATCCATGTTATACATGAGAAACATAGGTGCAGAGGAGTAAAGTAATATACCTGATGCCACTCAGCTGGAAAGTGGTAGAACTATGATTTGAACTCAAGCAGACTGAGTCCAGAGACCATGATCATAATCATTATATCGTTATGCTTAAATGCCAATGTAGAAAATACATTGGCGGAAGAGGCTGGTGACCCATATAAGAGAATTAGTGGAAAGTGTATGGATATATGGTGTTTTAACCTTTCTGCAAAATTAACAGAGCTGTAGTATTTGCCAGTATGTTCTAATTGTATGTATGTTTATGTGTAGCACACATGTAAGCCGTATAATCTTTTCCTTAATCTAAATGATATTTTCTTTCTGTAGAATTTGCTTTTATAATTAAATTTCAAATGTAGTCATTAAAATTACCTATAAACTCTCCTTGTTCCTACCACCAACTTTATAAAAAAAATCTCCAGTGTTCTGAATAGATCAAATTTTAATTATTAACTGTATCCAAACTAATCCAAAGTTCCTACATTTAATACCTATATCTACAAAATTCTTCACTCTAGAGGGAAAACAGGAACATAAAATAATTTATTTTGTTTAAGTTGTTTAACTTTATTTTTTGCTTTTTAATTGCATATGGTGTTCTTTTAAAATCTGGGGCTGATGGATATCTTCCACTTGCATAGCTGATTTCACCAAATTAACTATAGAAAACATATGATTTTAATTTTACTTGTAATAAAGGACCCCCAAAAATGTACTCTAAGATCCAATAACATTTTCCTGATGAGCATATCCTATTGTTAATTTGATAAATTTTCACCCAGTTTATCAGTAATACAACTTAAATTCATCATCAGCAAAATTCAGTTTGCATGTCACTGTATTAAAATAAGAGGAACATGGATGGAGCTAGAGATTATCATACTAAGTGAAGTAAGTCAGACAGAGAAAGACAAATACCATGTGATATCACTTATATGTGGAATCTAAAGTATGATACAAATGAACTTATTTACAAAACAGAAACAGACTCACAGACATAAAAAACAAACTTACGGTTATTAAAGGGGTGGGGGAGGGATAAGTTAGGAGTTTGGGGGTAGCAGATACAAACTACTATTTTTAAAAAAAGGAAGGAGAAAAAGGACAGAACTCTAGGGTCAGAATGATCTGAAGTTGAATCCTAGTTCCATCCACTTACTATCTCTGTCACCTAGATATGTTAATTAACCTTTTTTGTATTTGTTTCCTAATCTATAAAATGGAGTTTATAATAATTGCTTTATTAAATTGCAGAAATTAAAGGAGACAGCATTTGTTCCATCCCTGGCACTTGGTAGATGCTGAATAACTATTGTCCTCAATAAAGATGTAATAGTTGATTCATAGTAAAATTTAAGCTCTGAGTCAGTTCTTAGCTTTGGAGAATGTACAATGAGTTTTTAAAATAATGTTGTAAACAAACATTTTTACTTCATGTAATTATGTATTTTTTAAAAATAAATTTATTTATTTCATTTATTTTATTTTTGGCTGCGTTGGGTGTTCGTTGCTGCGTGCGGGCTTTCTCTGGTTGCGGCGCGCGGGCTTCACATTGAGGTGGCTTCTCTTGTTGCGGAGCACAGGCTCTAGGCACACGGGCTTCAGTAGTTGTGGCTCGTGGGCTCCAGAGCACAGGCTCAGTAGTTGTGGCACACGGCCTTAGCTGCTGCATGGCATGTGGGATTTTCCCGGACCAGGGCTCGAACCTGTGTCCCCTGCCTTGGCAGGCGGATTCTTAACCACTGTGCCACCAGGGAAACCCTAATTACATATTTTTAATCTAACTTCTTTATTGTAGTAAAATACACGTAAAATAAATTTACCGTTGTTACCATTTTTAAGTGTTCTTAAAAATGTATTAATGGGGTATTAAATACATTCATAATGTTGTGCAACTGTCACCGCCATCCATATCCATAACTCTTTTCATCTTGTATAACTGAAACTCTATTCCCATTAAATAGTAACTCCTCATTTCCGCTTCCTCCCCAGCCCCTGGTAGCCACCATTCTGCCTATCTATAATTTTGACTACTCCAGGTATATACACAAAAGAATTGAAAATAAAATCTTGTTTCTGTGCAAAGGGCTTGCTGCCCAATTCGCATACAAGCCAGTACCATGACACCAGCTTTTGAGAAGAGGAAAGACTTTATTGTAAGGTTGACTGGCAAGGAAACAAGGAGGCACGGCTCTCAAATCTGTCTCATCAATCTGGGGTTTGGTCAAACTTTCATGAGTTAGGGGAAGAGGGTTGGTTTGAGCCCTGGTGGGGCAGGTTTCCATTGGAGGGCTTTGGAACTTGGCCATTTATGGTAAGGTTAGGTAAAGGGGCTTCAGCACTGGATCTTCCTGAACAATGGACCCTTCACTTCTGAAAGGGTTCTGGTCACATCTGGTCCTTTGGTTCTGTGGAGGGGAGAAACTTTGGTTCCAGGTGTTATTTGAGGTCAAAATTTTCTCTTCTGCGTGTGCTTTGGCTGCATGACTTGTGGTTTTGTTTTGTTGTCTCTGAAAAACAACTCAGTATCTTGTTAGATACAGGACAGGGCCAGTTTGGGCTGGTTCTGCAATTATAGTGTCAAAGAGGTATTTACATACCTATGTTCATAGCAGCATTATTCACAGTAAGTAAAACATGAAAGTAACTCGTGTCTGTCAGCAGATGAATAAATAAGCAAAATGCGGTATATGGATAACAGTGGAATATTATTCATCCTTTAAAAGGAAGGAAATTCTGACATATGCTACAACATGGATGAACCCTGAGGACAGTATGCTAAGTAAAATAAGTCATACAATTAGTTTTTAAACTTATTTTTAATTTTCTTCAAGCATGAAAAACTATTTAAAATATTATATTAATGTGAAACTGCCTTGCCAGCAGGGAACATAATTTATTCAGTTCTGTGGGTTGTAAGTTAAGATTTATAAATATCCAAGAATATGCTCTCTCTTCTTTTGAATTTCTAGAATTAGATATTAAACTTGAATATTCTAGACTTATTTCCCCACTCCTGAGTCTGATGCTTTATTTCTCCTATATAGGAGAAAGTTTTATTTGAATTTTTAAAATCCTTATTTAAAAATTAGTCCATTTTAATGCATTATTTGATTTTTTAATTTTAGTCAGATTAACTTTCGTTTCTTTTTAAAATTTTTGAGTAGCATAGTCTTTTTCTTGATGAGATACATTGATATTTGTCTAATATTGATAAGATGGAAATGAAATTTGTTTAACTCAGATTAACTTGTTGCTTACTTAATGTTAATTGCTCGTAAATAAATAGAAAACTCAAAGTGCTTATGTGGTTAAGAGTCAGGACTTGTTGGTTCTGCTACTGACTTCCTTTGTGGTTTTGAAAAAGATATAACAACTACAAAGATTTAGTGTTTGAACATACACAGAATAGTTTGCCAGAAGCATTTGATACAAGGCAAATTAACGAGGTTGTTTTTGCTTACATATGAAATTCTTAAAAGATTTTAAAGAACTTTATTTCATTTGATTTCATAAAATCATTTAAGGCAAGAAGATGTGCGGGTTATCCTTTTTTATTAGTGGAAAAAGCATGGACTCCAGAGTCAAACCAATAGAGATTTAGGTACCTACCACCACTCTGTAATCTTGGGCAAGTTTTTTACAACCTTGAGCCTTGGTTTCTACATCTGAAAACTGGTTTTCATAGCACCTAATATTTATTGACATGTGCCAGGCATTGTGCTAATAAACATTTTGGTATTTTAGATATATTGTTTTATTTACTTCATATAATAACCTTATTCAGTAAATACTACTTTCTCCTCATTTCACAGGTGAGGAGCTGGGGTACAGAAAAGTAGGTAACTTGATCAACTTGGTTTGTAAATAATCTGCGAGCAGCAGATTAAATCCTACTTCAGTCTATTTCCTAATTCTGATTCCAAAATTCTAAAGTGAAATTTCAAGATTATAACAACTTGAAGATAGGCAACCATGTCTTTTTTCTTTTATATTCCATAGCTCTTAGTATCATATACATTTGAGAGAATAGTATGCATTTGATATATACTTATTGATTGTTATGAATTTCTCTTGAAAAACAGATGTGGATATATTTATAAATTAAAAAATGGCCATTTTCTCTAAGGGCTAATCCTTTCTATTCTTTTTAAAAGTTGCCATTGAAGGGTAATTTTAGGACTTTCATTCTAAGAGTCTTTTGTCTTTGTGCTGGTATTTTAAAAAGAAATGAGAAAGCTATAGAGAAGGCTGACCTCTCAAGAATTTTTGTGTGGGGAATTACTAAGGCATGAAAGTTCATAAACTATTTTTCTCCATTTCATTTTTTGTGTATTTTCAACAAGCTGTACTTCTAGTTAGTAAAAGTTGGCAGTTTTTGTTTATACCAGGCCAAATTCCATTCTCATAAACTCAAACTTCATTGGACATAATGAAGTCTAAATTCAACCCTAAATTGAGTGTATTTTAATAAATATTGTCTAGTCTCTTTGGGGCTCAATTTACCTCAAAATATTTTTTTTAATTGGGGTATAGTTGTTTTACAGTGCTGTGTTTCTACTGTACAGTGAATCAAAACATTTTTAAGAGTAGCAAATTTTATAACAAATCCTATAATGTGTATCCTTGTTTTAAAAAATAACATGTACAATTTTATTCTGATTATAATAGTAATATATTTGTGAATGATGCTGACATCCCAATAAGCCTTTTTTCATTAGAATATAATTCTGTGGAAATTTTGTCAAATAATCAAGTATTTAAGTTTGTACAATGTACATCATTGTACATCTCAGTAAATTTATTTATAAAAATCATTGAATTGTTAAAATGAGTGAATAGTAAGACTGTTAAAAAATAAACAGTAAGATTGTTAAAAAATAGTTTTACAGTCTTGAACAGTAAGACTGTTAAAAAAATAAAACCATGCTGGGAGTTTAAAATTTTTTCAGTTTTTGCTAATTGGAAAACTAGGATGATGTAATTGTTTTCTTTATTTCGTACTATGGCTATGACTTGTTGCTATAGATAAATGACTATTTTACCTAAAACTAGTTTTTCTGCAAAGTATTTCAGTACAGAGAAATGTTAACTTTATTCTCTGGCAAAGAGCGTACTTGGCTTGAAATTTATAAGGCTCTCTTATAAAACATCTTGCTTTATCTATTTTTTTTACCCTCTTTATGGACAGTTTGGATTATTTCCAAAGCTATAAAAAAGAATGGGTGTAAATTATTCTACATTGCTTATAGTTTGTTTACACTAGGTTACAAAGTTGGAACACACTATTTTTCCATTGCTTTTCTAGAAGATTAGTTTAGCTTATCTATATAGCTTTGTTCTCATATTTGAAAACAAATTATTTATGGACTCTCTCCAATGTATTTATCCTCTTGTTTTTTCTTTCTTTTTTTCGGTATTGAGATTGTGTCTTAAAATTACTTGTTGGGAGAATAATTTTTTCTATGAAACATTTTTAGGCAGATTTTTTTTGGCTGCACCGTGAGGCATGCAGGATCTCAGCTCCCCAACCAGGGATCAAACCCGTGCCCTTTGCATTGGGAGCACAGAGTCTTAACCACTGGACCTCCAGGGAAGACCCATAGGCAGATATTTGTTTGTTCTTAAAGATATTCTGTATGTGTCTCCTCCAAAAGAGTATGACCCATTTAAAAATTTGACTATATCCTGAGAAATTATTTATAAAAGCTCTCCCACAAGTCTGATGAGGGCCAACTTGTTTAAAGATCTAATTAAGTTTATTGAGATGAGTTAACTCTAATGTCTGACAGCATCAAGCATTGGCAAGGATGTGAGAACCTAGAGACACTGTTGTAATTAAAAGGCACTTGGAATTTAAGAATTAATTGGGGTGGATTGATTTCTCATAAGTTAAATCATCATGAACTTATTCTGTGGCTTGAAAGTATTAGGCATTAGATGGTAATAGTTGTTATTGTTACTATTTTATATATACATATATATAGTACTTGCTGTATATCAGACACTGTTATAAAGACTTTACAGTAACTTGTTTAATTGTCACTATAATCCTATGAAGTAAAGACTGTCACCATCCTCATTTAGCAGATAAGGAAAATAAGTCGCACAGAACTCACTCAAGAACGCAGAACCCAGGCAGACATTGCTCTTAACCACTTTACCATAATGAAAGGACTGCTTTCCTTTTCTTTCCCTTTTTTCAAAAGAAAAAAAATTCATCTTGAAAGAATTAAAAAAATACTTAGTATAAGAAAATGAGAATTAATACTTTACCGCTAGAGGGAGAAACATGGTCTTCCATTTCCTTCTTTTTATTTCTTGTTTCCATTTTATGTTTTTATGTTACTTTATTTATTTATTTTTTCACGGTACTCGGGCCGGGCCTCTCACTGTTGTGGCCTCTCCCGGTGCGGAGCACAGGCTCTGGACGCGCAGGCTCAGCAGCCATGGCTCACGGGCCCAGCCGCTCCGCGGCATGTGGGATCTTACCGGACCGGGGCACGCACCCGTGTCCCCTGCATCGTCAGGCGGACTCTCAACTACTGCGCCACCAGGGAAGCCCTGTTTTTATGTTATTTTTATGAGTCAGTGTTACTTCTAACAACTGACATAGTCTGATTACTAATGCTTTTTCATCAACTGCTACGCTGTTAGTTCAAATAGTATTATTTGAATTTAGTCACAGAATCTTTATTAGGATTTTTTTTTATGTGTTTGATAGTTTATATCAGTTGTCCACTTGGATTGGTTGCACATTTTTGTGGAAAATCTTTAAGCTTTATCTGCAGCTTAAAAGATAAGGAGTGTAAAGGTACTTCACATTTCTACCTACCTTTTGAAAAATATGTATCATTGTAACTCAAAATGTGAACTATAATTTCATGTTAGAATGCTAATGGTTGTTGATTAACTGATGATGTAAATATTAATATAAGTAAACAAAAATCTTTTAATAATTTGATATCAATTGATAATCGATATTTGTTGAAGTAAGCTCATGGTTTTATAACTGTAATTGATAAATAAAGCCCCCAAAAGATTGTAAACATTTTAATAAGCTTGTTATACAATAAGGTATCTCTCACAGTATGAATATGTGCTGGGAGAAAAGTTCAAGGTATTGTTTTTTCTTAAATCATTCATTCTTCCTCCTTTGTTTTTATTTTATTTTTTAGGATTTTGGCACCCAGTAGTAATTATCAAGATGTTGAGACCCTCTATAACTTCCTAATCAAGTATGAGGTAGGAGAAATATTTTTAAATGTTGATCATATTTCCATTATAATCAAGCTTTAATATAAACAAACATAGGTGTTCTAAAATGTAATCAAATGCTATTTAATTGATATTTGCTTTAAATTCTTGAATGCCACAGAAGTTTGCCAGTGCCAGTCAGTTTTTTTCTTTTTTTCATTCTCTAAGTAAAAACATACAGTAGAGACCTATAATAATACACTTTATCCAACACAGAATTGTTTCTCATCAGGGGTGCTGTTGGCATTTTGGACAGGTCATTTCTTCATTGTGTGGAACGTTGCAGGATGCTTTAACATCTCTGCTCCTCAGATACTAAATGCCAGTAGCTCCCCCAGTCAGTGTGACAAGCAAAAATATCTTCCCACCGCACCCCACTCACTCAGATGGCCCCTAGGGAGGAAGAACCACCTCCGGTTGAGAACTACTGATTGCTGAAAAAGAAAGCTATAATTTAGTTTCCTCCATAGCAGCAGTATAGACCTTGGAATTAAAGTTCTGGTGAGGCTCCAGTGTATTTTGTAAATTAATCTGCATGCTTTTCTTATCCTTGTTGATCCAAGGAAAGTATTCTGTTGATCTTCAGTTTTTGTTTGCCTAAAGTTCTTTACCCATGTGCCCATATATTCTTTCTTTTTAAGTGTGTGTGTGTTTAATTTTTAAAATACTCTAAATAAAGGAATATGACATATTTTCAGGTGTCACTTTTCTTATGGAGTCAAACTTCTTTAAATATATTTCTTCACTTTTATTCCTGGTTAGCTCTTTATTTAACTTTTTTATGCCACATCTTACATTAAGAACCTAGTGACTAAGAACACAGACTCTGAAGTCAAACTACTCATGTTCAAATGTTGCCGCCTATTAACTGTATGATCTTAGACGAGTTATTTAATTCTCTTTGCCTCAGTTGCTTCATCTGTAAAATGGGAATAACATAAGTAGATAAATTACAGCTATTCTTTAAAGACTAAATAATATATATAAAGTACTCCAAACAGTACCAAGCACAGAGTAAGTGTTCAATAAGTGTTACTTATTTTATTTAAGGAAAGAGTGGTTGTTTACATGTACTTTTTTAAAGTTACATGTACTTTTTAAATCATCTCTTTTGAGATGATTCAGTGAAATAATTATTTCATTATACTTTCTGAATTTCAAATTCAATAAAAATATATTTGTAGAAACAATGGGGACAATTTTAAAATCACATATCCTTGAAAAATCTGATATATAGGTCTTCTTTGGATTTAGTGCTTTCTGTTGCTGAGAGCATTAGGAGAAAATACCCAACTTGCTATTTATAAGAATATGTGGATCTGAGTCCCAGATTTTGAAAGTATTTCTCTTAGCAGAACTTCCTCCCCAGTACCAGTTACTACATTGGATATATTTGTCTCACATCATAAACAGTGATACAACGATTTAAATTTTTTAAGATGTTTGGCTATTTTTATACTTAACCTTTGCCTTCTGATCTTGATTTTTTAAGAATTAAAAATAATATAGTCATTTCTGATATTTGGCATTCACTGTAAATAGTACAGCTAAGAATTAACGACACCAATTCCATAATCCATTTACAATCACAACTCTAACGTTTACTGATGGGGAGGCATCTTTTAGCTCTTTGTTTTCTGGGAATTATTAAATGATATTTAATAGCGTAATTTAAAATGTCCCAATATGAGTAATTTAAAATGTCTTGTATCAATTAATGAATAGAATGAAATGGTATATTTCAGGCTAGAACCTGTGATGTATGTCATGAATTTGTGTTTCAGTTTTCCTTTATTAGTAGTAGATTAACTGCCTACTTTTTAAGTCATCTGCTGTAACCTGGAGCCACATCACACTTACACTCCAGCCACGTTCTGGGATAAGTGTCTAAATGTACGTGGATGATTGTTTTTTAAAGTAAAGATAAATCTAAATACTTTTTGCTAAAAATCTACTAATGGCTTCAAAAACTATTTTGTATTCATATTATATCAGGTTCAAAATCAGTTCTTCAGCTGATTTTTCTTAGCAGTTGATAGAGAATAGATAATTCCATTCATCTTCTGATCAAAGATCTGCAGTGTTGATTGTTGAAATTTGCTGGCCTAAGTTTGGATACATTATAGGTCCTAGCATGTTGGGGCAGTAGTGAAAATATCAAAGGCCCTTGAGACCAGGGCAGAATATGTAAAGAAATAGGAATTGGACTGGTCGATAAGTTAACTCTAAATGTATATTTTAGAACATTTTTGGAAGATTATTTTAATAAAAATTATAAAGTACTTAATCATGATCAATTATACACCAATTTCATAAATCATTAAATATAATAGTAAATATTATGTATAATTAAATAACATTAAATTATATATAAATATATAATCCTAATTTTAAGTGAAAATTTAGGATTATATACATTTCAACTGTTATATTTAAAAACTATGTGTTTTTAACCTTCAGTGAATGGAACATTTTCTATACAAATATGGTGACCTTATGAAAATACTGAGGAAGCTCGTAGAACTTTTGCAAATAAGCAAAACCCTAAAATCCATAGAAAACTTTCATGATATAAATCTTTAAAGTAGTGTTAATTAAATCTGGGTAGGAGCATTTTTCCTCATCAAAAAACTGCATACGGGGCTTCCCTGGTGGCGCAGTGGTTGAGAGTCCGCCTGCCGATGCAGGGGACACAGGTTCGTGCCCCGATCCGGGAAGATCCCACATGCCGCGGAGTGGCTAGGCCCGTGAGCCATGGCCGCTGAGCCTGTGCGTCCGGAACCTGTGCTCCGCAATGGGAGAGGCCACAACAGTGAGAGGCCTGCGTACAGCAAAAAAAAAACAAAAACAAAAACAAAAAAAACCTGCATACGGCTAATAATAGCTTGAGTATTTTTAAAAGTAAATTGAATAGAAGATAGTCTCATTTAGTTTCCCTTCACTAATACAGAATCTCTAAAAACTTAGACACTGGGTTATATCTTGAGTAATCTGATAAAAAGAATTTCCTTCTACAAATTTCCAGATTGTTCCTTGCAACTTAAGTACAATACTGTCTAAATCAGTGGTAAGTCGCAAGAAATACAGGATTCCTTCAGTGTGTTCTCCACGTGTGCCACAACAAGTTTTTGTATGATGAAGGACTTTTATATTTTTATAGTGTTGTAAATTGTCTCTGAATTATAATATTTATAAACTTAAACATATTAGTTTAAATACTTAGACCTCAGTAGTCTGAAAAACACATTTCTTCAGAAAATGTCTATAAATCAGGCTTTTTCCTAAACAGGTAGATCTTTCCACACAGTTTATAACCTTAGTGTTTAAATGAAAGTTATTCAGTAATAACTTTCAGAAGTGTCAATCATAGTATTCAAATATTGTTAGAGTTGAATATTTAACTTTTTCTTTCAGCTTGAATTATTTCTATTCATGAAATAAGAGCTGGCTGATTCTGCTTACAGTAGTCTACCTATGGAACCCCAGATCTACTCTAGTCTTTTAAGTACAGCTGTTAAAATTTTTTTTAACAATTTATTTACTTCTCCCAGAAAATAAATATTGAATAAATACATTAGGGCTAGGCTAATTGATGCATGAATCTGTTGATAAGAGCCAGTAGTGGTAGAATTTAGTGTTTCATGTACTACACGTTTTTTTCTGTCCGTTTGATGTATAAAATGATCATCTGCTTTTTGAGATTCCCACTAACCTCAGGACCATCTCACTTCTTCTGGTTCTGTGAACAGATTAAGTTGTAACAATAGGACTAATATTTTTACACATAGTTCAGTGTTAGTATTATGGTCACTGATCTTCTAATTGTTATTATTTAGTCCTTTTTATGCAAAAACTAGAAACTTGACATTCTGCTTCCTCAGAATATGGGCCATTCTAATTGTGCTCTCACCACTCATTTGACTTAATATGCATTTTAAATAGCTATATCTTGGTTCTTTTCAGGTAAATAAAAATGTCAAATTTACTGCCCAGGAACTTTATGATTGTGTTTCACAGGCTGAGTATCGGTAAGTCATATCTGTGTGTAGATATATCAGTGTAACACTCTTTTACCATGTATAGCACCACTTGGTGGTGGTGCTGAAGGGTTCTTTTTACGTCTTCACTAAACTATGACATTTTTTTAACCTTTCTAAATATGAAATATACATACATAAGAGCTGTGTGTGTATGTATGTATGCATATAGCAAGTTTAAGTTTGAAAGTGGTTCTCAAGCTTTGGGGCATCAAGGTTCTTTTATATTTTTTAAAAATACTGAACACCCCTAAGAGCTTTTGTTTATGTGGGTCTTATCTATCTAAATTTACTGTATTAGAAATTAGAATTGAGAAATTTAAAAATATTCATTTAAAAATAACAGCTAATTACATGTTATGTTAAGTAACATAATTATGAAAATAATTTTTCCCAAACACAAAATATTACTTACAAGCATGGCGTTGTAAGAGATTTTTGCAAATCTCTTAATGTCTGACTTAATAGAAGACAGGTAGATTCTCATTGCTTCTTTTGCATTTAGTCTCAGTAATCCCATGTTACATATCTATGGAAAACTGTTGTACACTCTCATAAGGACAAGAATTCAAAAGGCAAATCACGTCTTAGTCTTACGGAAATACTTTGACCTCACAGACCCTTTGAAAGAGTCTACATTCCCCAGTCTATGTTTTGAAGAACAGCTCGTATAAAGAATACTCATATGCCTGCCATTCAGTTGATAAAATAGACCTTTACCCACCTTTATTTGTATCCTCCCTCCCATGTTCTCCTTAGTGGGGATATATACGTAGTACGCACAGGGTATAGGTGTAAAGCCCTTCAATCCTGGGCCAAGGCAGACAAATTCATGAGGATTAGATACCCATTTAACCCTTCCAGGGTTGCCCTCCAGTCCCATAACCCCTGCCCCCAACCCCCAACCCATATTGTTTTTTTTTTATAATTTTATTGAAGTACAGTTGATTTACAGTGTTGTGTTAATTTCTGCTGTACAGCAAAGTGACTCAGTTATACATATATATTTATATTCTTTTTCATATTCTTTTCCATTATGGTTTATCACAGGATATTGAATATAGTTCTCTGTGTTATATGGTAGGACTTTGTTGTTTATCCATTCTAAATGTAATAGTTTGCATCTGCTAACCCCCAACTCACAATCCTTCCCTCCCCGACCCCGCCTCCCCCTTGGCAAACACAAGTCTGTTCTCTGTATCTGTGAGTCTGTTTTTGTTTCAAAGATATGTTCATTTGTGTCATATTTTAGATTCCACGTGTAAGTGATATCATATCTTTCTGACTTACTTCACTTAAAAGGTCCATCCCTGTTGCTGCAAATGGCATTATTTCATTCTTTTTTATGGCTGAGTAATATTCCATCGTGTGTGTGTGTATGTCTGTGTGTGTGTGTGTGTGTGTATACCACATCTTTCTCCATTCATCTGTCAGTGGACATTTAGGTTGTATCCATGTCTTGGCTATTGTAAATAGTACTGCTGTGAACACAGGGCTGCATGTATCTTTTCAAATTATAGCTTTGTCTGGGTGTATGCCCAGGAGTGGGATTGCTGGATCATATGGCAACTCTATTTTTAGTTTTTTGAAGAACCTCCATACTGTTTTCCACGGTGGCTGCACCAATTTACATTCCCACCAACAGTGTAAAAGGGTTCCCTTTTCTCCACACCCATTTCCATTCTGACTGGTGTGAGATGGTACCTCATTGTAATTTTGATTTGCATTTCTCTATTAATTGGGGATGATGAGCATCTTTTCATGTGCCTACTGGCCGTCTGTATGTCTTCTTTGGAGAAATGTCTATTTAGGTCTTCTGTTCATTTTTCGATTGGGTTGTTTGTATTTGTTGTTGTTGAGTTGTATGAGCTGTTTGTATACTTTGGAAAGTAAGCTGTTGCCAGTCGCATCATTTGCCAATATTTTCTCCCATTCTGTAGGTTGTCTTTTCATTTTGTTTATGGTTTCCTTTGCTGTGCAAAAGCTTATAAGTTTGATTAGGTCCCATTTGTTTATATTTGCTTTTATTTCTGTTGCCTTGAGAGACTGACCAAAGAAAACATTGCTACGATTTATGTCAGAGAATGTTTTGCCTATGTTTTCTTTTAGGAGTTTTATGGTGTCTTGTCTTATATTTAAGTCTTTAAGCCATGTTGAGTTTATTTTTGTGTATGGTGTGAGGGTGTGTTCTAGCTTCATTGGTTTACATACAGCTGTCCAACTTTCCCAGCCCCACTTGCTGAAGGGACTGTCTTTACCCACTGTATATTCTTGCCTCCTTTGTAGAAGATTAATTGTCCATTGGTGTGTGGATTTATTTCTGGGCTCTCTATTCTGTTCCATTGATCCATATTGTTTTGTTTGTTTGTTTTTACTTAAAAATTTTATTTATTATGTAATCAATATAATACATGCTTATAAAAATGCAGAAATTGCAGATAAATTTCATTTTTTAATATACTTTTACATAGATTATACTGTATATATATGGTTCTGTATACTATTTATTTTCCAACTTAACAAACCTCAAAAACCCACACCTCTGTAACCAGAATCTCAACAAGCATCATTTTTAATGTCTATATATACTTACATTGTCTAAATATACCATGATTCGGTTAAGTATTTCCTTAAATGTTGGACATTGACCATATTTCCATTTTTAAACCACTTTATGTAATACTGTGTTCAGTATCTGCAGAAATCTTTGACCATGTTTCTATTTCTTTAGACTATGAACATCTTAAAAGATCTTGATAATCTGTTGACAAATTCTTCTCCCCAAAGATTCTCGTAGTTTATTTTTGAAACTACTAATGTATAAAGAAGTATTTAGGGTTCTTGTCAAAATACTAGCTTTACCAAAATTTTTCTTTTCTTTTTCCCATCACACCATTCTGCCCTTTAGCTCATGTTAAAGGTGGGGAAGGGGGCTGGTGGATGGGGAGGAAAGACAGCCAAAAAACAAACAAAAATTACATACAATAATGGTGGTCATATATTCTACAAGTGATAGCCATTTTCAAATTTTCCATCAGCCTCCATCTTTAAAGGGACCCTCTCAGATGATATGAATGGGGAATCAAGGCTTATTTTGTTTTTATTTATTTTTTGAATTTTATTTTATTTATTTTTTTATACAGCAGGTTCTTATTAGTTTTCTATTTTATACATATTAGAGTATATATGTCAATCCCAATCTCCCAATTCATCCTACCACCACCACCACCCCTGCCACTTCCCCCCCTTCATGTCCATACATTTGTTCTCTACATCTGTGTCTCCATTTCTGCCCTGCAAACCGTTTCATCTGTACCATTTTTCTAGGTTCCACATATATGCGTTAATATACAATATTTGTTTTTCTCTTTCTGATTTACTTCACTCTGTATGACAGTCTCTAGATCCATCCACATCTCTACAAATGACCCAATTTCGTTCCTTCTTATGGCTGAGTAATATTCCGTTGTATATATGTACCACATCTTCTTTATCCATTCGTCTGTCGATAGGCATTTAGGTTGCTTTCATGACCTGTCTATTGTAAATAGTGCTGCAATGAACATTGGGGTGCATGTGTATTTTTGAATTATAGTTTTCTCTGTGTATATGCCCAGTAGTGGGATTGCTGGGTCCTATGGTAATTCTATTTTTGGTTTTTTAAGGAACCTCCATGCTGTTCTCCATAGTGGCTGTATCAATTTACATTCCCACCAACAGTGCAAGAGGGTTCCCTTTTCTCCACACCCTCTCCAGCATTTGTTGTTTGTATATTTTCTGATGATGCCCATTCTAACTGGTGTGAGGTGATACCTCATTGTAGTTTTGATTTGCATTTCTCTAATAATTAGTGATGTTGAGCAGCTTTTCATGTGCTTCTTGGCCATCTGTATGTCTTCTTTGGAGAAATGTCTATTTAGGTCTTCTGCCCATTTTTGGATTGGGTTGTTTGTTTTTTTAATATTGAGCTGCATGAGCTGTTTATATATTTTGGAGATTAATCCTTTGTCTGTTGATTCATTTGCAAATATTTTCTCCCATTCTGAGGGTTGTCTTTTTGTCTTGTTTGTAGTTTCCTTTGCTTTGCAAAAGCTTTTAAGTTTCATTAGGTCCCATTTGTTTATACTTCCATTACTCTAGGAGGTGGATCAAAAGAGATCTTGCTGTGATTTATGTCAAAGAGTGTTCTTCCTATATTTTCCTCTAAGTGTTTTATAGTGTCCGGTCTTACATTTAGGTCTTTAATCCATTTTGAGTTTATTTTTGTGTATGGTGTTAGGGAGTGTTCTAATTTCATTCTTTTACATGCATGTAGCTGTCCAGTTTTCCCAGCACCACTTATTGAAGAGACTGTCTTTTCTCCATGGTATATCCTTGCCTCCTTTGTCATAGATTAGTTGACCATAGGTGCATGGGTTCCTCTCTAGGCTTTCTCTCCTGTTCCATTTATCTATATTTCTATTTTTGTGCCGATACTATATTGTTTTGATTACTGTAGCTTTGTAGTATAGTCTGAAGTCAGGGAGTCTTGATTCCTCCACCTCCGTTTTCTTCCCACAAGACTGCTTCGTCTATTCGGGGTCTTTTGTGTCTCCATACAAATTTTAAGATTTTTTGTTACAGTTCTGTAAAAAAAATGCCATTGGTAATTTGATAGGGATTGCATTGAATCTGTAGATTGCTTTGGGTAGAATAGTCATTTTCACAATATTGATTCTTCCAATCCAAGAACATGGTATATCTCTCCATCTGTTTGTGTCATCTTGATTTCTTTCATCAGTGTCTTATAGTTTTCTGAATACTGGTCTTTTACCTCCTTAGGTAGGTTTATTCCTAGGTATTTAATTATTTTTGTTGCAGTGGTGAATGGGATTGTTTCCTTAATTTCTCCTCTGATCTTCTGTTGTTAGTGTATAGGAATGTGAGAGATTTCTGTGCATTAATTTAGTATTCTGCAACTTTACCATATTCATTGATTAGCTTTAGTAGTTTTCTGGTGGCATCTTTAGGATTCTCTATGTATAGTATCATGTCGTCTACAAACAGTGCCAGCTTTACTTCTTCTTTTCCATTGTATTCCTTTTATTTCTTTTACTTCTCTGATTGCAGTGGCTAGGACTTCCAAAACTGTGTTGAATAATAGTGGCTAGAATGGACATCCTTTTCTTGTTCCTGATGTTAGAGGAAATGCTTTCAGTTTTTCACCATTGAGAATGATGTTTGCTGTGGGTTTGTTGTATATGGCCTTTATTATGTTGAGGTAGGTTCCCTCTATGCCTGCTTTCTGGAGAGTTTTTATCATAAGTGGGTGTTGAATTTTGTCAGAAGCTTTTCTGCATCTATTGAGATGATCATATGGTTTTTCTTCTTCAGTTTGTTAATATGGTGTATCACATTGATTGATTTGCATATACTGAAGAATCCTTGCATCCCTTCATCATGGTGTATGATCCTTTCAGTGTGTTGTTGGATTCTGTTTGCTAGTATTTTGTTGAGGATTTTTGCATCTATATTCATCAGTGATATTGGTCTGTAATTCTCTTTTTTAGTAGTATCCTTATCTGGTTTTGGTATCAGAGTGATGGTGCCTTCATAGAATATGTTTGGGAATGTTGCTTCCTCTGCAATTTTTTAGAAGAGTTTGAGAAGGATAGGTGTTAGCTCTTCTCTAAATGTTTGATAGAATTCACCTGTGAAGCCATCTGGTCCTAGACTTTTGTTCGTTGAAAGATTTTTAATCACAGTTTCAATTTCATTACTTGAGATTGGTCTGTTCATATTTTCTGTTTCTTCCTGTTTCAGTCTTGGAAGGTTTTACCTTTCTAAGAATTTGTCCATTTCTTCCAGATTGTCCATTTTCTTGGCATAGAATTGCTTGTAGTAGTCTCTTATGATACTTTGTATTTCTGTGGTGTCTGTTGTAACTTCTCCTTTTTCATTTCTAATTTTATTGATTTGAGTCCTCTCTTGTTGAGTCTGGCTAAAGGTTTATCAATTTTGTTTACCTTCTCAAAGAACCAGCTTTTAGTTTTCTTGATCTTTGCTATTGTTTTCTTTGTTTCTGTTTCATTTATTTCTGCTCTGATCTTTATGATTTCTTTCCTTCGACTAACTTTGGGTTTTGTTTGTTCTTCTTTCTCTAGTTCCTTTGGGTGTAAGGTTAGATTGTTTTTTTGAGATTTCTCTTGTTTCTTGAGGTAGGCTTGTATTGCTACAATCTTCCCTCTTAGAACTGCTTTTGCTGCATCCCATAGGTTTTGGATCGTCGTGTTTTTGTTGTCTTTTTTCTCTAGGTATTTTTTGTTTCCTCCTCGATTTCTTCTTTGATCTCTTGGTTATTTAGTAACATATTGTTTAACCTCTATGTGTTTGTGTTTTTTACGTTTTTTTCCCTGTAATCGATTTCTAATCTTATAGCGTTGTGGTCGGAAAAGATGCTTGATATGATTTCTGTTTTCTTAAATTTACCAAGGCTTGATTTGTGACCCAAGATGTGATCTATCCTGGAGGATGTTCCATGTGCACTTGAGAAGAAAGTGTAATCTGCTGTGTTTGGATGGAATGTCCTATAAATATCAATTAAATCTATCTGGTCTATTATGTCATTTAAAGCTTGTGTTTCTTTATTAATTTTCTGTCTGGATGATCTGTCCATTGGAGTAAGGGAGGTGTTAACATCCCCCGCTATTGTTGTGTTACTGTCAGTTTCCTCTTTTATAGCAGTTAGCAGTTGCCTTATGTATTGAGTTGCTTCTATGTTGGGTGCATATATATTTATAACTGTTATATCTTCTTCTTGGATTGATCTCTTGATCATTATGTAGTGTCCTTCCTTGTCTCTTGTAACATTCTTTATTTTTAAGTCTATTTTATCTGATATGAGTATTGCTACTCCAGCTTTCTTTTGATTTCCACTTGCATGTAATATCTTTTTCCATCTCCTCACTTTCAGTCTGTATGTGTCCTAGGTCTGATGTGGGTCTCTTGTAGACAGCGTATGTATGGGTCTTGTTTTTGTATCCATTCAGCGAGCCTGTGTCTTTTGATTGGAGCATTTAATCCATTCACATTTAAGGTAATTATCGATGTGTATGTTCCTGTTACCATTTTCTTAATTGTTATGGGTTTGTGTTTGTTGGTCCTTTTCTTCTTTTGTGTCTCCCCCTTAGAGAATTTCCTTTAGCATTTGTTATAGAGCTGATTTGGTGGTGCTGAATTCTCTTAACTTTTTTGTCTGTAAAGCTTTTGATTTCTCTGTCGAATCTGAATGAGATCCTTGCTGGGTAGAGTAATCTTGGTTGTAGGTTCTTCCCTTTCATCACTTTAAATATATCGCGCCGCTCCCTTCTGGCTTGTAGAGTTTCTGTTGAGAAATCAGCTGTTAACCTTATGGGAGTTCCCTTGTATGTTATTTGTCGTTTTCCCTTGTTGCTTTCAATAATTTTTCTTTGTCTTTAATGTTTGTCAATTTGATTACTATGTGTCTCGGCCTGTTTCTCCTTGGGTTTATCCTGCCTGGGACTCTCTGCGCTTCCTGGACTTGGGTGGCTATTTCCTAACCATGTTAGGGACGTTTTCGACTGTAATCTCTTCACATATTTTCTCAGGTCCTTTCTCTCTTTCTTCTCCTTCTGGGACCCCTATAAATGCGAATGTTGTTGCACTTAATGTTGTCCCAAAGGTCTCTTAGGCTGTCTTCATTTCTTTTCATTGTTTTTTCTTTATTCCTTTCTGCAGCAGTGAATTCCACCGTTCTGTCTTCCAGGTCACTTATCCGTTTTTTGCCTCAGTTATTCTGCTATTGATTCCTTCTAGTGTAGTTTTCATTTCCGTTATTGTATTGTTCATCTCTGTTTGTTTGTTCTTTAATTCTTCTAGGTCTTTGTTAAACATTTCTTGCATCTTCTCAATCTTTGCCTCCATTCTTTTTCCAAGGTCCTGGATCATCTTCACTATTATTATTCTGAATTCTTTTTCTGGAAGGTTGCTATCTCCACTTCATTTAGTTGTTTTTCTGGGATTTTAGCTTGTTACTTCATCTGGTACAAAGTTCTCTGCCTTTTCATTTTGTCTGTCTTTCTGCGAATGTGGTTTTCCTTCCACAGGCTGCAGAATTGTTCTTCTTGCTTCTGCTGTCTGCCCTCTTCGTATTGTTCCTTATTTCAACATTGAGATTCATCCACATTGAGGCATGGAGCAATAGTCAGTTTACACTCAGTTCTATTATAACATGACATATGTGTTTCTAAGTATCACTGTTATGCAGATTGCATACTGCATACTGAACTATGCAAATTCATGCAATAAAAGCCACAGGTCTCATAGAAAAGGTGGAGTTGGGGTACATCACTCACAAACTTAATAAGTGGGCTTCCCTGGTGGCGCAGTGGTTGAGAGTCTGCCTGCTGATGCAAGGGACACGGGTTCGTGCCCCGGTCCGGGAAGATCCCACATGCCGCGGAGCGGCTGGGCCCGTGAGCCATGGCCGCTGGGCCTGCGCGTCCAGAGCCTGTGTTCTGCAACAGGAGAGGCCACAACAGTGAGAGGCCCATGTACTGAAAAAAAAAAAAAACAACTTAATAAAGGACATTGAAAAAAAGATAGGAACCTAATCTAAATAGTATCACAGTTTTACACATTTTAGGACACATTGGTCCTAAAATGGTTAAAAAATGGTTAAAAAATACATAAGTCCTAAAATAAATCTAACACTTTACCTTTAAAAGAAGGTGAAGTTTGCTATGGACGTGATCATAGGAAAGGTTGTAGCCTGTGGATTAGTGTGATGTGGTAGAATCTGAAATTGGATATAAGGGTGTAGCACCAGATATGAATAGTTGTGGCTCATAACAGGAGGAAAGCTGAGGTAGCTGGTACGTATTTGAAGTACGTGCATGTGTGTATTGTGTGTATTCCTAAGCAGTTTGGTTCAGCTGCGGTGCAGTTTTCTCTGTTCATCTAGCATTTTTCACTGTTGAAATCCTGTTTAAGAAAATGCAAAATTTTTGTTGTGCTCAAATTGTTCCTTAATGTATTGATGGTGTTGCAACAAATTCTTGTGTTCTAAACAAGAGCTGTAACAGAACTGATGGTATTTTTACTGCTATGTAATGTGCCACTGTATCACTAAACCACAGTTTATTTGCCATTTGTAATTTGCAGATATATTTGTGTAGCTATAAAATTGTATGAGAAGACATGGTGACAGAGTTAATTATCAAGGTGCTTCTACTGGTAAAACTCTAGATTGATAAATATATTTGATGATATCAAGACACTAGGATTGATAATCATACACAAATGTTATTAGGCAGCATAACTATGAAAATTCACTCACTCACTAGATTAAAGTAGGTTTTCTAAGAAAATCTGAAGCCAGTGGGGCATGCATTATCTGTTGCAGCTGAGGGTGAAAATGGTTTTTTACCCTGATATTCAGACTCTCAATTAATCAGTTGTACTCTTATTTATATATCTTTACAAATACTCCACATTTAAAGATTTGTGTACATGAGATTTGTGTCAAAAATACAATGTCTTCCAACCTTAGTGATACTTTTGAAGGTGTAGAAAGGTCACCATATATAACTTGGAGGGCAGAGTCCCTTGCAGGATGGTTTCAATCAAGTGTCTAAAATTATTTTGACTTCAGCTTACTGTTTAAATACTTCGGAGGTTTTGGTTTTTTGTTTGTTTGTTTTTTGCAGGGGGGAGGGTGCAAGGGTCAAGCTTGAATGTTCAAAGTTAAAGTGGTAGTACCCATTTTTCTCTTTGTTTTCCCTCCACTTACTATGCCAGGGATTTGAATTATGATATTAATTAATAAGCTCCCTCTTATATCCTAAAAGTGTGAGTTTTAAGAGAAATCAAATACATCTAATATCTTGAATGCATTAGAAAATGGGGATTGCTGTTCAACGGGCTTTTGGTTATTAGCTTTTAGATTTGTTACTCTGTTGTTTGTTTTGAAATTATTTGCCATATTTTCAGTGAATGGTCCCTCCCATATTAGCCTCTGGTGTACTCCACAGCTCATGTAAGCTGCCAGAAGACAGAGGTTCTTTTCGTTTCAGTAGTCTATACTAGACACAGAGCCAAACACAATAGATACGAGGTAGCAGAGTTTCCCTGTGACTCAGAGGTGAGAACAGAAGAATGATTTAACTTGGCAAAGACAGTTACTTAGATTGTCTGAATTTGCTAATCTTTGTTTTTGATTTGTAAAGTGTTCCTTGTGAAGGAAGAGGCTATGATGTGCCCAACACCATATTTATTGCAATAGGGAGGAAATTAAGTAGCTCAAGAACAGAAAACTATTTTGTAGGTTCTGATAAAGCAAGTAATTAAGGTTTCAGATTGAAAGTAGCTTTGATCAAAAGTTGAATTCCATGACACAGTAGAACCTTGATGTTTATATGTATAAATCAGTGTTTTCTGTCTTCTGCAGTTTGTAGGTTCTTTGTTATAGCTTTTGCTCTTGCCAGTGGGGTCTGAGCACTGCTTACCCTGAGCAGATGAGGAGTTTGCTCAGAAAATCCAGGATGGTAAATTATAACAAGATTATCAAACAAATATCTTGTGTGTGATATCTTCTACATATATGAGAAATAGGAACAGTATTTAATTCACTTTGTTTGACAGAATGTTCTGACATATTGGCAAGACAAGTCTCTAAGGTCATTTTTTCTATGTGAAATGCACATTAGTTTGTGACATCAGCTCCATAAAGTACCTGGCGTATCCACGTAATATGCCGCCTGAGGCATGTGTATCAGGAGCAGCCTTGTTTTCCTTCTAGCAGGTGCTTTCAGGGATTACTGCTTTCTGACTCCAGGAATTGGCTCCATGGTAGTATCTTCTAGATTACATTAGAGCTGTGGTTCCTGGACCTGAGTGTCAGCACCACCTGGGAACTTGCAAGGAATGCAAACTCTAAGGCTCCAGCCCAGACCTTCTGAATCAGAAACTGTTTATATACTGTTTTTATATGCACTACACTGTATTCCATTTTTCCTTTATTTGAGATGCACATTGCAAATGTATAGAAACATTGAGAGAGTTGTAAAACATATCCATTGTAGACTTTTTTCTTGTACCTAAAAAGGATTTTGGAAAAACTGCATCAAATATTGGAGTTAGGGCACTTAAATTCACTACTGCCATGCCACTTTGACAAAACTAGCTATGGAAATGAGTCAGATAACCACTGGAATTATTTTTTAATTGATCTGATCAAGTTTCCAGTTATTTTGACCCATCTGAGATTTGGTCAAATTAAGTTTGATACTCATAATAGGACAATTTAGAAAGACAGCGGCAGTTCTTTAGAAGTTTCATGAGCAATATAGAATTGCAGAACTAGAAGCAACCTCCAGTCTCGAGCTTTGTTCCAGAAAGGATTAGGAGTTGGGATTGTTTAGTTTGGAAAAGAGAAATAGGGTCACTATAAGGGACATAAAATATTTGTACTATTAGAAGAAATAAGAATAGCAACTTTTTGTTTTGTTTTAATTTAGGCAGACAGGTCAGATAGGTAGTTTTTTAAGGCCCAATGTAAAGGAAGAACTTTCTAGCAATTAAGAGATATCAAAATATGTAATGGCCTTTCTCTCAGTTGTAAATATCTCATCACCTGGAGGTGAAAGCCAAGGTGAGATGATTCATTGGGGATGCTACAGAATGGTAGACAAAAGTGTTAATATTCTGCCATATCTAATATTCTGCCATTCTGCATACAATCCACAGGGAAAAGGAACTCAAGAATTACTATCTTCATAGTCTAGTATAGACCCAACACATGTGATGAAAAACACCTGGTACTTTCCTCAGCCAGCAATGACAACTTGATGCAGGAAGCAAAATCTGTAGGTGATAATCCATTGTCAGAATGCTGACTCCCACAAGTAAAACCAAATGCCATTAGGATGAAAAGAGGGGATAGGGCTCTCCTCTTAGCTATGAGAGGAGGAAAAAAGAGGAGAAGAAAAAGAAAAGACATCGAAATAGATTAGAAGTCTAGTTACTAAGGAATTTTCTTCCACATGTGGAATAAGTAACCAAGAACAGGAATAGGGGCCTGCCCTTTTTATTTCATTTTCAAGTTTATAAGAAGACATTTTACATCTCTCCAATTTTGGACCTCTTAGGGTCTTCGGAAAATCATTTTCTGAGCAGTTATAAAGAACTGGCAACGACATAACACTGATTTTAAGCACTCCAAATGCAGGAAACAGGACTAGAGTAACACAAAGCCAAAAGTCAGGTTTCAGCCAGCCCCAGGGAAGCCACACGTCTTCAGGAAGTGAGGCTGCTCAAAATACAGTGTATTTACTTTGCTGCGGCTCCTAGCTCTCATCCTAGTCCTTGAGCTCTGATTGACTTCTTTTTTCTTCATACCCTGCATCAAGGGATCCGTGAGGGAGGAGGGGCAGTGTGCAAAGGCAGCTGGAAGTCCTCCCCGACACTCTGGACATGGTTCAGAGCAATCTTAGAAGCCAAAGAAGTCATAACAGTGTAATTTTCATAACTGCCATTTCTTGAACACCTTTATATACCAGATGCTGTACTGGGTACTGGGTATTCTTCGTGAACTTATGTAGACCATCTCTCAATAGATTTAAATAGGTTTCCATGAGATTTGAACTCTATAGACACCATGTATAATGGATTGGTGCTCTAACCGATAACTTAAAGACCTCACAGCTTGTAGGCCTCCTGTCAGCTTTTGAGAGTCCAGCCAGGCTTCATCTTAGATAAAATTGTGAGTAGTCATGGCAAATATCAGGCCTTTACTCCCTGCTTCCCCACCTCTGGTTTAGAGTAATTATCTAGTATTCATTTGTTAATGACTAGGTTACCTATCTTGACAATTCTCTTTAAGAGTTGAAGCTCTGTCAACTTCCTATCCCCTCACCAGTGTCTGTTCCTGTCTGGAGTTGCACCCTCTTAGTATCCTCCAGTTTACCTGTTCTCTAACTCCCAAGCCAAATAAAACAAAAATATGTGATCTACTCCACAGCGTTCTTGTTGACAGCAGGTCTGCCATGGGAAGCTTTATTCCTGAATGAAGGAATTGCACCAAAATCATCTCCATGTTGACTGTCTGCGAACCCGTGCTGCTAAGTGCTTATCCTCCCATGTTGTTTGGTTTGGGCTAAGGATCCATAACTTTGGCATTTTCGCTCTCAGATATCAAATAATGTATTTCAACTCCCAGTGTTCTCCTGTTGTATTAAGATTTTTTTTATTTATCTGACTAGCTCTCTTGTAGTGATATAAAATTTCTTTATCCCCTAGGGAAAAGTTAACCATCGGATGCCGCCAGCTGGTTGAGATGGAACACACCATGCAACAGTGCAATGCCTCCGTCTATATGGAGGCCAAAAACAGGGGATGGTGTGAAGACATGCTCAACTATAGAACCTAGGTGCTGATTTTGTAACTTAGAAGGAATGCATCTGTCTTCAGGAACAACAGAGTAGCTTTCAACCTTTTGTGCCAAACCCGGGAGACTTGCAAGAAATGTCTTAAGAAATGTCTCAAATGTCAATGTCTCATAAGTACAAAAAGATGATTGCCTATTTCTGACAACCTCATTGAGGTTCTGATGTGTCCATTGTGGGATAAACTGTGAACTCAACTTGTCTGAAGTTGACTTTACCTCCCTACCTCTACTCCTAATACTGAGCCAGTGTGTCTAAGGAAAGGAGAGCCATCTTTTTGGTCATCTTAGGGCAAGAGCCACTGCGGCATCTGAGGAAGGCCCAGGACACAGTGTTAGCATCTCTCTCAACAATAAATATGGGTATGTGACCAGAGACGTTTCCAAACCTCAAGAAAGAATTAGGACATGACCATGCTCACCATATTCCACAAGAGAAATCTTACCCTGGGCTGTTCTATGATCAAACTGTCTTCCATGTAGACATAATACGTAATACGTATCCCTTCTACTTCCCCCAAGGTAAGGGAAGTAGAATTTTGACTTCGGCTCCAACTTGCTGCAGTAGCCTCTTTTCTTCCCTGACCTTGTCACTTCTCAGTGCATTTCTCATGGGATAAACAGGGAGACCCCTCTGCTCAGTGTCCTCTTAAATGTGAAACAGCATGGATTTATCAGGTAGCAGTGGCTGATGTTTGCCCCTGGCTAAACCAAGTGTTTAACTGACTTCTTTAGTTATAAATACCATCTATGGAAATCCTTGTTTACTAAAGTATATTATGCTTTTGTTAATACATTAGATTAAATCTAATTTGGTATTCTATTATAAATGTTAATTTATTTTTTTTAAAAAGCAATGAATTATTTTTAGTGATTTTGCTTTTCATTTTACTTCCAAATTTTTTTTCTGAACTGCATACAGGTATGATTATAAAAGTGAACCTCCAATGAAAGAGAACTATGCAGGATGCCCACTAGCAGGAAGAAGGATCCGATGAGCTTTGTTTGCTTAGAAAGCCACACCTCCTCCTGGGGCTCAAAGTGCCCTCAGGGATATGAGCCTGGGTAGAAGGAGAAGCTTCCAGAGCACCTCTGCTGTCTGCCTCTTTCCTTTTCCATCCCCTCCCCCTACCAAATATGTCTTCAGACTTTTATCCCTCAGCTGCTTCTAGTTGTTATTGAGTTTTGCCCTGCTTTGTTTTTGTTGCTGTTGTTGTTGTTTTGGTCGCAGCTTGCAGGATCTTAGTTCCCTGACTAGGGATTGAACCGTGGGCCACTGCAGTGAAAGCGCAGAGTCCTAACCCCTGGACTGCCAGGGAACTCCTTGCTGTGCTTTATTACCTCCCTTTTTCTCTCTTATCTTTTTAATATGTTATACTTTTTAGGAAATTTCTTTTCACTCCTATCATCTGAATACTTCTACGTATTTCACCCTACGCATGTGGATTTTAATTTTATCCTAATCTATGTGTCTTTCACTTTGTGTGTTAATGTGTCAATTTTCAACCTTTTTTAAATTTTTTTTTTTTTTTTTTTTTTTTTTTTGCGGTACGCGGGCCTCTCACTGTTGTGGCCTCTCCTGTTGCGGAGCACAGGCTCCAGATGCGCAGGCTCAGCGGCCATGGCTCACGGGCCCAGCCGCTCCGCGGCATGTGGGATCTTCCCGGACCGGGGCATGAACCCATGTCCCCTGCATCGGCAGGCAGACTCTCAACCACTGCGCCACCAGGGAAGCCCTAAATATTTATTTTGATATGTGAAAATGTTTTAACTTTCTAGTCTTATTTTTATCTTTAGAAGACATTCTTTAAAATTTTTTTAGTGTTTGTTTCTTTGAAATGTAAGGGTTTTGGGGGTTTTTTTTCTTCTTTTTGTTGCCTTCTTTTCTTATCTTAAACTTTAATTTATACTTTTTTTCTAACAGTACAGTGTGGGAGTTGAGGTATCCCTTTCCTCCCATCCCCTGCTTGCTCTTTTCTGGGTCTCCCCTCTGGATTGGAGTAACTCAGTTGACATAAGGATCCTAAGCCCCACCTTGGTAAGTTTGTTTTCATGGGAAATTATCATATCTTTAGAACTCCAGGTTTTAAAATCTCCATTCAGTAAACATAGCTATTATATTTGGGGCAGAAGCTTCATAAGCATGCCATGAACCAGAAGGGACTGATGGGAAAAGTCACATGAGGGCAAGGGCTCTCTACATAAAGTCTTGCCTTAGTGAGAAGCTGGTGATAACTTCCTGAGAAGCATCCCTGAGGATTTTGACAGCAAAGTTCCTGGAACCATTTTACTGTAGCCTTTTCCAGCTTACCTCCACAAGATAGTCCATTTCCTTCTGGAAAGGACCAGGGAGGGTCCCCTGGCTTGGCCAGGCCACAGCTCTTCCAGCATTCTGAGCCAAAGAAAAGTTGGCTAAAGACTTAGAGTCTGTTGTACCCTACTGGGTCCTCCTGTTAGGACCTGCAGTGGGCACTTGGGACTGCACAGATTGGAACTTCATAGATGGGTTAATTTCACTCTCCTATCATTGTCTTTGCCTGTCATGAAAGACAGGGGACACAAGACAAACCTGAAACTTTATTTCCTTGATCTTTTGGCCATCATCTTAAAACACAAGTTCTTTCACCCTTTCAGGGTTGATCCACAATTATTTAGTGTCGTGGTCTCCCTTAAGAACCTAGCTTTTATTGTTCATACTCCTGATGTGACATCTCCCCACGCCCACCTATCTATTGGAGCCTTTTAGCTCCCTACCGTGTGAGATGGGATGAAGTTACCTTTATCTTCTCAGAGGGAATATACCTCACTACTGAATAATGAAATGCATCCTCCACTTAGGAAGTGCTGCCACCCATACTCCTTTTCCGATTTAGATTGGACTGACAGTCCAGTCTCCCTCCCAGTTGGTGGCTCTTTAAGCTATTTTGCCAACAAACAACAAAAAACCCCACTCCAGTGAAAATAAGCAACTCCATGAGCTTAAGCAGAATTTACAGCTATGAACCTATAAGGTAAGGCAGTAAGACACTCAAAATCTCAGTTACCAACATGGCTCGCTGCTCCTAACTACAAACCAAATTCAGTATCCTAGCCTTCGCAACTCTTATTGTAGACTAATGGTTATCGCTGAACTACATTAACTCAGTACATACCCTTGCATGGCCCGTGGGGATGAACGGTTCCCTGATGTGATTTCCAGTCAGGTAAAATATTGACATGTCCTAGACTTTTTAAAAAAGGCTTTTCCCTTTAAAGGTTTGGTTAAGCTAGAAAGACAAAACTTTTTCAAGTGTAAAACTGTAGTTTTGAGTTTTGTCAAACACAATCACATAATCACCAGCACACTCAAGTAATGAGTTCCATTGCTCCTCGAAATTCCCTTGTGCCCCTTTGTAGCCAACTCCCATCCCCATCTCAGGAAGCCACTGATGTGTCTGCTATCCATGTAGCTCTTTTCCAGAATGCTATGCAAATGGAGGCTTTTGAAGCTGGCTTTTCACTTAGCATGATGCTTCTGAGGATCCATCCATGTTGTTTTATCAATAAATACTTCAGTGTTTTTATTCCTGAGTAGTATTCCATTTTATTCATGTACCCTTCCATTCATTCGCCAGTTGGAAGGATATTTGAATTTTCAGTTTTTGGTGATTATGAATAAAGCTGCTATATTCATACACAGGTTTCTGTAAGAACAGGTTTTCATTTCACTTGGATAAATACCTAGGAATGGGATTACTGTGTCATAGGATATTTAACTTTATAAAAAACTGTCAAACTTTTTCCAAACTGACCTTACAATTTTGTAATTCCTCCAGCAATTTGAGAGCTCCAGTTGTCATTTTGCTTTTTACATTTTCCTAATGATCTGTGACAGTAAGCATGTTTTCATGTTATTATTAGACTCCATTTATCTTCTTTGGTGGAGTGTCTTGTTCTAAACCTTTTGCCCATTTGAAAACTGGATGGTTTTATTGAGCTTAGAGAGCTCTGGATGCAAATCCCTTATCAGATGTTTTCTTTCAAGCCTGTACCTTGTAAGGATTTGGCATCACTTTTGGTTAAGATAGAGACAGAACACTTGCATAATGCAGAAGGTAGATCTTACTATCATGATTTGAGAGTAGCCTTAATGGATAGCTGGCCCTGTTAATTATTGATTGGATGACCACCATTACATTTGATAGATGCCTTCAAACTTGGCAACTCTTATTCTTAACTTGCAGGACAGTTCAGTTCATCTCGTAAGAAGTTTCAGTCTCTCGCTCACTGAAGTTTGGTATTCTGTGTGCCTTTCTCCAGGCTAAAATTGTATTAGTCCTGTTGTTCTCTCTGAGCAAATATCTTGTATTTCCACAAGATGTCAACTCTGTATATACTCAGCTTAATAACCGAGCTTTTGCTTCTCACCCTTATTCAAACCCCCAATAGAGAATTGAGCTCCTAACAGTGAAGCCTAAGTACTTTATTGGCCATTGTGCTAGTAACGGTAAGTTAAAGAACCCATGATATGCACTTGAATACATCCCTCTCTTTATGTACTCTACTTATTGCTCAATGTATCATTATCATTTTTAAGACTCTTAAGAAACTTCTGGTCTTATTAAGAAAACTGATGCTTCACAGTAATTGCTTTTTAACCTTCAGATAATTGATTTAATAGATCTCCTGTTAACAGGACCAAATTTGTGGCTTGGCCTTACTATTTGAGATTGATATATTTGATTCATATGTTGGCATTTTCTCCTCTTTTTTCACTCAGTTTACCCTGTATCTTAAGTCTCAATGAGAGACTCTTCAAATCCTTTTTTGAAACAAAGTAGGGTACAAAAAATTGACTAATAAATCCTATAGAGACCGTGTTTTCTGTGACTCATAGTCTTCTAAAGGCAACTCTGGAATTACAGTAATGTCCTAGAGGGACTTTCTCCTTTGCCTACTTCAGTTTTAAGTTAAGAATTCTGAGATCTGGAGAGATTATAGGGCGTACACCTAATATATTAAGCACTAATGATATTCCCAAATCCAGGTCTTTTCCTAAAATATGATTATGTAAGGAATTCTAAAACATTGAAAATGGTAAAGTATTTAAGACATACTAGAAGCCAAAAATCAAAACCCTATCCTTGAAAATCACAGTAAAAGAATTTATTGTGATTTATGCTTGAGTATAATCAATTGTTTTGTTAATTCAAACAGGTATTTTATAGTTTTGCTACTTTTAGAGATTTAGTCTAGTATGTTTTGTGCACTATTACTATTGATTGCAAGAGTGGTTATTACCAATATCATTTCTAAACTATTCCAAAACCCATACTGGTTTAAAAAGAAAATAATTTATGCTGAGGCTATGCCATTTTGTCCTTCCCTCAAAAAAAAAATTACCTTTTAAATGTGGATAAACAGAACTGGTCACTGAGCACTATTTTTTTCTTTATGAAACTTTCTTATATTCAAAACATACTTAAAGAACATAATTTTGGCTACCAAACTACCTGTTTGGCATCAATGGTAATATAGGTAAACTTTGACCCAAAGTATTCCCACATATTATTGCATTAAGCATGTTACATAGGAATTGAGAAGTGATTTCAAGGATTTTACACTGACTCCCCCCACTAAAATTTTATTTCCTTGTGCTAAATAAATAGAACATATACAGATCTATTTTAAAAATATTTCATCATACTAGGCAAATTCAAATCTGCCAACCCAGTTTTAGCCCAGAACCAAACCAGTGATAGTCAGGAACTACACAGCCACCAGGCAAACTGATTTCCTTTCTCGTTGGTTCTCTGTGGGGATAGATGAGTGAAATAAGGTGTCAAAGTCCCAGCGGAACATTTGTAAAAAAAAAATACCTAATTTTCTTCTCACCCAGGTTAGCCAGTGGATAGTCATGTTGTCCCAGTTGGCTCATTAGATTCCTGTGTGCCTCTTTGTCTTCCCAGAGAAAACAAAACTAAAAAACCCCCTTTACATCAGTCCTTATTTCAGATATAAGATGCCAGTTAACTATTTTCCCACAAATACCTTAAGCTCATTTTTACTTGAAAAAAAAAAATTTCCCCCCAAAACTTTTAGTAATGAATGAGTACACAACAACATTTGGATAGTAATCCCATGGTGCAAGGATTTCCTGCAAAGTACCTTTAATATGTTTGCATCAGCAGCAAGCATTAGGATGTTCTAATTTTGGCACCGTAAGTTATATGTGTAGCATTACACGTTAGATACCAAGTCACCACCCCAACCAGTATTTATCCATATGAATAGGAAAACTGAACAAAAACATAGTTCTGATAAAGGCTGCATTCATAAACCCAATACAGTTTAAGGTAATTTTTTTTTTTTTTTTTTTACAATCAAGGGCTGCCATTTAGGATTGTTTTTTTAATGATAAATAAAAAATAGGAATTATTTAGAAGATAAAATACTTCACTGTTCTTTACTGTTATTAATACAATATTGAGTGTTTTGCTATATAAAATATACTCCCAAGAAGTCAAAGTATTTAAAAACAGTGTATCAAATAAAAATCACAGCCATGTTACTGTTCAGCAACTCCATTCCAATAAACATTGGTATTGCATTCTCAAAAAAAAAAAAAAAAAAATTGCAGCTGAGGCAAGAGCTCTCTGAAGCTTGCATTCTGGGCGTGTAAAACACCTCACTGCATACTTTTAAGACTGTCACTCTGCTTCAGTAATTTGAACCTGCCACATTTTACTTCAACAAGTAAAGCACTCTGCTGAGAATACAAAAATTTATAAAAAGGCCATCATAAAAGATTAAACCTCGGTAGGCATGTAAGCTTTCTTTTAATAAAAACAAAAATAGTCATTGTCATCTAGTTAAATAAGTCTCTTTGTTATAGAATGTTCCAGTTATTGAAAAAGGGACCTTAAAAAACCCAACTGCCTATATCTTAAAACCCTACCTCTCTTGCCCCATAATACACACATTTGAGGGAAGAGTCATTTAATGTGCAAATTGGCAAACAAATGTGGAGGAGAGGGGACTTCTTGAAATGACGTGCCCAATCAATTCTTGGTTTATTCTTTTACAATATCAACTTCCAGAAAACTAAAATAACCAAAGTAGCCCTAAAAATACACAAAACAGACCTTCATCTTTGCATTCCTTTCCCAATAAACACAAAAAGTATGTACAGCATGTTTAATAATATGCAATATGCAAAAGCTTTGTGTTGCTGTTAGCAACATCTATACCCACCCACCCTCCTTATTCACAAGTGTACCTCTACCTAACACAATTACATCACTAAGCCTGTTAGTTTGAAAGGGTCTTCAATTTGTTAAAACTGGAAAATCTTGGTATAGGGGCTCCACTCATTTGACTCAAGGTTATAGACTTCCACCGTATTCAGAAACTCATTGCCATCAAATCCTCCCACTGCATAAATAGTGTTCCCTACAGTTGCAATCCCAGCATTGCTCCTTGGTGAAGTCATGTTTCCCATCATCTTCCATTCATTTCTAGTTGGATCATACATCTCCACACAACTGATGGCATGAGAACCATCAAAGCCACCACCTACAAACAGTTTTCCTAAAAGAGAAAAGAGACAAGGTTAATCTAGAGAGGCTAAGAAAGAAACCCTTAAATTGATCTTTTGCTAAAACAGTGGTTCTTGGTAGAAAAGACTGTTCATTCTGTCAGAAAGTATTTATTGAATGCCTACTAATGTAGCAAGCACTCCCTAGAAGCTGGGGATACAAATGGAATAGAGTTGAAAAGAACCCGTTTGTATGTGTAAGTCAGGCAATTTAAAGGAAGGGGAGGCACCATCTAACTACAGTGCAATTCTCACAACAATTCTATGTGGTTGTTTCTATTACTGCCATTTCACAGATGAAGATATAATGAACAAAGAAGTTGGACAACTTGCCTAGAGATGCAACTAGTAAGTGGCAAACCAGAGTAGTTCTGTGCACTGCAAGTTTTGGTATTAGTCCAGTGCATAAGAACTAAGATTCAAAGTAAGTTATAGGAAAGCAGGTTTCAGATAACTGAACATTTTCTAGAGCTCTCCAACTGTATAAAATGATTTCGGCATGGAAATTTCTTCTTGGAAACAGACTGAACTGTGACTATTTTCAAATATACATGCAGGGCAGTTAATAATTAAATTAATTTCAGACAAATAAAATGTTAGCATTAAATATTCTCTGGAGTTTAAGGAAAAACCTTATTAGTGATTCTCGAATTCATTATTTTCTCATCTGATTGTCACTTAGCCTACCTGCATCCATGTACTTACCCATAAAAGAACCGACAAGGCTCATAGTAGGCCAGGGGTTGCAGGCCAGTAGGCTACTTACTGGTGTGCCTACACACTTAGGCTCTTGCCAGTTGAGCCACAAGCTTTGTTCTAAAAACAATTCTAACTGAATTCATTATTGTAATTATGTAATTAAACATTATGTAAATCCATAAAATGGATGTGAAAACTGTGTCTACATATGATGATTTGCAAACACTTGTTAAAAATAATCTAAAAATACTGCTTCCAATTAGGCATGGAGTAGACAATTAGAAAAGACTAGATTTAGATGATTTCCATTTCTTTTGTTTTACAAATCAAATTTTTTAAAATTCTTGCTCTAAAGAAACAAACTCAAATTCCAAGATGATGCATTATGAGTATGATTTATGGAAGAAGATGAATTAATGTTATATATCCAGTACTGAGTGATTAGAAAAGACATTTCTAAAAGACAAACCACCAATCCCCACTGCGTCAGAAAAGAAGGCTAGTTCTGAATTCTTAATTATACAAGTGGATAGTTATCACTGACATTCTCTTGGAATTTTAGAACAAACTCTTGCTACTACCTACTCCTCAGCTCTCCAAATCCCAACACTCACCGCCGAGAACAGCCACTCCAGCTCCTCGCCTAGCCACATTCATGGATGCAATTAAAGTCCAGGTGTTATTTTCAGGATTATAACGTTCTACTGTGTTCAGACAATTCCAAGACTCTGCGCCTCCAATTATGTACAAATAACCACCAAGCTCACAGACTGCAGACTGGTGTCTACCTATAAAATCAAGTCAAACCAAAATTATTATTCTATCTCCCCAAACTGTAAGTGTGCACTACACATACCATTGATTCAGAGGTCTTAAAAAAAAAATCAACTTACGAATGTTAAGAGGAGCACAGCTTGTCCATGACTTTGTTATAGGATCAAATACATCACAATTTTTCAGTCCTTTTTGACCATATGGATCTGAGCCACCAACGATGTATAATTTCCCATTCAGAGCACACACTCCTATGTGAGTATAAAATAAGGTTATAAATTGATAACTTAATTATCATACTTAAATACTGATGATCTCAGCAGAAAAGTATTACCTGCATTACAACGATTAGTTCTCAATTCTGGAATAGGAGTCCAGTCATCTATGTTTGGATCATACATCTCTCCACATCTCAGGTCATCTGAGTGGCCATTTGATCCACCCACCACATAGAGCTGGCCCTATGCCAAAAGCGAGAGATTAATATTTCTGCCATTCTCAAGTTCTTAGAAAAAACTAAATGTGGGCTGCTTCTTCCTGCAATATAGTGCACTTACCATGAGTACGGCCATTTGAAATCGGGCTCTTGGTGTCCTCATGGGAGCAAGAAAGGACCAATGATCTGTATGTGGATCATAGCATTCAACTGTTCGAAGACACTCCTCTCTGTTATAGCCACCTGGTACAAGAACCACAAAGAGTTATGCTTAAAGTATTAAACTGGACCAGCCTTTCTGGTCTAGAATGGTTTAAGTAATCTGTACAAATGAGAAAAAGAATCTTTGTCCACACACTTAATAAGGCCACATTAGTTAATGTTTTAACTAAGTGCCTGTAACAGCTGAATGACAAAATTATGAGTGTAAGTAAATTGCTTAGTCTTGACTTGAAAATTAGGAGGGAACAATTACCCACTTCATAGTTTTTTAAGAATTAGAGACAGACATTAACTTGAAGGCTAGGCAATACTATAGTATTGACTTTTTATTTCTGTCTTCTTAGAATGTGGTAAAGTGGAATGTCACAGAAGAAGGCATATTAAATAAACCCTGTCTTCCAAAGTTTGCATGTCACAAGCAAGCATAAACGTCCACTTATAGAGGCTTAGCCAGTTGAAGGTTTCTGATAAGTCACTCATCCTTCTATTCTTACCTGCAGCTATGAGTTTGCCATTCATCTCTGCTGTCCCCAGACCAGATCGTGCGTACTGCATAGGAGACATGGGCTTTTCTATTAACTCATCTGGTTGCATCTCAAAGCTTAAACTTTTAATGAGTTTTGGAGTACTTGTTGGTGAGCTCTGTGGGCTGTTTCGCCCATGAAGGAAAATGACACAGAAAATACCATCCAGCACAGCCAGGCACAAGTAAGTGTTATCTGTAAGCACAAGAGTTCCATGTTTAAAGATGCAATTTTTATTACTTTTGGTTGCTGTGTGATCCTGAATTGGACTCCAGATTCCAGACAGGGGATGACCTGCTACTCTTTTCCAAATTTAGTTGCTTCTGAGTTTTTTCCTCAATCACTTTAGAAGTATTATATGGTTCCACTTAAAACTCCTTCTTAAAAAAAGAAATAGGGCTTCCTTCGTGGCGCGGTGGTTGGGAGTCCGCCTGCCGGTGCGGGGGACGCGGGTTCGTGCCCCGGTCCGGGAGGGTCCCGCATGGCTCGGAGCGGCTGGGCCCGTGGGCCGTGGCCGCTGGGCCTGCGCGTCTGGAGCCTGTGCTCCGCGACGGGAGAGGCCGCAGCGGTGGGAGGCCCGCGTACCGCAAAAAAATAAAAAAAATAAAAAAAAGAAATAAATTGAAGGCAATCTGACAAGTGTAATACACTTACTTGAAGTCTTTTCCGAAGCAACGATTTTCCACTCGTGCTTAGGGCTTTGTATTGTAGCATTTGGAGAAGACAGACATCCAATGGAACTGCTACTTATCTGCTTATGGCCATTCTCACGTGGTGGCTTTTTCTGCAAAATCAAAAGGCAGCTACAGAAACCTAGCCAAAGACCATACCTGGTGTACCTTTGCTCCTGAGCTATTCCACAACACTGAGAAAACCCTTAGTACCCTCCACTTATGCATGACATTTATAGCACACCTAGGTTTAACACAAAACAACACTTTCTGACTGACACACATCACTGGCATTCTTCCATCTCCACTTAATAAGGAAACAACTACACCTACCCTGGTCAAGAAAAAGTTCAAGTTCAACAATTAAAAAAACATGTTGTGGGTCAAGTATCAGAATAGTCAAGAGAGGAAAAAACGGAACCTCCTCCTTCATAATCCACATAGTCTTTATATTAAGTATAGAATTTTCCAAAATGTTATAAATCTAAAACAGCATGAATTAACTGAGAGAATACATTTAACCCACTATCTCCATGAAACTGCGAAACTTAACTAAATCATATGTACTGGTATCCTTCATATTAGCAGACATATATCCATCCAATCTCTCTGAAAGTTATTTTATAGGAAAAAAAAGTGGCAATTACAAGAAATATTTACAAGTATATTTCTTTAGGATTACCTTAAAGGTATTATAGAGTGGTTTTCTAGACAAGTAAAACTACATCAAAACACTGAAGTAAAAATGGTAATCAGAAATTAAGGAAGCAATAATACTAAAAGAACCAAATATTTTTAAAGGAATACATGAGAACATAAAAGAGGGAGAAATGGGCAAAGCTGCAAATTTTCAAATGACTGTAAGAAGATTACATTGTACCCTCGTGTATGAGTTCTCTTTGATAGTTTTCTTCCAATTACTTTAGCTCTTGACACTTCCAAAGGATATGATCACATGTCATTAGAAGAGTCAAGATTACCCTGGTAGGAACTGCCTGCTGAATGAATAGGTACCACCTTCAGTACCTGGCCAAGTTTGCTCATCCACTTATTTTGATCCCCAGGGCCACAGCCTCATGGGTAGACAGAATCTCTAACAGAAATTTCTGTTTCGAGTGGAAGAAAAAGGCCATGAAACAATAGAGAAAAAGATTTTGATAGCTACTTGAAGCTGTGAAAAAACTATCAAGTTTGGTGTAAGCAATTCAGCAAATGTGGTTATAGCTTAAGTAGGCTATTTTGAGAAAAGGCGGAGAATGTACCATGCTAATGATTATAATTACATTCCATTTAGACATTTATTATGTACCTAGGTGTTATTAGGTACTTTATTCACACTGTCTCTTTTAATCCATTAAGGGCAATATATCTCCCCATTTTATAGGTAAAAATACTGAAAATAAGAGAGAAAATATGCATTGCCTAAGGCAATGCAAGAAAAATAAGGATTAGGAATTCTGAGTATAAAGCCACTCTTTTATACTACGATAGTCTGGTGTGTCCTGTGCTACTAGGAAGTACAAGGTACATAAAACCCTATCCCAATCTGTGGGAAGAAGGGATCCAAAGTAACACAAGTTGATGATGCTTGATTAAGAGCTTTCACTGTAGTAAGAAACCTGTTCTAATGTATGGCTTTAATTGAGAGAAAATCAAATGTGAAAAAAAAGCACAGTAACAATGAAGACTACTTGGTGTTATGTAACTAAGCCTTATATAGAAATGCTGGTTAACTCTTTTATGTTCCTTCCAGAACACTTTCAAACCTAATTCTTTACTCTCCTTTATTTTCAAACTTTACCCTATCAACTCCTCCCACTCAGCCCACCCACTGGCCCACACTTTCTTTGCCTCTGACCTCCCCAAGGGGTGGTCCCTGGTAGCTCTTTCTTTGTCAGCCACTGTCACTTCTGAAGCTAAGCGTTTCTTAACCTTAATACTCTCTGGAAATTATACCCACTAAAGGTTACAAAGTGGCTTCCTAAAACCAATGTAGAAGAGATATCCCTAATCTTCTTTTACATGACCTCCCAGAGGATGATTTGACACAGTTAACAATCCAGTCCTCCTTCAAACTTTCTTTTCCTATGTTAGCTAGCTTGTACAACACAATTTGATTCCAATGGCGGCTTCTCAACTTTTTCTCTTCCTGAAGCTTAGTGTGTTTCCTCATCCTTTTTACTTTATCATCTCTATTCATGGCACTTCCCTGGAATAAGTCACACAGGTCAGAGTCCTACTCACCCTCAAATTCTTCGTTTCCTTAATTTTCCGAATCTGAACAATCATTAAAGACCTTTGTAACTATAAATGTCTAGAGTCCACACTTTCCCCTTCTCGTCCTTAGATCACGCCCTCATCTTTTCACCTGAACTACTGCTTGTAATAGTCTACAAATTGTTCTCACAAGCTTTAATCTACCCTCTGTACCTGGTCATAAAAATAGAAGGGTTCGATGCATTAAGTAAAACAAACAAACAAAAAAACCCCTCAAATGAGCTAGAATCCCACGACCCAGAGACTGCCACCTGATAGTTAACTATCTGTCTAAAATATGATAATGAACATATAGATCTCTGCTGTATAGAAATACCATAATTTAACCAATCCCCCTATTGCTAGACTCTTGTCCAGTTTTTCACTATTATTAAAGTTGTGAAATATATCTGTTCAGATCACTCTACTCCCTTGTCTAAAATTCTTTGAAAGTCCCACACTACTTGTAGAATAAAGTATAATCCTCGATCAGATGTTATTTACCTACTCTCCCAGTCATGTGACCTGTAATTCCAACAGTATCCTCCTTTCACAGGTATCCTTTGCTATCTGACACACCTCTATCTGCTATGCAAACTCTTCCACATCCTCAGATGGCTCAAATGTCGCCTCCTTTGTGAAGTTTCCCTAGTTTTTCTCCTTTTGGTTCCACCCTCCCCTTAATGTCTTCCGTAGGTAATTCGTATAAATCTGTTCTGTTTTACCTACTCCTGTAAGGTCCCGGAAGCAGAAACTGTCTCTTACACATTTCTGGGCCCTCTTACCTAACATCACGGCCTGCCACTTATCAGGCACTCAACCACTGCTTGTTGAAAGAGTACTTTAAAAAACCATTAAATTACAGTTTAGAGATGTTTAGAGATAAGAGGGAAAATATGCTCAACGTTCAAAATACACAAACATGAACAAAATTCTCAACTAACTCAGCCCCAAAAGCTTTTTGTGAAAATAAAAATATTCAGCCACTATTGACACAGAACACCTGATAGTATCACCATACACGTTATTTCTGAGTCTATCATTTACCTTCTAATTATTAAAGGAAAACACCCATTAACTTGGGTCGACTCAGCCTACTTTATAGTTATCCCTCACAAATACAATGTTGAGCTAAAGGCCAAACAAAAAGAATACATATTGTATAACCATTTACATAAATTTCAAACACAGGCAAACTAATCTAATGCTTCAGAAGTTGGGATATAATGGCTTCCTTTGGGGTAGTGTAGGGCAGTGACTGGGAAGGGGGCAAGAGGAAGGCTTCCAGAGTGCTAGAAGTCTCTTCTTGACCCAGGTAGTGTTTAAACCAGTGGGTTCACTATGTGACATTTATGATTTGTATTCTTTTCTCTATGTTATTTATCCATAAACTGAAAAAGTTCATACCTGAGTTTTTTTTTAAAAAATTGGGTCTAACAGTCATTCCCAATACAAACAACTATTTTTTATAATCTGACCAAAATAACATTTAATTTCTATTTTGCTTCATCTTATTGGCCCTTTTTCTTACTGCTTATAAATCCTACTTGATTGAGAAAAAAATCTTAAGTGGGGTTCCCTACTTTGTTCTGTTAGTTTCTTTTTATGTGGCAAAAATGGTAGTAATGGTATGAAAGGTATGCTTGTTTTCTCCCACAAGTGTTTCTGTGCAGTCATACTAATGAAGGTCTTCCACTTTCCTTTATTAAAGGAAAATTTCAGTATACTATAAAATGCTCTAATCAAATTTTAACCTGAGGTTACCTCAGATGTGCAATGTGTACCTGCACAAACTGAATGTGGTCATCATCACTGCCAAACACCTCAGCCTGTCCAGCTAGTAGGTTCCCATCAAGCAGCTTGTGATCGGCTGAGTAGTACAAGGTTTGAACCTGCAAAACAGCAACAGAACACCCATGTGGCTACTGTCTCCATGGCTACTCCACTAGTATGCAGATCACACAAACGCCTCAAGGTAACCTCCAGTGTGCTTCTTGAGCTTCTTGACATCTTACTCTGGCAGGATCCCAAAGTAAAGAAAATACATGTCATGGTGGTAAAAATTTAAAAAACAAAAATAAGATACAGAATCTTCTAATACTGGCTGAAGAGTCCTTGGCTTGGTTGGCTTGAAAGAAATCTTCGTTTTTTCATAGCTTCTATTATACAGCATTAAGAAAAAAAGGCACTAGTACAATATATAGGCTCTTAAAGAATATACATATTTATAATAAAATACTGAATATGGTTTACACCTTTGAAGAGTAAGTAGTCTAATGTGCATAAACATATTTCCGTCCTGCGCAAGCAATGTCAAGAAAAACAGATAAAAAACAAGTGCAAAAATTCAAGCAAGCTACAGAGATATCTCCCTTAACAGATGCAAACATATGGCTAATGCATCTGATTTTCAAGTGGGAAACCATATAGAATTTAAAAATCACCTGTTAGCCTTTTTAGAGCATAATGATAACTGCATTTTTAAAGGCCTAACAGGTTTGGTAAGCCTTTAGTGAATCCGAAAGGCTTAAGTGGAGGGATAAACTCAAGGTCACTCCACTGTTCCATCTGCATGTTTAATTCCCACCATTTCTCTGTCAATTTTTTCTTGTGTATTTTTCAAAAAGTAGCCCAAGTTAAGTGAGTGACTATATGTATGAACAACACCATTGAAAAACACAAAGCTTTAAAGATAAGAATCCTGTAAAGGAGTAAACACCATTAAATCATCATCGTTCTCTGCCCACAGCGGATTTTTCTTAGGAGAACTGGGGCAGGACTGCTGCTTCTTTACGTGTCAATACACTTGAGGATTCTTCTTGTTTCTTCAGTCTTGGGTATCCTAGTTTTGTTAATAAACCTATGGGGAGATAAATCAATGGGGAGGAACAACCATTAGAAGCTTTTACCTACTTGTCAATTTAAAGCAAAAACCTGTGAAGAAAAATTAAGAATCTACAGAAAATTTCAGTACCACCTCCCATTTCTAAAGCAAATTACATGCTACTTTAAAGAAAGTTAACAGCACATAATAAGCAAAGAAATAAAAAAAGAAAAGCAGAAGACCAAACTGAACAGTTCATTCAGCTCACCTGGACACCCCCCCTGTTTCTCAGCTTAGGGGTACCTATAGCAAAATTTAAATTCTTTAGGGTCATGGTTATAAAATAAAAGTGAAAGGGAATCCTTCATGTTATAGCAAAATAATTTTTAATAATTGTTGAATCCCATTTACTTTAAAACTAACCTCTTCCATCAGCTCTTCCAGACTGTCTCCATTCTCCCAGATGCTACGCTGCACCCAGTTGATTACCTTTGTGTACAATTTGCCATTGCTGGGCAAGCAAACATTATCTTCAAGCATTACCTCCAACTAGAGTTGGGAAAAAACAAAGACACATGGATCAGTGTTGAGCCTCTAATTCTCAATTTCATAATAAAGAGGTCATAGATGCCCAACTGCACTCCATACGCTTACTCTATTTTTTAAGGAAACCAGTAGCCAAAAAAAAAAAGAGAAAGAAAAGAAAGTAAACAAACTGGTAGGCAGAAAACCATTACACTGCTAAAAATAACCGTATGGTTTCAATGTATTGTCTTTTTCATAACCATTACTCACTTGCTTGAAACATGGAGAAAGATTACATTCCTGGAACTAAGTAGTATGTATCTCTTTATTTAACCTTTACATCTTTCATCTTTATAGATTTTACCTTTAGCCGTGGAAGTTTAAGAAACTCTTCCTCTTCTGAAATTTGTAACAAATGCTCCTGAATATAAGCATCAACCTTATTCAACAAACGGGAGTCTCCCATACAACTTGCAAAATTTCGGTAAGAGATGCAGCTGGTAATATCCATTCTAGATAGTAAATAATCACCACAAACCTTGGAAAAGAAATACATGAGTGCCAACATTTACATATTTTATTTAACAAATATGTAATACTCAGTGTGTAAGTACTATGTGGATATATAAAGATTAACCAAAAATCACTGCCTTAGAACAAGTTTAACAGTAGGAAGAATACATGTATACAAATGATAAACATCAAAGAATGCCATTCAAATATATAAGAAAAAATGCAACAAACTGAAATGCTATGAAAATGCACATGAAATGTTCGGACAAGTATTTCCAACTAGAATAATAGATAAGACGTTATAAAGGCAGTAATCTGAATGGGGCTCTACAGGGGAGATGACGCTGAATGCACACAGAAACTAGGGAAGATGCTGCAACAATTTAGTTTGGCCAGAACAAAACATAAGACAATCAAAATAGTTTTGGAAGAATAGCAACTATATTAAGGAGAGCCTGGAATTCTAACCTGAGGGACGTGTGCTATGACCACAAAAGGATTTTTAAGCAGAGTGAGGGGCTTAGCAAACTTCTTCTCAAAGGGCCAGACAGTAAGTTTTTAGGCTTGTGGGCCGTACTTTCTCACAACTACTCAACTCTGTCACAGCAGGTGGAAAGCAGCCATAGACCGTATGTAAATGAAGGCTATGTTACAATAAGATGTTATAAAAGCAGGCAGCTGGCCTCAGGCCTGCAGTTTTCTGACTCCCACATTAGAGGATTAAATGCCTTTTTTCCTGTAAATTATTAAGCACTTCTCAGTGGCATTAAATTCTAGAAAGAATACTTCTAAAGAACAACCGAGAAGTGTAGAAGAACGGAGAATTAAGGATATGAGTTATATGATTAACTGAGAAAATCAAGACTTACCCTGCCAGAGAAGACTACTGAAAGAGCAAGATTGTAGCTTGAATTATCTGAGAGGAAGTGTGACCCTGCTGTGTTACATTGGCTAAACAGTTAAAATTACATACATATTTGGTTCTCTAGGGGAAAAAAAGGGACATTTTCAAGTTCTTGAGTCCAACAGATGTCTTATAACAAACTGTACACACTAATCATATAAAATAAGACCCCCTAGTAACAGTACTCCTTGTATATTACTTCTGTTACTCTACCTGCTTTACTCGGTCCATCTTCAGCTTTTTTGCTGCAGAATAAACGTCTTTGACTAATTCCTTATCGGCTTTCAACCTATTAGAAAAAAGGTTCTTTATCATTTATCATACCAAGGCCTTGAAACACAGACACTTAATTTAAATAAATTTAGAGGGACTTGGAATTTCATTCCCTAGTTATATGATGTACTTCAGAGAACTTACTGAGCAGTGTAGGCATAATTCAACAAGACTTCAACAGCTTCCGGATTGAGATCATCAAACTTAACATGAGAAACTCGGTGAGGATCACTATCATTATTAAAGATTTCAAATAAATAGGGGCTGCAGCAAGCCAGGACTGCTCTGTGTGCTAACATCTCATGGCCACAGACCTGCAAAGTGAGGAATTAACATTAGAAGCATTGTGGACTATGTATTTCTCTAGCTAATTACTACATCGTATCCTTCATCTTACATTTCTGTGTAAATCATTCTTTTTTAAACTTATTTCATTAAATGCCTCCTGTGAAAAACAAAACAAGCCAATCCAAGAACATATGGTTTTTAGTAATGAAAGATCAATTCTGTAAGTTTCCAATTACGTTTTAAATACCTGAAGTCGAACATCACAGAACTGGCCACTTTTCCTCAGGGCATTTAATTTGGCAACAGAAGACTCAATGAAATTTTCATCTTCAAACATTAAATATCCATTGGGAATCATTTTTCCTTATAATTTGGCTAAAGGGCAGAAAGAAAGAATGAATGGTGATTTTTATAACATTTTAAAGAGTAATGCAGTATTTTTAATTTTCAAATTTCATCCTATCAACAACACATAAAAATGTTATCATACAAAAACATTGCTAAAACACCACTGACACTGAACGTCTAAGCCTTTGTACCCCTATACTTTGGTCCTAAGTCTTTTCAAGGATTCATACAGTAGTGTTATGGTGTCCCAGCAATTTTGGCCAGGTTTCTATTCCTATTAGTACATTCATTGTGAAGGAGAAAAAAAATGTAAACCCAGCCCTGCCCAAACCCATATAACAAGCAACTGAAAAGCCTGGAAGGATGTGAAGTGGTCATCACATATAGATTCCTTGGTTGGGGCTGCAGTCATTCCTTTACTCACTGATATATACGACTAACTTACATTCTGTTCCCTTTGCTCTACTCAATATTCTGTGATAACCTATGTGAGAAAAGAAGCTAAAAAAGAATCAATATATGTATAACTGTATATGTATATATATAACTGAATCACTTTGCTGTACACCTGAAACTAACACAACACTGTAAATCAACTATACGCCAATAAAATAAAAATATTTAAAAATTCTGTTCCCTTTGCAGGTTTCATATATTTTAAATCACTTATCTCATAAACATACAAGATAGAAATGTATGTTCTTTAAAAAATTTTCCATTTCACCGTTTCTTGTGAACAAGTGACTAATGGCTACACAAAATGCATCATTAAAAAGTGGTAATAGAAGATTTCACTTTGAAGTAAATGATTTATTTAAATTCAAAATAGTTTATAGAAAGGAAAATATAGGAAAAAAATTTTTTCTATGAATATTACTGACTTCGCCTTTTAAAAAAATTATGAAAGGCTGTTAGTGTACTTGGCACAGTCTTCAAAAAAAAAAAAATGTGTGCACTGGGCACTGACTATCCACTTACCTACTATACTGGTGAGAAATGTATTTCCGGGGTGTTTTAAATAATCAAGGACAAAGGAAAGTCAGCGCTTTGTTGAGGTATGAAGACAGGTGGCTGAAGTGAAGGCAGAGGTGTCTGAAGCTCTAATGGTGATTCCAAAACTATCAGGCTTGAAAATGATGTAATCAAGTCCTTTAAAGCTATAGACACGAACTTCTTCTGTGATAATCATGCATCATAATCTGTAATAATGACAATTGTTGGATATTCAGAATGATCAAAGACTGCCAATGATCTAGGTAGATCAGATCATGCAAAGTCCTGATCTTGAAGACATTTTGAGGTAAATGGCACAATACAGAAAATAACACGAATGCTACTATACATAAGCATTTTCATTTAACCTGCAACCACTCAGGTGATTAAAAAATATAAAATCCCTCCCCAGAAGGAGCTAGTAACTTTTACCATTTAAGTGAGATACACAAGCACAAAATTAGAGAAAAATATAAATATTGGTTAATTCTAATATTCTTTACTATTAGATTCCAACTAATATACAAACATGTGTTCTGTCTGTTACCAGCCAGCAAGCAACCATCATTATTCCCCGACATGTATACAATGTTACAGTCAAACCAGATATACTGTTTCCCAAAATGTGCTCTGTAGGTACCCACCTCTGTAACTTCAAGTTTCCTTTTCTTGGAATACCCTTAACCCAACCTCTGCCCGCTGAAATCTTACCTCCAGAGCCCCTGCCAAATCCCTTCAGCTGAGTAGTTCCTCCCCATCCTCCACATACTGAACCCTCTCTGAAAGTGTGTATGTGTGATCTTCCAGCTGGTCTGTACTGGCTTATCTTCCTTGATTCAAGGCCTCTTGAAGGCAGAGCCTCTGTTTTCTTTATCTTTGTATCCTTCCCATCTCTCCCCACCAAAACAACTAGCCTAGAAACCTGAATATAAAGATGAGTAATTTGTTGAAATGAACTAAATAAACAAAAAGGAAAATATTAATGTCTGTGCTTTGTATGATCATTTTTCTCATATACAGTAATAAACTACCAATGGAACAATTCTGGTTCAAATCAAATCTTCAGGGAAATCACATTCAGTCCTCCCCCCATTTTCACATGTCATTAACTAAAAGTGTCAAAGTCAGATGGTACTTAGTTTTTAATCATCTGAACTGCTATTACACCACTAATTCAACAAACCAGAACTAAGTAAGAAATTATGTGAAAGATGTGCATACTTTTTAAAATGGACATCTTCAAATTACCTGTATTTTCCTTATATATCAATCAAGCCCACAATTCTAAATCTAACAATTGTGTTAATGTGTATGGTCCCTTACCCCAGAACCCACTTGAAGGCTAGTCCAGTTCCATTTCAACAAACTATTGTATTAAGTGCAACACATGCGCAATCTGTATCCCGTACGCCTTCACTGGTTTCTCCATAGCTTAGGTTTTATTTCAAGGAAACCTGAGTATTCTGACTCAGGTTGGGACTGTTGTCAATGCTTACTCCTGCAATGAAAGTATTTCACACCTTTATGTAATATTGATTTCCTCTGCTCTACACTTGCATCCAGATTAGTTAATTCAGCTTTTCTTAAGAAACCAGTTCTAACAAAACAAATGTTTTCCAAGTAACACACAATTCTATGTACAGAGAGAACACACTATCCAAAAGAAACCTTCAAACATTTTCAGCCAAGACCTAGCTCAAGTTGGGAAAATCTATGCAAGGGTGAAAGGGGGGGAACCCCTCCATGCAAGTTATGTTGGATATTATTAAAATGTATGCCCTCTGAAAAACCAAAAACAAAAGGAGATTTATAAGTATTTTAAACTTTGACCAGTTTTATTCAGTATTTATTTGTAAACTAGCCTTGATCTTACCAAGAATAAAAGTGGCATCTATAAATATATAGACATACCTCGTTTTACTGCACTTCACTTTTTCTGCTTTACAAATACTACCTTTTTTTTTTTTTTGCAAATTGAAGGTCTGTCTGTGGCAACCCTGAGTTGCCAGCTGATGGTCAGCATTTTTTAACAATGAAGTATTTTGAAATTAAGGTATGTATGTTATTTTTAAAGACATAATGTTTTGGACACTTAATAGACTCCAGCAGAGTGTAAACATAACTTTTATGTGCACTGAGAAACCAAAAAATTGGCGTGACTCGCTTTACCACAGTGGCCCAGAACCAAACTCACAGTATCTCTGTGGGTGTATTTGATAAATTGAAAGTTCTACCTTAAATTTATTTTGGAAAACAACAAGAACAACAAAAACCTGGATGGTTAAAACCACTTCAGTCCTTTGGGAGAAAATACTGGAGAATTTTTGGAGCAACTCTTGCCATACAAATTTGTACAATATTATTAGTTCTGCAATAGAGTGAGTACTACTACGTTAGTACTCGATGATTTTCTCGTACAGCAAGGTCTTAACATGAACCTCATCTCTTTAACATCTGCTGATCCGTATAACCCTACTTGATTTTAAAAGCTAGCCCAAGTCCACTCAACATTTAAGTTAATGCAACAAACTTTATCTAATTACTGTCCTTATATACTATATGCCCCTACTCTCACCCACCCCCAAGTTGGAGGAGGTCACCTCAGCTTCTGCCTGCAAAACCATGTCTTTCAAAGTTCACATTCACCTTCAGTAAAGTTAGTGTGGACAAATTGAGTTTTAAGCCATTCCACAGAGTCACAGATCTCAGTTTGGGCTATGAAACTCAAGCTCAAAAACTGATGGAATAAAAATGTGCGGAGAATTTTTTATCTTTGAAAAGCCAAACCAAAAGCCCCAACATCCCAGGCTTACATACAATTATAAAATTTAGAATTTTATTTGATATTTAAAAAACACATTCGACTAATCCACTTTTAAAATTAAAACTGAGATCAAATGCAATATATTCTGGTAAACAGTCTTCAGTTTCTTCATATGGCCAGTGCAAGAAAAGGGATACAGATGACTTATAAATGAGTAATTAAACTGCTTTAGTAAAACCCAGAAGTTCACATGTTACCACAGCCCCCCAAAAGATCAGCTGAACCCAAATACACTTCAGTAAGCCTTATCAAGGAGCTGTAAAAAATGTAGGTACAATATGACCTGCCCCCAAATTCTTCTTGGGCCTTCAGTAAGAGCAAGATAAAATGTTATCAAACTTTCAAAGAATCCTTAAAACCTCAAGGCAAATTACAAGTATTAGTTAAGTTTCAAGGCAATCTTTTGAGGGTAGCCAACTCACAAAATAGTAACCTACTCCATTTTTAAAGGACAGACGTTATAATACAAAGTAAGTCAATGAATCTTTTAAAAACCAGAAGTTATAGATTCCCAATGTCTGAAACGATCCATCTATATCAAAACTCACCAAACTCACTCACTCACTCCATGCTTTTAACCTCATTGTTCTGTAATCCTTATATCGCACAAACATTTATGGCTCCAAACATATGGCAGGCACAGTCTGGAATGGGATGCTCATAACACAATGAAGTTAACTCCATTCCCCAGCCTTGAACACTCCACAGACCAATCAGAAAGACAAACCAAGCAGTGAAAACAGTTCAAACAAAAGGGGGAAAAGGTATGAAAGCACACATATTCCAGAAACTGCAGCGATCTCTGTTTAAGTAGACTGTAGTTTGCAGGATGCATATGGTAAACAGTAGGAGAGGAAGTAAAAGAGATCAACATTAAGGTTTAAACAGAGCAGAATTTTTAGCACAGAGGCATAGGACACTAGCAGAAATACAGGGGATGGTCTGGAGGAATGGGTAAAACATGGATGCAAGGAAATTATTTATAACCCTTGCTTATCCTAACTAAGGTAATAAGGATATTTTAGAGTAGATATGTGGCATCAATATCAAAATTAGAATTCCAAAAAGCATAATAGAGACATTTTTAGTTTGCTGCATGCTTAAAGTCAGGAAGGAAAAGAGGAGTTTGCTTTGGGACATTATAAGGCTGAGGTACCTGTTGGGCATCCAGGTTGATACCAAAAGTGTAAGTAAGGATAGTGAGCGATGTATCGGTTTATAAATCATTTACAAGGCGGTAATTGAAGTTTACAAGTAAATATAATCGTGTACTTTCTGTGGTTCTAACAAAAACTCAGAAATACTCCCTTATTCATTAATTCCTCCATTTACACTCTCTAGCACAAGGTAGGAGGCTCCCCAACCCTCTTGTAGATTTGACTATACAATCATACTGTTGAAAAGTCAATGAAATTATTTTTAGGGGTACTTCATCTTAATATCAATGATTAAGACAGTTCCCCAACAGGAAAACATTTTGCATTAAAAAAAAAACAACAACACTTATTTGCGAAACACATTCAATTGCCACCTAAAATATCCTTCAATCAAGAAAAAACAAAACCCCACTCCAAAGTATTGGGGCGCCCAAAAAGTTCGTTCGGATTTTTCTGTAACTTCTCACAGGAAAAACCCGTACGAACTTCTTGGCCAACCCAATAAGTAGCCAAAAAGACACTAATTTAAAACTAAAACCAAAACCTGGAACACTTTGTTTTGGGGGGAAAAGTCATAAAAACAGACCTGCAAATTAAGACAATTAAGAAATTAATATTAACTAATGATAGAGATTTCATCTATTAGGAAAACAGAGGAAAAACCATTCTGGGTCTCCTTTAGGTCAGTGATGCTAGTCCAGTTTTACCTCTCACTACCAAATTATAGACATTTGACAAGTAGCCTGCCAGCTGGTATTAAGTTATAGTATTCTCAATCCAATTCTAAACAGTGTACACCTCATCTCCAGATATACAAAGAATAACTTTAGGCATGATTATGCCTAAAGCTACTCATACTGTTATCCTTAAACAACCACCAGTGCTAGAATTATTTTAAAAAAATATGTCTCTGGTAGTCTAGTCCATGCTGTACTTGTTGAACTGTTTAGAGTAGTACTATGCTTACAGGGTTGTTATTTACTACTAGACAGAAGATCACCACACGCAAGTTCTCAAAGAACAGCTTGATGCCAGGGTGTTCTAATCCTCCATGACTGACAACAGACATTAAGGAAACAAAAATAAACCCTTTAGGCCTCTACTTATCTAGTTTTTGAAACGTCAGCGCCCTCAAACAATAGATCTGTCTACTTTGTATTGGGGGAAAAGTAAATCTATTTCTAAAGTATTTGTGGTTCAAGTTTCCCTACGGTCTATCCTCAATCTGATACTGCCTACTACCTTCCTACCATCATGAGCTTACAACCAGAGTCCCTTTGCAAGATGCGCAGAAGGACGGAAAAACAGCAAACCTCTCTGCCGATTTTCTTTGGCAAAAACAAAGTGGCGAGCGCCCCAGAGTGACTGGAGAGTCCTGCAGTCCCAGGCCTTCATCCCCGCGCGGCGGGGCGGGAGCCCACTCCGAAGGCTGGGAGGCAGAGCGCCCAGCGTCTGCACACCCCCGCCCGGGATTGGCCAGCCCCGCAGTCATTCAGCGCGACACGTCAGGGCAGCCGCTCCCTTCCTCCCTCCTCCCGCCCCCTTCTCCCCGCGCTTGGCAAGAAAAGCGGGCAACGTGGAGCGGGAACAAAGGACCCCGCGGCCCACGGCGATCAGGGGCGCGGTGCCACCGTACCCCAGGCCCGGGGTACCGATGGGGCCCTGGACCAGCTCCCCGCCCACACTCGCCGGGTCCTGGGAAGGCTCACGGAAGAGAGTCCAGACCCCGGGCCGACCCCAACACTGGGCATCGATTCTTGACAGCAGGAACGGAGATTCCCGCGCCCTCCTTCTGGGAGGTCATCCCTGGCCCGCGCGCGGCGTCTTGACCCAGGCCCCCGAGGACCCCTCGTGTAAAAACTTCTCGCTCCTCACGCCCTGCTTCCTCGACTCCAGCGCTCTCCGAGGCGGCCCGAGCCCGCCCTTGGCCGCTAACGCGATCCGGCAACCACAGCAGCACCGGGAGCGCGAGGGCCGCTCGGCTGCGGCTCCTCGCCCCCAGAGAGCGACGGCGGCAGCGGCCGCGGCTTGGGGCGTCCTCCTCCCGGCACCCGGCACCGCTCCGCGCCATTCCCCAGTTCGCAGTCTGGCTGCGCCCTCTTCCTCCTCCACCGTCGACGGGACCAGCGCGTATTACCTGGTTCATCTCTGAAGAGATGGAAAAACTCATCTCTGGAGCTTCAAAGGGGAGCAGAAGGAAGCGGGCGGTAATCGGCCCAACGGAAAGCGTCTCGAGGCCACCGAGAAGGGAGCGACCGAGCGGGGAGACGAGCGAACAGCCCGCAGAGGCTGCGAGGAAGGGGAGCGCACCGGAAATTCGCAGGGACTCGCTCGCTGGCTCGCTGGCACAGCGGCGCTGAAGCCGCAGGCGGCGAAACTGTGGCCAGCAGTTCCGAGAGACCGACCTCCACGCGCGTCCCGGAGACACTGCCCCCGTCGCAGCCGCCCGCTAGCGCCTCACCCCCTCGCACGTCACCACGTGCGCCGCTGCCGTAGCCGCCGCCAACGCCTCCCCGACGCTTCCGGCTGGAAAGCGTCGGCAAATGACTGGCGAGCACAGCAATATAGCGCTCGAGGCCCCGCCCTCCGCTGGCCCCGCCCCCACCCTTTTCCCCCGCCCTGTTTGGTTCCGTCCTGCGCAGCTCAACTAGGTCAAAGCAAGGTGATCTTTGGAAGAGCGGGTGCTCGGGGCCCGACACTTGTCGCGCCGTCGGCCCTCGCCCTTTCAGGGCGGGAACTGGTTCCCTCCAGCCGCCCTCACCTGTTCTGCCATCCCCTGGAGGCACAATATAGCCAGACAGATTAGACGTGAGAGATTAGATTTTTCGGCGTCAGACGTACATGTAGGCAACAGCCCTAGGACTGGAGCTGGCCGCAGTGGACGTAAGGGTCTGTAGCTGCCCGTCTGCCCTTACCTTTGTAGGAGGGTGGTGCGAGGAGGAAGCGTGGTGATTGTGAGGAAGAGCAGAGGCACGCCGACGAAAAGGGGTGAGAGGATTCAGTAACTTAGAGAAAACAATTGGAGAGGTCAGAGAAGGCCTAATATTATATCAGTGTTGCTCTGAAAAACTGTTTACTTCTACTTTTCGTCCCCGGGATTTGTTTTGTCTGAGTGCAGCTCTCCTCTCGGCGACACTGAGTCAGCTCTTTGCTGGACTTGCCCTCTTGGAAAAAGAAAATAACCTTGAGACCAGATAGCAACCTTAATTACCCCCACGCACTCACCCACCTTGTCCCCAGAAGACAAACCTGTTCAGGGGGAACGTGGGGTATAGCAGGCTGACAGCAACTTCATGGGACTCTGAAGGGCACACTGGAAAGCTTCCTAGATTGAAGGTGAGGGGATTTCGTGAGGTAAACTTGTTTAGAGTTTGGCAAAAGCTTCCAGGTTAATGTCCTGTTAAGCCTATCCTGATTTGGTGAGGGCGCTTAAGCCATCTACACCTAACCTTGTTTGTATCTGATCCCTCTGCTTAATTAGTAGACATATTTCTAGGAGCTCTTTGTCATCACTCCCTACCATTCTTTATCATTAACTATTTCGTATATGCTTATGGGAGCAGGAAAAATGTTGGGGCCCTTCATCTGCAATAGAAGCTTTACAACTTTTTAGTCTAAAATATTGAGGCAAGGAGATTTTTGTTTTGTTTCCAATTCAATTGTGGAAGGAAACAGGGTCTAAGATATCTATAATTCTTATACCTTTCTTAAGGAGAAAAAGACTGACATTTGCCACTGGCCTCTTGTTTTTGTCTTCTGATAATAATTGACAGCAGTGTTCACTTTTATTGCAAATGAAACTATTCGAGTACATACCTTTTACATTCCTTTAATACCATAGACTTCATCTTTCCAGAGAGAGAGTATGAACTTCCCACTTCAGGTAGGCACATGACTTGGTGGCCTGCTGGACACATGGTCCACTCGCTGTACTCTAAATAGTGCCTCTGTGACCTGAAACAGTCACCACTTTCTTAAAGCTACAGTGTGATCAGTCAATGCATTTTTGCCTTGTATGGAATTTCACATTTGCATATTACCTTCTCTATGAATAATGACAATTTATGCATTCCATTTGTCTTCCAGGCAACTCCAGATTTAAGCCTATCTTTCCAATTACTATATAATCCAGATGAAAATTTAACAATGGAACATTGTGGACAATTTCAACCCAGTAAAGTAATAAATTATAAGATTTCACTCAATATTTTAATTACACAACGTATATTTGGACAGTGTTTAATAAAAATAAAAACTATCAACTTCTATTTTATGTCAGGCACTGAGAAAGATAAATTAGGGATTGATGCCAACCTGCAATCTGCCTGTTTTCCTCTCTGATTCTGCTTTAAATGTTGTCCCAGTCCTAAACTCTGGCTTGTGTTTTATTCTTTATGTATTAGTTTGCTAGGGCTGCTGTAATAAAGTACCACAAACTGAGTGGCTTAAACAACAGAAATTTATGGTCTCACAGTTTGTACTTCTAAAATCAAGACATCTGTAGGGTCCTGATTCCCCTGTAGGCACTTGAGAAGGATCTGTTCCAAGCCTTTCCCCTGGCTTCTGGTAGTTCCTTGGTTTGTGGCACCGTAGCTCCAGTTTTTGCATGGCATTTTCCCTATGTGCCTGTCTGTGTGTCCAAATGTTCCCTTTTTATAAGGACATCAGTCGTACTGGGTTTGAGGCCCACCCTAACCCAGTATGACCTCATCTTAACCAAATCTCCATTTCCAAATAAGGTCACATTTTGAGGTACTGAGGGTTACGACTTTAACATGAATTTTGGAGGGGACATAATTCAACTCATACCACTTTTGTTCAGTGTTTCTCCAAGTTTGGTCCACGGACCACATTTATCAAAATAACGTGGATGTTCTTATTAGAAAGGAAGGTTCCCAGGCTTCACCCTAAACAAGTGATTCTCAGATGAGGGGAGTGATTTTTTTTTGCCCCCAGGGGACATTTGGCAATGTCTGGAAACAGGACTGGGGAGAGGTGCTACTGGTATTGCTGCTAAACACCCTACAATGCACAGGACAGTCCTCCACAACAAGAAAATGATCCCACCTCCAATGTCAACAGGGCCAAGATTAAGAAGCTGTACCCTAGAACTGCTAAATCAGAATCTCTGGGGCCTTGAAACGTACATTTTGACAAGCATCTCAACTACTTTTACCCACACTAAAGTTTGAGAAACACTGCACATACAAAAACCTTTTCTAGGCGTATGTGCGTGCTCCATTTTGTTCCAGATATCAGTTACCTCTCTTATTTATTAGCCATGCTAATTATGATAAGATAATCTAATTAAGTATTACAATTTAGCAATTCACACAATTTATATGTCTTCCTGTACTGGAAACTTGTTTCTATTTTAAAATTTCTATACCATATTACATTATTTTGGGTCAACTGTCTACATCCTCTGGATGCCCTTTGTCTGATGAAAATTGTTGCCAATCTCTGGCTTTGGCAAAGCAATGCTGCACCTCCTCCAGTCCACTAGTTTCTCCTGTACTCAGAGTGCCTGCCTTGTCTGTTTCATATATTTCTCTCATCCCTTGCAGTCATGCTGCTATTCTCTCAATTTCTTTCTCTTCTTTACTTCTGGCATTTGAAAATATTTTTAGGGTACATTAGTGGTGCCTTAAAAGCAGAAACAAGAAAATGGTAGAGTCATAAAAGACACAAGAAGCAGGGAAAAAATCTTAAAACTTCCATTAAAATAGGTCATTGGACACTGTTACGTATTTCAACGTATGACAAATTGAGAACTTGATGCCTCTCTAAAAAATTGTTTTAAATATTCCCTTTTAGAGAGAATCTTCCATTTTCCTGATAAAACTTCCATAGAGAACAGGCAAGCTGTTCAGAAATATATATATATATATATTTAATCCAGAGATTATAAAATCAGATTATTTTGGTCCTGCATTATCCTTACTGACTATTACATTATCCAAGCTATTTTACTAATGACTTTTTGCTAGTTTTCTAAAGTCCTCACTGCTAAAATTTTGAGAACAACTCTAGCCTCCTGTTCCAACAACCAGAATCCCCTAATAGTTTCTTTCTCTTTCAACAATTTCTTAGGAATTAAAACTTCTCATGTCATTCAAACATACTTTCTGTGACGTTATATGACCTTTAAGCCAGCTACCTCTTTGTGGCCAGCAATCATATATTCAGCTCGTGAATTCTAAAATGCAACCTAACCTTTCCAAAAGCCTTCATCCAAAAAGTCTTTTCTTTTTTTTTTTTTAAATCGACTGCTGAGAATAAGCAAGGCATGGAATAAGCAGCCTTTATACTAAGCTGAGTTTTTAATATAAATATTAAAATCAAACGTATAAACAAAAGTGTGGTAACATATAGCACAGTCTGTACAGTTCGATCCAGAAAGAGATCTTTTGTGATATTTGCATCCAAAATTTGACACCTGATGGAGGAAAGTTACACAATACAGTTCAGCCGGACTAGCCAGCCAACTGTTGCTAGTGTAAACTGATCACTTAACATATGAAGTCAAGAGACTACTTCAAAAAAATCAGAAAGGATAAAGCAGTGGGGTTGTAACATCAGTTCTCCCTTCTTCTATAATGCTTTCTACTGTCTGAAGGAGACCAGAGTGAAGCACAATGAGAAAATGATGAAATTTTACGAGATTCTTGTGAACTGGGCTTTCGAAACTACTGAAGACGGAAAGTCATAAAATTGTCATCTAAGAATTCCTACCCTGAGAGTAATCCCTCCTGGCCACAATTCTCCAAAATTGGTACCCTAGGGAACAGAATTATCAAGTGAAATGTTATCTTTCCCAGTCATCTCTAATGTCTTACTAGAGAGAAAAATGTGAAAGAAAAACTTTGGTGGTGACATATTCTACCAGTGCCCTTAAAGGTGACTATGCGTAAGATACCCTCCCTCTCAGTACCCACCAATCCTTCAAGACCCAATCAGCACTTTGCCACTTCTAAGAAGTGGGCTCAGATAAATGGAAAGAGTGCTGCAATTGGAGGTCTAGGTCCAAATCTTGGCTTTGTTACTTAACTATTTAAGGAAAATCTCTTGTCTTCTTGGTGACTCTGTTTTCTAATGTTCAAGGTGGGAACAATAATACTTGCCTCACAGAATTCTATACTTGGCGCATGGAGGGCAATGAGTAGATATTTCTTTACTTAAAAGCCTCCTCCAATTACTCCAGCATACATGACTTTTCTCCCATCTCCCTGAACCCTGGCACATCGCCTATAAAATTCATTTGTCTCTTAATCTACCTTGGGGTACCTTTATGCTCGCAGAGTTAAGAGATGAGTGGTTTGAAGCGTAGCAGCAACCCAGGCTCTTAAGCAGGTTGTTCCTCTGCCCTCAGACACCTTGAAGTGTTGGATGAATGAATGTCTAAACCACATGTGCCTCTCGTGCCTCTTTCTGTCAGACTGATGTTTCCAAATAGTGAAGATAAGCGCTAGAGGAAGCTGGAATGATAGAGGACTAGGGAAATAAGGACGGAAGTGGTTATTGAGGCATATCACAAACCAGAGGGAATAAAGGCACCTCAAATGGCAGAACAAGGACGTCGGATCTCCTTGGCTGATTTCCTTTCTCTGTCTCAAAGTGGTCTCCAATGTGCTGAAGGGGATGTAGGATTCTCAACTCCATCTTCCCTTCACCTAGGGAAGTGTGTATACAAACATCCTAAATACTGCTTCCTGTGTCTCTTCCAAGTGGAAAAGTGTCATTATGTAGCTGTTTCTCAGATTTTTTACATAAAATTATTCTTTGCCATAACAAAATAAATCCTGATTTTTTTGCTCCGTATTTCCTAGAAAATTAGGAGAAGCCTATGATATGAAACATGGTGGGGGTCAAGGTTCTTCCCTGTGTGCATCTATGCCAGGACGCAAGATCTGGCCCTAGCAAATCTCAATGTTCAAGTTCCTTTTCAGCCACACTGAACCTCTCCCTTCCTTAATACACCATGCCTTTGGGTGTGCCATGGCACTAACTGAAGCACCCTTTATCTGGTTAATTTCTACTCATCCTCCAAACCTCAGTGTAGAACTGTAGAAAACTCAGTTCTTCCACGCAGCCTTCCTGGATGGGCCTAGGCTGGGCCACTGTCCCTCCTATGAACTCACACGATATCCTGGGACATCTCCCCTCTTTGTAGCGTTAATCACACAGTAATGAAAGTACCACTTGTAGGCACCCCATCTGTATACTATGCTTTGGGAGGACAGATGCCATCCTGTTCATCGTCACATCTTCAGTACCTACCCTGGACCAGGCATGTAGAGATCCTCAAAACACATCACTACAGCAAACGAAGAGGGAATGGTATGCGTTATTGTTATTGCCTTGAGCTTTGAAGACACGAAAATGTACAAGACAAGAAGTGACTTTTGCCTGAATTTTTGTAGTGTGATGATCAATTCGTTTTAGCTTTCAAATTCTAAACTAAAATAATACGTGATGTTCACAAAGCTTGTAGTCAAGAAAGTACCATGTAGGTGATTCTCTGTCACTTTTCGGAAAAATGCATCAGTGGGGCCACTGCAAGCCTTTGACGTGACTCTGTTTACCTACATGTTATGGCCCACATGTCAACATTAGTCACCAAACAGCTAGTCAAGCACACAAATTCTTAACAGTTTGAGTCATTTCATTTTCTGGAAGGTAATGTATCCACAGTTTTGATATCAGTCGAGGGAGGTCTCATTATTCTAATGTTGCACATACGAGAAGCCTCTCCTACTCTGCAGAGCCTGTTTCTGGGTTTCTTAAGCTCCTCCATTATATCACAAGCTTCTTGCATGTCTTCTCCAGATTTTAACAGCCACAGTGCCAAGCATGATGCCGGGCACATAGCAGATGATTGAGGGAATTACAGAATAGCAATTTTGACTGTTATAGGGGCATATAGTCACTTCTGATGTTATTTTATTCACTTCTCACAACAGCCTCAAGAAGATATATTATCGGGCTTCCCTGGTGGCGCAGTGGTTGAGAGTCCACCTGCCGATGCAGGGAACACGGATTCGTGCCCCGGTCCGGGAAGATCCCACATGCTGCGGAGTGGCTGGGCCCGTGAGCCATGGCCGCTGAGCCTGCGCATCCGGAGCCTGTGCTCCGCAACGGGAGAGGCCACAACAGTGAGAGGCCTGTGTACTGCCAAAAAAAAAAAAAAAAGAAGATATATTATCATTCTTATCTTATAGGTAAGGAAATGGGAATTTAGAGATGTTGGGATGCTTGCCTGAAGTCATGTTACTTGAATGTTGGTGCCGGGAGTTCAATCCAGGAGAGTCTGATCTGAAGCTCACCCCTGTTCTACCACCACACCCTGCCTTTCAGTACATGTTTACTAAATTGATTTATTACTAATTTCCGTAGGAGACAAATGAATCAGCTAGCACAACTAATTCATCTAGGGGAAGGGGCAACAGAGAGGATATTGATAGGTTATATAAATGAACTTTTGTCTTTGGTGCTAGTGGAATTAGCCACTAAGAATAATCAGAAGCATAATGTAACCAGTACATAGAGCTGCAAACACACCCATTTGGCAGGCAGACCTAAGAAATTGAGTAACACTTCTTGATAAACGGCATTAACCTAACTCCGTGAACAGGTCTCTAAGAGAAACAAGGGGAGGCAGACATGGCTGGTTGCCTATGTTGTCCATCCATTCTCCTTTTCCTCCTTAGAAACGCGGTGCTAAAGGCCACAGTTCCTAGTCTCCCTTGCAGCTAGTTACGGTAAACTGAAATGTGAAGACTTCATAAAAGTGCTCTTCAAAGGAAAAAGGAGTACTTTTCTGCCTTTCCTCTTCCTGCTGGCTGGGATGCAGATGTGATGGGTTGAAGTCAAGTAGCCATTTTGGATCAGTCGAGGATGACCAGAGCAGCGTGCCATAGGAAGAGTCTAGCTTCTGATGACCTCTGAGCTGCCATCCTGCTCTGGTCTGCCAAACTCTAGAATTACTCTGTGTGAAAGAATAACAAACTTTCACCTTGTTTAAGCCAAAGGTGGAAGTGGAAATAGCCAGTTTAGTGATTTCCATCATTTGCAACAGTGTCCCTCCTGCGTGTTATTCTGTTTCTGTCCAATTTATTTCATTTTACAATACTGCAGATGTTTATATTTCCTGGAACCTACACTGCACATTTGAAACTAGCAAGCAGCAAACATCATTTCTCTGTCACAGACTGTTTGGTTATTGATCCTATCTAACAAGTTCACAGTAAGTCCTTTGGAGGTGACTCTGATTAAAGGTCAGGAGGCCACATGTAAACTCTACACATAACCTCAAGTTTTGAATTATACAGTTTGGAAGTTTAGGCCCTACCTCAGCTTTCTCTTATCTGATCGTCGATCTAATGCCGCATCATTTTTATTCTCCCAAATGGCATATTAGCCTACTTGATGGTTAACTGCAAATGTTTACTGAGTTTACACATAATAAAGTGTAAAACATGTGCTGTATACAGTGAGTTCACAGCTGGATTGCAAGGGTTTTGATTCTTTAATAATCAGTTTACTGAATGGGGGTAAACTCTGTGGGGTTATAAATAGGGAACGGGTTTACTTTTCTCTAACCTTCAAATATGGATTCTCTCATTATAGGTAACCCTTCAGATAGATCCTATAGTTTTTTAGTCACTTTTTAGTATTTAAGGCTTACTTTCAGGTATTAAAGACAAATACATTTCAGTCTAAATCAAAACCTTACATTGAATTCTCTAATCCAATTACTTCTAATCTCACTCTCAGTTCAGAGTTTCCCCTGGCCTTCCCCACCCCCAGCCCAGGCCTGATCCAAGGCTCAGGCACCCACAGTGGGCATGAGGAGGGGGTGTGATCTTTTTCTCACTCTGCCTTTATTCTCTACCCATTGCATAGAGAGTAATCTCTGCCCATTCTAATCTCTACCCTTTTTTCCTGTCATGTGCCCCCCTTGCTCAATTCTCTCCAGTCCCATTGGCCTCCTTTGCATCCCAGAACATATTAAACATGTTTCTGCCAAGGGCCCTTGAGTTTCCTGTTTCTCTTCTTCTCTCTTCCCCCAGCCATCTGCATGGCTTGCTCCCTCACTTTTAAGCCTCTGCTCAAATGTCCCCTTATCAGTGAGGCTTCCCCGACTACTCTATCTCAAGTGACACACACCCACACGCATCACTTCCTTACTCTGCTTTAAGTTTCTCATCTCACCATCTGATAAATTACACTTCTGCTGGCATCTCCCCTCCTGCTGTCTTTATGAGGCAGGTCAGGAGGTAGCGTAGCTTTCTCTCTTTGTGAGAAGAAAAGCCAAAACACTCTCTGCTCCTTTGAATTCCTGTTCTCCTTGACTTTCTTCAACCAACTTTCACAATTTGGTCTTGTCGTATAGAGAAGCTGGAAGTGAGAGTTTTGTAGATACTGGACTGATCTGTTTTCTTTTACTAAGTCTGCCATGGATGTGTCAGGCACTCTCTTTAGAACATGGGGGCAATTGTCTCTTACTATTTTCAGCTTTGGGACTTCAGCTCAGATATAGAGATGAAAAGTAAAACTTCATTCAACATGCTGTTAAATAAGAACATTCTCACAGTCTAGTATGTTCTAATTGACACAGAGAGAACATTTGAATTTGAGGTAACCGTTGTGATATGAGCAAGAGGCTCCATGGATTCAGGATGTCCAATTTTTAGGAAATAGGAACCTAGGCATTTACACAGTTCAAAAGCAATTAAAACTGGTTATGCAGTGATATTGCCACTAGATCCAGCCATGCTAAAGTCAATGCCTGGACTTTTTATATGAATCAATTAATTTCTCTTTTTTTCTTAAGCCAGGTGACTTGGCTTTTCATCACTTGCCACCCAACAGCCCTGGCTGTCCCCGTGCCATTTCTTGACTTAAACTGCTGCCTGTGTATTGTCATCACAGTTGCTACATTCCTGGCATATTTTCTCAAGTTGCACTTTTCCCAGGGAGTGCTGATAACTGAAAGGATTTATTAGTGTCCCACTCTCGAATTCTTCTGGCCACAGAGCACAATAGAAGAAATATTGTCAGTAATTGTTTTGACACATTCAGTAATGCTATGTTTGGATGCATAGTTGTGTTTGCGGTTCTGAATTATATTGCTCTACATATGGCTGAAGAAAATATTTTCTTATTCATTTTCCATAATAATCCAACAAAGGAGGCTCATCTTCTTGGTAATCATCATTTGCATTAGTTAGTCTTTGGATAAGCATACAAATATCTTTAGGTTATTAATCTTTTATATTCAAATATGAGTGATATACCTAACTCCAAAGGTACTATAATCCTTTAAGGAACTTAAAGTCCTCTAACATTCATTCATTCTCCCTAGTGCCTGAGACATATTCCTCTAATAAAGAGATTTATAAAGTAATATATAACCCAGTCAATGTGGTTTACATCTTTGAGAATTTTTAGCAATGTTACTGTTGGGAGAATTAATTTTCTGGAAGAAATTGGAAATTATTGCTAATTTCAGATTTTAGCCATAATTCAGAGTGTGATAAAAACCAGGGTGTGATATTATACACCCACCAAAGTTCTAACTTTAATTTCCTGTTTTTACTCTGAAAAGAAAATGTTTATGGGAAGAAGTACCAAAACTTGAGAGGAAATTTGAAATCAAATTCATTATAGATTCACCCCAAAGAAAGAACTTTGAGCTCCAGATAACATAAAATACTACACGGGGTCTAGTTTTGGATTCCCTCTTCTGATAGGGATGTGGAGATAATAGAGAGGTTCCTAAGAAAAACAGGAAAAGATTGTGGGGTAGGATTGGTAAAGTAAGATCCAGTGGTTCTTTACTGAAAAAGAAAAGCTGATCTCAAATTCTTACGTCTGCTTGTTTATAAATTAATTCATTAAACAAATGTTTATTACATGTTTACTGTATACCAGGCACTATGGTGAGTTTTCATCCTGTAGAGTAGGAGACAGACAATGAAATAAGTGACTATAATCACTGTAATAATGCTGAGGGAGTGAGGGAGGGTCCAGGCCCTATGGGAGTCTGGAAGAAGAGCAGGTGAGCCTGTGAAGGCAGCGACCAGAGAAACCTCATGAGGTGCGGTTTGACCTGAGACTTGAAGGATGAATATGAGCTTTCCTGGTGGATAGGGAAGGGCATTTTAAAAAGCATATGCAAAATAAAAAGTGTGTCTGAGGATTCCCGGGTAGATTATGATAGGGAGGGAGTAAGACTGGAGAAGACTGGACAACGAAATGAAGGTGGGAAGAGAAGCAGTTACCTTACTCCTTATTCTTTAGAGTTTGGATTTGTCTTAAAGGCAATGGGGAGTGGCTGAAGGATATTAATCTAGGGAGGAACATTATCATATTTGCATTAAAAAAAGCTTTGTGGAGTGTTTTCATAAGGAGAAAGCTAATGAGTTCCCCATATCCACAAGAGAGAGAATAAGATGGAAAAAGATGAGATAAAAGGATTGAATCACTGCAAGAGAGAGTTCGATAAGACAAAGAACTTGACCCTGTGGTCAAGACAGGTTGTGAAGACCTGAAGATGTTTTATAAAGGATGGTCATCTTTCACATTTTAAAATATGTGTCTGGTTTGAGGCAAGAGGTTACATATGCTGAGATTTCCTAAAGTATGTTCTTTAGAAGAGTTGTTAATGTTCCTTGAATAAAAAACAAAATTTTACTGCTCTCCAAAAGTTTGGCTTGGGTGCACTGGAGAGGCCCCCAAAAGTGCTGTAGGACTTTTTACAGCCTTTAACATGCTAATGTGCCTTGTGAATCTTTGAGTGGGACATTGGATTCAGGGTTTCCAAACTTAATTTATCACAGGACCCCTATGGTCTTCTGTCCTATAGAGAACACTTGGTAAAATAATGAACCAGATATATTTGATTCTTTTACCAACTCCAAGATTTTTCCCTTAGGTTCTGAAATCCTAAAAAGTATTTAAGACTTGGAATTACTTTTCCAGAGTGCTTATCCATTACAAGTCCATGATCTTACAGTTCTCAAGCAAGTCTGTCAAAATTTAATAAAAACTAGGCAATGACTACTTTTTAGATCCCTTATTTTTAGGATAGAATCAGATAAAATATGAACATATGTGCTGGCCTTAAACTCAAATCAAACTAGAATCCTAAGGGCCAACTTCTTTTTTTTTTTTTTGACTGCGCAGAATGCGGGATCTTAGTTCCCGGACCAGGAATAGAACCCGTGCCCCCTGCAGTGGAAGCACAGAGTCTTAACCACTGGACCGCCAGGGAAGTCCCCTCCTAAGGGCCAACTTAGTAGACAATTCAGGAAACCAAAGGTATACTCATTTCAAAAAATTAAAAGAAAACAGGGAATAGATAAGCTGTCCCTCATCCCTCCACATAAAGATATTTCCTGACAGCAATTCAAAACTCAGAGAGGGAATTAGAATTCTAATGTGTAGTTTTAACAGAGAGATGGAATTTTGGAGTCATCTAAAGAACGTCACCTTTGGGAATGTGACATTAGGTTGCCGGGCATAAGACTTGGGACATTCAAAAAAAACTCTCAAAAATAGATTTTCTAGTGATTTAATCTAACCCTCGAATTGCAAATAGACCTCAATTTAGATGTAAATTCCAATTAGTCGGCAGTGTTGCTTGAAGTATTAGGTTGTGAAGAGTTGAGAGTCTCCATCCACTTTTGAAGTCATACTTGGAGGTATGTTAGGTCATAAAGTGTGCTGGTAAGCTGGATTGGATGAGAAAAAATTATTTGAGAAATATAGGCTATTTAAAAATGATTCAGAAGATCTTATCATTCACTCTTAAGATGATTCCTAATTATTTGTTTTTGTTTTGCTCTTTTGAGATATTGTTTAATTATTTTTTCTCTCAATATCACTTGTATGTAGGAAAACTATTCATTTTTATAAAAGATATTTTTTAACCCGCAAAAAAAAAAAAAAAAAAAAAAAGAAGATCTTGTCAGGTCATTCAATGTATGTAACCCCAGAGGTCTGGAAGAAGCTGGTGTCCAAGAGAACCATATTACATTGATGCAAGTTAAAAATGTGAACTTTGCAGAAATGTGGTACAACAATGCACCCCATAGAAAGGGGTCCTTGACAAGGAAGTTACAAATCTCTTTTACCACATGATGTGTAAGTCTTCAAATTTAATCTAGTGTGTATATGCAAATTTCTGTATGGTTGGTCTTTTCTGTGAGTACATCGAGTTTGTGTTCATTATTGTGTTTTGCCAAGCAGGACTGTAAATCCTTAATGAAATTCTCAATATAAGGAGTAAAGGATTTTCTTTCCTTTAGCAAATGGGGCCTCTGTTACCCACAGGTATCCCACAGTCCCTGCAATGGGTGACACTGTCAAAGGGAAGGATATTTCACTGGGAATAAAGAAGGAAAACAGTAGTATGTCCTTGTTGATTACACAGTCCAGACAAATCCTGGCCACCATCTCCTGCAGGAGCAGGGGGCTTGCTCTGTTGGTAGACAAGCTGCTACCCAAGTGGAGTGATGCACCTGGTGAGTCAGGACCCCTTACAACTTCACACCCAGCTTCCTGCCCAAATCGGAGTCAATTCTGTTTCTTAGCCAAATGACATAAAAAACAACTTGAGGAAAATATAAAGAAAGTTATGCCCTTTTGAGACAGTTTATTTCCAGTAGTGTCTAGCCTGTGGCTAAAATTCTGGATTTGAAATTAGGAGAGCTGAGTACAGACTAGGCAAAGACAGAAATGGAAAGTTCTCTGGGCCTTTCCCACCTTTAACAGGCACTACTTCAGAAACTTTGACAATTCACCTTCCCTGGGTCTCAGTGTCCTCATATTTTTCTTTTTCTTTTTTTTTTAATTTTATTTATTTTTATTTTTGGCTGCGTTGGGTCTTCGTTTCTATGCGAGGGCTTTCTCTAGTTGCGGCAAGCGGGGGCCCCTCTTTTTTTTTTTTTTTTTTTTTGCGGTATGCGGGCCTCTCACTGTTGTGGCCTCTCCCGCTGCGGAGCACAGGCTCCGAATGCGCAGGCTCAGCGGCCATGGCTCACGGGCCCAGCCGCTCCGCGGCACGTGGGATCCTCCCGGACCGGGGCACGAACGCGTGTCCCCTGCACCGGCAGGCGGACTCTCAACCACTGCACCACCAGGGAAGCCCAAGGGGGCCACTCTTCATCACGGTGAGCGGGCCTCTCACTATTGCGGCCTCTCTTGTTGCGGAGCACAGGCTCCAGACGCGCAGGCTCAGCGGCCATGGCTCACGGGCCTAGTTGCTCCGCGGCATGTGGGATCTTCCCAGACCAGGGCTCAAACCCGTGTCCCCTGCATTGGCAGGCAGATTCTCAACCACTGCGCCACCAGGGAAGCCCAGTGTCCTCATATTTTTAATTGGGATGAGAGGAAGGCTGGGGTTGGTGACAGTGAAGAAAGGGATTTCATATTTCATAAATTCTAGATAATTTATCTAAAGAATTCCCTGCTCTCCCCAGACAACACCCAATGGGCTCATGAGACCAGCAGTGAGATGATCATCCCACAAACTGGATGAAATAGAGAGACCCCCCCTCCAACCCGAATCCCCTCGCAACTGCTGCAGGAAGTCCCCAAGGTTTGTCAAACAAGTGATTTGGAATTTCTGTCGTCTCTCTGGCTGCCTTGTGGTTTCAGATATTGCCAGTGCCCTGAGACTCCTGAGATGCACACCGTCACGAGCGTAGTACCTCACTCCTCACTCTGTCATAGTGTGCCTTACAACAGTGCCCACAGAGGTCTGGGTAATGTGGCCCCAGGTTATTGTTTACCGGTACTACTGCAGGTGTCCTTTCCCGAGGATGGACAAAAGCTTCTGAGGATCAGGCTGGAAACAATCCAACTGCATTCAAAATCACCTTTTCTGTCAGAAGACCTGTTTCTAAGCATGGGTATAGACTGGCATAGAACTTCTTTCCTTAAGTTCCTTGGACCACTGGCCTTCAAACTTTCTGCTCTCCAAAACTTTAAAAGACTTTTTGTAAAACTCTGTATCTCTTTATGCATTATCAAGGCAACATCTGAACATGTTGTACAAAGAATCTATTTTATAACATCTTCATTCTTTAAATACTTTTCCTGAAAATCTTGGAGTTGCAGGTTTGCCTCATTCAGGTCAGATGTTATTCATTGTAAAATGAGAGAGCAAAATATCTGGCCAAAGTAGAATGATTCTTTTTTTGGTCAGGAGAAGGCTGACTTCATTTTTATCTTTTTTATTGCAAGTAAGTGTGGTTAAATGCATATCTGTGCAATGTCACTCCTTAATTCAAGTTGAGATTAAGTTGAGAGAGAGAAGGTTTGGAGCTTCCCAGTGTCTTTCTTTGCTTTGCTCTTTCTCTCCAGAAATCTCCTCAGGAAATCTCCATTCCCTCATGGTCCCTCTGTTTGTGGCCTGGAGTTGTTTACCCCTGGAGCAAACACGCAAAAGTTATATGCCCAGTGGGGCTTTGCTTTCACTTTCTTTTGTAAAGTGGTTGCAGGGCCTCTGGTTGGGAAAGGGGATGTGGAAAAAGGAAACATGGGCCATGCCACCGCAGTGTTCTCTTCAGTAAACCAGTGTTATGAGAGGACACATGGGAGTTCAAGATTTGAACACTGATTCTGTTCAAACAATCCCTGCCTGTGAAACCCTCCAAAGTATGTGTGTGTGTGTGTGTGTGTGTGTGTGTGTGTGTGTGTGTGTGTGTGTGTGTGTGTGTGTGTGTGTGTGTGTGTGTCTATGTGTCCACACATACCCCAGTTAAGTTATGGGCACCCCAGTTTGAAGACCACTGCCTTACACCCCCTTATTCACCCCAGCTGGTAGGTTTGATTGCTCTCTTTAACTTAGGCTTCGAAATTTGAATATTTGCAATGTACCAGTCAATTTAGCTACCTAAGTTTATCTTCCTGAAGATCTTGTTACAGATAATTAACTGTGCCATCCAAAGTCACGGTAGCAAAAGACTCAGGAACCAGAGTGAAGTCCTCTTAGTGTTTTTTTTCCCCCCTACCACAAAGGCATTCTTAGTTGTACAAGACTTGGTCAGCTGAGTATGTGAATTAAGGGAAGGATTAAAAAGGAAACCTCAGCCTTTATAAACTATTTCTGATTATTTTCCTCGTCTTCCGTCAACCCCACATAATATCTCATCACTTTGGCCTGCCTTCAGCAAGAATCCTGAACCCTTCATGTTTCCTCTTAGGACCTTTCCATTCACCAATCCTCCCCTGCTCTCTGCTCCCACCCCCTTCTCTGCTCCTTGGCTTTTCCTTGTGTTGGGAGCCCATGTCTCTTCCCTACTAAAAAAACCCCATTGTACTAGCCCACCTTGAATAAAGTCTTCCTTACTGTCTTTAACAAGTATCATGAATAATTTTTTAAGATTCCAGTAGGGCTTTAGATAATCTTGTGAAGCAGTTTGATTTACTTAGAGAAATCTTCATAATATTATATTAATTAGATATAACTCATAAAACAGTGACTTGTTAATTCATAGAACAATTTTCTAATGTCTTTTTGAAATTTACTATGTAGTAGAATAAAAGATTCGACAGCTCTTAAATAGCTTTTATTGAAAAAAAGATAAATTGTATCTGAATTACTCCTAAATATTATAAAAATCATTTCCCTTTAAAAATAACTGGCCAAGAATCCAGAAAAATTCTTCATTTTAGAGGTTCTCCCTACCTTTTGCTTTTCTTTTCTCTTATATCAGTCATTTTATTTGTTTATCGTGGACAGTAAGAAATCAGTTTTTACTTTGAAATTAAAGACACTCACTTTTGTCTTTAAATTTTTTAAACTATATTGCTTATTTTTTGGATAATGTCTTAGGCTAACTTGGCAATTTCTAGAGTTTTATTAATGAAAAATTATTAGATTTACTGCCTCTCTCCTGTTGGGTATAAAAGGAATGGTATCTAATTATACTCTAATTTCCCACTTTTTTTTTACTTTTAATTGTTTATTTTTTCCATTCAAAAATTGAGCTATAACTCACATAGGCTTAACCCTTTTAAAGTGTACAATTCAGTAGTTTTTAGTATACTAACTTTCTTTTTAGATAGCATCTAGGGTCACCTTTTTAAAGGGCAGATTTCTACACTGCAGTTCTTCCAGTTTACAAATGAATGGCTTTTCTGTTCTTGAAGCACAGAGCCCAGCACAGTGCCTGGCAATTTATTGGTCCTCAACAGACATTTACTGAGTGAATGAAAGAATTGAAATGTCTGCCTTTGGTTACTGAGCTGCCCTTGAACAAGCTTAGAAATGAAAAGCTTTGAAGGATTTCAACGTCCCCTTGAACATCATGATTGGCTGCTGTGGATTCTTCATCTTGCCCCCTTTTTGCGAACCACACTGGCAAACAGAGCACAGACTAAGGTTACTACCCTCACTCAAGTTACATTCAAATCTGGGTGTTGAAAATGTCCTATAGTTAAATGGCACGGATGTCACTCATGTTTCTTTAGTCATATTTCTATTATACATCTCTTTACGGGCTTTAAAGAATTTATTTGCCATTAAAGATATATCTGATCATGGAACTTGAGCCTGAAGAAAAACCAAGCAACTTTCAGTGTAGGGTCTACCAATCCACCTTGAGAATGTGTATGTGCATATGCAGTTGCTCGCTTCTTCCTCTCCCGGGAGCTCTCTTGAGACAGAGCCCTGGGACAATGGGGTCTTCAGTGTTTGCTGAAGATAGATCAAGGCCTGTGGAATTCAGTTTATAGTGTATAATGCATGAGGAATACAGCTGCCCTGAAAGAAGAAAATATTTTGTATTTTGAAATAGTTTTGATATGTTGGATTTATTTATTTATTTATGGCTGCATTGGGTCTTTGCTGCTGCACACGGACTTTCTCTAGTTGCGGCGAGCTGGGGCTACTCTTCATTGTGGTGCGCAGGCTTCTCATTGCGGTGGCTTCTCTTGTTGCGGAGCACGGGCTCTAAGCTCGCGGGCTTCAGTAGTTTTGTGGAATGTGGGCTCAGGAGTTGTGGCTCGCGGGCTTAGTTGCTCCACGGCATGTGGGATCTTCCCAGATCAGGGCTCCAACCTGTGTCCCCGGTATTGGTAGGCAGATTCTTCTTTTTTTTTTTTTGTGGTATGCGGGCCTCTCACTGTTGTGGCCTCTCCCCTTGCGGAGCACAGGCTCTGGACGCGCAGGCTCAGCGGCCATGGCTCACGGGCCCAGCCACTCCACAGCATGTGGGATCCTCCCGGACCGGGGCACGAACCCGTGTCCCCTACATCGGCAGGCGGACTCCCAATCACTGAGCCACCAGGGAAGCCCCGGCAGGCAGATTCTTAACCACTGTGTCACCATGGAAGTCCCCGTTGGATTTATTTTTTTTGTTTTCATCAGCTTACTTTTAAAGCCAAATCATGAGTCTATATTGAAAATTTGTGTGGTTTAAAAAGCGTTTCCTGAAGGAAAGCTGTATCAACTATCAATAGGGACTTTCAGTTTTCTTATTCATGTCAAGTTCAACACAGTAAACAAGTTCTACTGAAGCGAAGATGCACATAGAACTTTCCTCTTACAGATAAGTCCCTTTAGGACAGCCTAGCAGGGTGTTAGCTCTTCACTGCCTCTCCAGGGGTAAGTGTTCTGTGAGCTACTGCAGCCCCCAGCTGAGCCGCAGCAGATGTTGGGGCCCCTCATGAACCAAAGCACACAGGTATAATCCTGACCCTGAGGGAGCAGTACCTCTATAGGAAATCATTATGCTTCTAATCAATTCAAATTAATTGATTCAATTTTACAGTTTAAAATTTGCATTTATACTAGTCAAGCAAAGGATCCTTTATGAAACACTAATTTTAGGGCTTCCTCACCTCTTGCCTGGATTCTTGTCATTGTGTCCTAACTGGTGTATCCGCCTCTTTTCTCAGGGCAGTTGAATACTGATTAGAATTGCCAGATAAAATACAGAATGCCAAATTAAATGTAAATTCCAGAAAAACAAAAGAAATTGTTAGTATAAATTTGTCCCAAAATATTTAGTATATTTTGCCCCCAAATATTACATAGGATGACTGTAATATATGATGGAATGACTTATCATGCAATCTTTAAAAAATTCTTTCCACCTATCAGTGCTGACCACTTCCAAATCTCAGTACCCAGCCTCATCATGTGCTCTAAACCAGCAGTTCCCAACCTTTTCGGACCCAGGGACCGGTTTCGTGGAAGACAATTTTTCCATGGATGGTGGGTGGGGCATGGTTCAGGCAGTAATGCGAGCGATGGGGGAGCGGCAGATGAAGCTTCGCTCGCCCGCTGCTCACCTCCTGCTACCAGCCGGGGACTGGTACCGGTCCGTGGCCCGAGAGTTGGGGACCCCTGCTCTAAACTGAGTATCTTCATTGTGATGGCTTGCAGACAAGTTGAAATCTAAACTCATTATCTTCCCTATCCATGTTCTCAATTTCAACAGTGTTGCCACCATCCATCTAGCTCCTGAACTGCCCTGGACCATTCCCTTTGCTCCAGTCACACTGGCCTTCTGGTTACTCCTCTAGGTTGGCCAAGTTCCCTCCTATCTCAGGATGTTTGCACTTGCTAGTTTCTGTACCTGGAACACCTCCCACCTCCAATATTTACATGGCACTCTCATTTCTACCAATTTTATCAAATGACACCTTATCAGTGAGACCTTCTCTGATCACCTTATTTAAAATTACGTCCCCAACTCTGACAATCCTTATTTTCTTCTCTGCTTTATATTAATTAATTTTGCTTATCTATCTCTCTCTACTAGGAGGTAAGCTTTTTATGATAGGGATTTTTTTCACTGCTAAATTCCCAGCACCTGCAATAGTGCTTGGTTTGTAGCAGGTGCTCAATAAATTTATTTGCTAAATAAATGAATAAGTCAATACATACATCTATATATCCACTTTCAAACCTCATTGTCTTCTTATAGGAGAAGATGCCTGTTCTGTGCATCAATGTACCCACCTTATTGCCTGGCACATAGTAGAGATTCAAAAAGTGATTTTTTTTAAATTAAGTTCATTTAAGTTGGGAGTGGTAACAATGGAGAGGGAATAGTGTGTGTCACTTTAAGAATACTTATGTTTTTATTCATCGTGTTTATAACCCTGACATTACTACTGTGTACACAATCCTTAAAAGAGAAAACTACCAGTCATTGTATTCACTTGTTTACTGGAATGAAAGTTTGGCTTACACTGTTTGTAAACACTAAAAAATTGGAGGGACATATATGGGAGCATTGTGGGAAAAGAATTTTGTTGGTTTCAAAGTAGTGACACTTTCCTGCACACAGTTCCCATTTTTGCTTTAATCATAATCAAATAGAATATAGGTCCACAATTCTTTATTGAAAACCTTTAGGAAGCTGGGTTCAGGATTCAGACTTTTCACCTCAGGTTTTAGAAGGTAGAATGTGCTTCCTTATTCATTACATAGTCAGCAGTCTCGGGCAGACTTGACCAACCATGTCAATACTTCTGCAGAGAGAAGTCTGAATAGTCACGCTGGGTAGGATATGGACCCTTAACAGCCCACATAGGTTCCATTCAGGTTTTTCCACAATAATAAATTTGACGCCAAAAGCATGGGAAAAGTTGATTTTCAGAGATTTTGAGTTGTTCTCCTCGCCTGGGGGTGTTATTGTTGCTGGGTGGTAACACTCAAGTGTTGTATGACCCAGAAGGCTTTTGACTTTAGGAAAGTTCCTGTTCCTGTTCGGAGTTCCAACCCCAATGACGGAACAAATGATACATGATTCTGATTGAATGACAACTCAGTGTCACCCAATAAATCGATCATTTAATTTTGAATGATTTAAAATATAAATAATTCAAGCAAATAGATGCAAGAAGGAAAATGTCCTTTTCTATTCAATATCCCAGAACCGTGACTAAAAGAACATGGTCACATCATTAGTTGTGCAGAAATCAGCGTTTTCATTTATTGCTTCCAGTTTGAAGTCCTTACGGCAGAGTTTCTCAAAGTTTAAGTGTTTAGACTCTACAGCAGGGGTTGGCAAACTTTCTCCTGCTAAAGGGACAGATAACAGATGTTTTTGACTTTGCACATCGCATGTCTTGTCCGCATGTGAGTGTGTTATTTTCTATACCATCTCTGCCCCAGCACCTCCATTTTCTGCCCAGAGAAAACTGCCTGACCCTGGAATTGTCAACATGTTAGGATAAAGCCGTCAAAGAAAAATCTTGTTGGCATTTGGCATTTGGATTTATATTTTGTAGGAGTTACCCTCGATCAGATAACCACTCTTTTCACTCTAATGGATGACAACCAAATCATTTCTTGCTGTCAGAAAACAGCTTCTCAATGAAAAGGCACCCCTGGGAAGAGGTTCACCTCCAGAAGGAGATGGCCCCGATAAAGACCGTGCCGTCAGCGAGGGGCTGGGTGATGTCATATCCTGCCTCCTGGGTTCTAGATGTCCTTCTCTAGGACACTGTTTAGGTATCCCTTGTTGGATCCATAGCATCTAACTAAACAAAATTCTGATTTTTCACTTTTTCAAAGTTAACTGCCAGCCTGGGATATTTCTGTTAAAGGGTACTTTTAAAAATAGGGAATATTTCTGTTAAATAAATAAAATACTACTTAGAATAGCTAACATTGTGCTATCCACTGTATTAAAGCACTTTACATCAGTTCTTCAGGGTAATCCTCACCACAACCTTGTGAAACAAGTATTATTAAGAAACCAAGGCTTAGAGCAGATGACTTCTCCAAGGTCACCCAGTTAGTGTCAGCTGAGCTTCTAACCCAGATCTTATAGAGTCAACCTTATACACTTAAGTATTATAGAATATGGCCTCATAAATATATATAATTTTTTGCATGAGAAGAAGAAAGGCCTATTGGTTATGCCTTGATTTTTTTTTGTAGATGATCTTACCATGAGGAATATTTAAAAACTGGCTTTGCAATATAGTGCAATTGATGCCATTCTTTTTGTCTGAGGAATGATGGATGCCATGACCTTTTCCTTTTTTAGGGATACTGACTCTTTTCTTTGTAGCATAATCTTCTAGCAGGTTGTTGTTGATTTTTTTAAAATGTGGCTTCTAAAAAATTAGCTTGAATTTTTGTCACAAAGATTTTGTTTCTAAGAGAAAGTTAAAACCTTTCTGACATTTTTTCTATCCTAAGCCATTAAGACAGTTTTAATAAGGTTTGAACCTTCCGTAATATTCATGAAAAGTGGTGAAGAAATAGAAAACAGTTAAGTTGTTAATTTAGTACCTATGGTATGGCTAATAGTCTTTTCTCAATTAACTTATGATTAAAGGCTTTACATTTCTTTTTAAAAAATTTATTTATATTATTTATTTTATTTTTGACTGGGTTGGGTTTTTGTTGCTGCATGCAGGCTTTGTCTAGGTGCGGCGAGCGGGGGCTACTCTTTGTTGCGGTGCGCGGGCTTCTCATTGCGGTGTCTCCTCTTGTTGCGGAGCACGGGCTCTAGGCGCGTGGGCTTCAGTAGTTGTGGCTCGAGGACTCTAGAGCACAGACTCAGTAGTTGTGGCGCACGGGCTTATGTGGAATCTTCCCTGACCAGGGCTCAAACCCGTATCTCCTGCATTGGCAGGTGGATTCTTAACCACTGCGCCACCGGGGAAGCCCTGGCTTTACATTTCTTTTCCCCTAGGTTTTCTGTACCTAAAGTAGAGAAGCGACAATAGTACTAATTATTTTAAGCTCATTGAAATCTTTAAGAGCCTATATTTTATCGTTAGTGCATGGGCTAAAGGCTGTTTTTCTCATTATAGGGTTGAAGACTGACTGACCCTAGAATAGAAAAGTAATAAACATCCCCTTGGAGACTTTCTCCCGAGAGAGGAGGTAAGAAGCTGCCTTGTAAAGGTAATTCCCTTTATTTTCTCCAATAAATACCCTGTTGGAGAAAGTAATGAAAGAGAAAGAAAGAACAACTATGCTCCTTTTGCCTTTTGTACCTAATACAGGGGATTCCAAGTATCAGAACCAACAGAAAGTATTTTCCAGACAAGCCTCCTTTTGCAGAGGCAACTATTTTAAGTTCTGCTGCTAATTTCTGTTTCTTGATTTACCAGTTCTGGGCCATATGTACTGACTTCTTGCTGTAAAGGATGAGAAGAATTCTCATAGAACCTTCTGTCTAAATTACTGTCTTTTGTCTCCTGATATTTGTTACCTCTAGCATCATATTCAGTTCTAGAGGTTGCCTGTAATGACTAGACAATATAGATGGCCTCTGTTTTCTGCCTGACTTTTAGATATACCTATTGACTCCTTTCCTATGAAAGTTGAGGAAATTAGCACAGGTATTCATTTTCTACTTTTTTCCTCCCAATTTTCCTTAGTTATGTTTTTATTTTTAAATGGCCATGGTTTATAACATGCTTCATTGCCTTATCAGCCCCTGATTGCCCTCAGGATAAAGTCCTAATTCTCTACTATAGTGAATAAAATCCTTAACCACCTGGTCCCATCCTATCTCCTAATCTGCAGTACAGGAGTTCTCACTGTCCTCAGGGTACCATAGCCTTGTCTCTCTCTGGGACTTTGCACATTTTATTAACTCTATCTCTGGAATTCCAACTCCTTTTCTTTCTGGCAAATTTCTGCTCATGCTTCAAGGATCCCACGGACCCTTTCATAGAAGCCTTCCTGCCTCCCATTTTCTGGGGTGGTCAATCCCATGGGTCCCCATAGCTCTCTTCCTATCTCCATTCCAGCACTTTTATATTGAACTATGGTTTTGGGTGTATGCATCTCTTCTTGAATATGAACATTAGATGTGTGCATTCCATTTCTGTGTCTCTGGCCTCCAGGGTAGTTTCCTCACACAGAATGAATGAATGAATACACAGAAAAGAAAACGTTTTAACCCCAAAACAAATACATTTGGGATATTTTTTCTTTCCTAAACCAATTTTATTCAGCAAAGTTTTCAGTGGTCCTTTCCTGGTCTGGTTTATATTTTTCTTTACTTTGAATACCTTGTCTACCTCCTTGGGGTGGGAATAATTGAAGGAGAAAATAATTTCTGCCTGTATTGCTGGTAAATGCATTGCTACGCTGAGCTCAAAAGTGAGGAAGGAAAAGAGAAACATACACCAGAACATGACTTTTTATCAACATATACCATTTTAGAAATTTAAGTCACAGAACAAAGGGAGGATAAAATTACTTTGAAAGGATGTTTGTTATCAAGGGCTCTAAATAAAAATAATTTGTCTTTCATTCTTACTTTTTTTCTTATACTAAGTCAGTTGAAAAAAAAATCACTCAATATGCATTTGAGAAGAGAATCAATTCCCAAAAGTGTTATTTATTTAAAACAATCCCTTAGAAACTACTACAAATGCATGATCTATTTTGAGTAAACACAGAATGTGGCCACAGGTTCAGTTGAATTGGCACAATTTCAGTTCTCTGTTGACTAAAATCAGGCCACATGTTGATCCTCATACACTTGTTAGATTTCTGTTATGCTCTTAACTCCTACTGATGTAAAACCGATTAAGGCCAGTGGTGAAAAGATGCTAATGAACTGAGTACCCAGATATAATTGTAGTTCTCTGTGTCCTGAAACAGTGTGATTTTTTTTTTTTTTAAAGAAAGGTATTTAAGCAATACATGAACATACACCAGTAAATTATAACACAGATAATTCTGGGAGCCTGTCTTCCATCATTCTGGTGCCACACTCATACACCTACTTTTCTTTTTTTGCTAAATTTATTACTTTTACTTGTGTTAAATAGATTTTCTGTTTCAATAATATAAAATATATTATTACTATACAATATTTACAACTCCCAGGATATCAGATTAGCATTTGCAGTAGCTCTCGTCAATTAAAGTTCAATAATGAGTTTTGGTTCTTCAGTATCTAATTTATTAATCAATACTTTAGGTTTTTAAAAATCTATTTAGAATATGTAAAATCCTGAAGTTGGTTGGGGGATTCCAGTGTAATTAATTCACTAAGGAATACTTCATCTAAGTCACACTGCAGTGGAAAAGGAGAAATAAACATGATTTCTCAGTGTGAATATTCACTAACAATTTAGATAATTTTATACCCAATTTATAAGAATCACAATACTAAAGGTATAATGGGATGAGTACAGCCAGAACCCGGGACTCATCCACGTCCCAGTTTGCCACATCTCACTGGTTAGAACTTGGAAATACCAGTGTTTGCACTCACACATCAAGGCTTGTTCTAGGGAAAGAAATGAACACCATGTTTCAGATTAATCTGATTTTACCAACTTTTATACATTTGAACAAAACAATCAAATCAGGAGTCAGGGAAACTGAAAGAAGCTGAGTTGAGGAGAAATAAACCAGGAGCAGAGCTGAGAGTCCTGACTTGGAGTCTCTTCTCTACTCTGAAGCTGATGAAAATGAATGACTTGCCTGGGTCATGGTTTTCACTTCTAAAGAATCAGGAAATAGTCAGCAAATCTTTATGGTTCTTCACTGTTCAAATACCCTATGCTCCTGTGAGTCTACAATGATCAGGAAAGCAGACTAAGATATCAAGAGAAATTAGAAACAGAAGATCGACCGCAAACTCAGGCAAGAGGAGAAGAACCCTTGTTTTAAAGATTAGGTTTATACTTAGGCCATTTAAGGGAAACTGGCCTATAAATTCACTTAGGAACAAATACTGGTCTGTCCTTTGGGCATTTTTTAAACTGCAGGCCTATTATGAAGGTAAGTTATGACCAGCTAAGTGTGCCTATATAATCAAATCATCTTTGTATAAGTAAGGATGAAGGAGATGCCAGTCTATTACATCATGAGTCATAAAGTAAGTGACTTAAGCTATGTCAATAGCTTGTGTAACAAGAAAAAAATCCACCGTTATTAAATAATAGGGTAAGATTTGTATCACATAATTTAAAAGTCAGGATCAAAGCTTTGTTGTGGCACATAGTATAGACTACCGGCTCATTACTTCATGATCACATCTCACTGTAATAAGATTATTAGCAATATTTTTTCCTTTTATTTTTATTTCTAGTAAATATTAAGTCTTCATGTTTGGGGCAGTTCTTAAATCTAGACCAGTCTAAAACATAGTAAAAAGTTCCATTCTGTCAAGCTAGTCATTATTCATTCTCCAACTGAATCTTAAAAGAAATCTATCTTTTAACTTCATCCTCAGTAACCAGGGTAAGAAGGTTAATCATATAAAAGATGTAAGGTCAAATCACTTGTTTTTTCAGAATCACCAAGTGAAATCCATCCCTGAATGGATGCATCAAGTTGTAGTTTGCATTTACCAAAATGTTGAAAGAGTACCTCTTCATATTTGTTGAAAGAGTACCTCTTCATATTGAAGAGTACCTCTTCAATCATTTATTCAATTTGTACTATGTTCCAATTGTACCAAACATTTACATAAATTATCCTATTTAACCCTCGCAATAATTTAGGGGGTAAATATCATTATCCTCATTTTACAGATGAGGGAACTATGTTTAAGGAAATTGGATGTCAAAGTGGCAAAGCCAGGCTTTGAAGTCACTTCTCTTAATCTCTCTGGAAGAGGAAGGGTGACAGATGGAAGGTGAGTAGTTATTAAATTCAGAAGAATAAGAACTTGCTTGTTCTAGTAAAATCAGGAAAAGTGAAATTCTACTTACTTGGTGACGCTTTGGAATATCCATCAGGCACTCAGTAAAACATAGTGTTCGACAACTGATTGATCAAGCCTGGCATTCAACAGGATTATTATCAAAGATGAGAAGAGTTTGGTTGTGATAGCAATTGTGTTAAGTAAGCAGAAAAAGTGTTATTATCCTTGTTTTACAAAGGAGCAAACAGAAGCTCAATGGGTAAATAATTTACAGAAGGTCATGCAGCCAGTAAGGAATGAAGCCCAGACATATAGCTCTTCCAGAACTAAATGCAGTATTCTTTCCACAGTGCCACACAACCTTCCCAAGATGGTGCTCTGTTTAATTCAGGGAGGGCTTTACCCCCTTTACTTGTGGCTTACCATGACTGTCTTGGACTTTCCCCCAATCCCAAATATTCTGTTAAGTTATATATTTGTGACCTTGAATATAGCCTTGAACTAGATGCAGCACCACTCTACTGCCTGGAGGAGATGAGCTGAACACTCTGACCCACAGAACCTGGAAATAACAAAGTGTTTAGACACGGTGAGGTAGTGATGTTATTAGTGCTTCAATATGACAGAAGGAAATGATCACTCACAGTGAGCCCTTGAGCCTAGAACAGGCTTGGCATTTGGAAAGAACACTGTAAATGTTTGCTTAATAAGTGATTGAATAAACACAACCATAGGGACCACTGCTTGTTTAGCTGCTGGTCTCCAGGTTAGGGAGTATGAATCCCAAAGGATATACCGTATGATCCACTTGGATATGGGATGAAAATATTAAAGTTTACACAAAAAGTTTTTATATCATCTTTTAAAAAATTTCTATTTTGTTTTATAATGTATAGGATATTTAGCATCATGGTACATGTAAATAATTTATGAATAAAAGTATAAATATACAAACATTAGGATTATGTTATACAAAAGGTTTTATTGATGGGGTACATAATTTTTTAAAAGTTGGAAACTTCTGGTTAAGATCAATTCAGCTGCTTTGCCTTCTGTGAGCTCCATAAGGGTTTCAAAACATCTTTTGCTGTGGTTCTCAAATTTTAGTGGGCATAGGAATCATTTGGGCTGCTTGTTTAAAAAGCACACTACATGGTTCCAGACCCTGATATACTGACTCAGTAGATCTGTGGCAGGATCCAAGAATCTGAATTTTTTACAAACAACCAGGTAATTCTGCTGCAAGTGGTCTCAGGGGAAACACTACCTCACAAGGCTGCAGTAAACTGGAGCATCTCCCCCTTCTCCCACCATCACTTTTCAGATACCTTGATGCAGTTTTGAGAACCAAAGGCATAAAGGTTCTCCTAGGTTCTCCTAGCCTATTGGTTATGAGCTTAATGCCTTGAAGAAAAAATATGATGGTCATAATAATAATTTTAAAATCAGCTACCATTTATTGAACACCCACTTAGTATAGATTATTTCTAATTATCACAATAATCCTACAGGGTTGCCATCATCAGCCTCATATAGAAGAGGAAATGGGTCTTAGCAAGGTTAAGTAAGTTACCCAAGATTTTCCATTAATTTTTCTGAGGCTCAGAAGAAGAAACTTTCTGTATAATTTCCCAACAATCCATTGTCCCACTCATGTGTGGGAGGATTAGGTTTATAATCTTGATCTCTTTCTGCATTCAGATTCACATGACTCAAAGGTTGCTAAGAATCATATTTCTGGTTACCTTGTTGCCAGCCACTACCTTGTCTTTGTTCACAATGAGCTTGGAAAGTCCAGAGGTGGCTTATCTATACTCTACTGTAATAATCTACCCACAAACAAAGGTTAATTAAAGATAGATGACTCTTTTAAATACAAATACTCTGAAATATTTATGTAAAATTACCCTTCTCATGCCCTCAACTGCCATCTTTGAAATGGAAGGTTTGGGCCAAACACATGCTCAAATCCTTCTATCCCAAATGTTAAAAAAGGATAATTTACCACTGCTTTCAGCAATGTGTAACAGTCATTTATTTAAGACTTCTCCTGGTTTCAGTGCCAGAGCTATCTCCCACCCTCCACATCTTCCGACACGGACTCATCTGCTTCCCACGTTAAAGCAAGTTAGTCACTCTTGTGAAGTCCACACTACTGCCAACTATAGTGGCTGTTACAGGCATGAAGAAACGAAGCAACTTAGTAGTACCAAGACTGTATAAACTCAAAAACCCATTTCCAAAAGCCACGTTAATTACAGTCCTACTTCCTCTCTTAGACCACTTACTTTGAGAGAAGCTATCTGTCTTGTCATGTCACTCAAGCAGGCCCACAGACAGGTTGAAGGCAAAATGGAAGGAACTGAGGCCTCCAGCCAGTTGCCATGTGAATGAGCCATCTTGAGCCAATGGTGCACCATCTTGGAAGTAGACCCTTGAGCCCCAGTCAAGCCTTAAGGTGACTGCAGTCCTGGCAGACACTTTGACTGCAAGCTAATGAGAGACCATAGGAGAAAACCACCCAGCTAAGCCACTTCCAGATTCCTGACCCTCAGAAATTATGTATGATAATAAATATTTTTTTTTAAGCTTAAACACACACACACACACACACACACACACACACACACACACACACACACACACACAGCAGCAACACTCCTAGGACGTGCCTCTGAAATAGAGTGCCTAGATCACCCCCTTAGAGATTTATCCTGGAAGGGAGTCTGGCCTGAACACCAAAACAATGTTTTATAATTGTGTTTTGTTGATTCCTCTTCCTATATCGTCAACCTCCAAATGGTTATCAAGAATTAACATACCCCTCCCTTCTCACTGCATTCCTGGATCTAATCAGGAGGGGAGTGGTAAGTGTTGGGCCAGCTGTGGGTCTGGTCATGAACCATAAACTCATCAAGTGTTGGCCTGTCACTCTGACCAGGATCATCTGACCTTGAACTATTCACCAAGCTTATGCTTAAGTGGGCTACAGCTACATGCACTCTACCCACAATAAAGACATTGTGACCACTGACCTCCGGGCTGTAGGAGCTTCTTAGAGTCTGCAAGAAACACTGGCCTTGTGGTCTTTTGGTGTGACATTCAAGCTACTGGGCCATTGTCTGTATTCTACTCTGTGAGATTCCTAGGAATTAATACAAACAAGTGTCAGAGATGAACTGTGTATTTCATATTGTCTCAAAAAGAAAGGAGGGGGATTCTACTTATTCAAGCAAGGAATTTGTGAATCTTTGGACCCTAATGATACCTCTTTGTGACTGTAAATAAGACCAGTAAGTTCTTTGGCTGGGGCAGCATGCCCATGTAATAAGATAAAGATCAGCCTTGTTTCTACTTGCTCATATGGGCCTGGGGGCATATCCTCACCACAGAGTTCATTCTCTGACTTCAAAGAGAATTCTTTTGTGATGAAGTGATGCATTTAGAACTTAATGAAACTAAACTATGCCAGTATATAAGGATGGTTGGAAAGACTTTTTTAAAACTTCCTTGTCTGTTTTGCAAATCATAGGTTTTTAGTTTGAAATGTATACTGTGCACACGAAATGGCCCAGATACAATATAGTAGTCTTTTTGATAGAGAATTCTTTTTGTGGTATGCGGGCCTCTCACTGCTGTGGCCTCTCCTGTTGTGGAGCACAGGCTCCGGACGCACAGGCCCAGCGGCCATGGCTCACGGGCCCAGCCGCTCCACGGCATGTGGGATCCTCCTAAACCGGGGCACGAACCCGTGTCCCCTGCGTCGGCAGGCGGACTCTCAACCACTGCGCCACCAGGGAAGCCCTGATAGAGAATCCTTTTTCCATTTTACTGTCCTTCATTTTATGCAATTTGCGTTGAGTTTCAACAATATGAGCATTTAGTGATTCATTATCTTTTAATTTCATAAACAAAAGTCAGAGTTTGAAATAACTTCTGTCGTTTTTAGATTTTAATGGTTATTTTTCTTTTTGCCATAAAACTTTCTTAATTGCTAGAACTGGATCTTAGAGGAGCCGTGCTGCCTTCCCTTATCACGTCATTGACACCCATCTACGCCATTCCAAACAGGTGCAGGTTGAACCATTCTGCCACTAACTAGCTATGGGGTACTGGGCCTCAATTTCCCCAACTTTATATTGGAAGCCCTGGACTACATGGTGTTAAAGTTGCTTTCCCATAATAATATTCTGTAAATCAAAACAAAAATTTTTTAAGAAAAACTTGTGACAAATTAACCTTTATTTTTAGTTATAAAATTTAGGTAGAATAAAAATAGTCTGGCCCAAGATACTTCCCAATACACTTCCAACATTTTCTTTGATTATTTGTATCTTTTCAGAGAAGTCAGCCTTTTCTTTTACCCTCTGGATCTCCCTCTCTCTAAGTATGTTCCTTGGTTGAACAAATTTTGGATAAGCAGTTGAAAAAAAAGAACACTATAGCACTGCAATCAGTTTACTACAGTAGTTTCTAACCTGACTGTGGCCATCAGATGTGGACTGTGGGGAGAGCAGAAGTGAGTAATTGGATATACATAGTCATTCTCTGTTCATCAAATATCTTCCCCCTCCTTTGAAAATGTGACATTGTGAATCCTATTCTAGTTTGCTGTCCTAATCATCAGTGGTTACAAACTGACCACCTACAGACTTTCTGTGGCTTATAGAGATATTTCCCTTATCCTTCACATTCTAGAAGGGCCAACCATCTCAGTTTTCCCGGGACTCTCTCTGTTTTAGCACTGAAAGACCCATGCCCTAGGAAACACCTTGGTCCTGGACCAACCAAGGATGATTGATCACCCTATTAAAAATGTTGATGCAAGAGTTTTTTGTTCTTTTTGTTTTTTTTTTTTGTTTGTTTGTTTTGTTTTGTTTTTGTGGTACACGGGCCTCTCATCACCGTGGCCGCGGAGCACAGGCTCCGGACGCGCAGGCCCAGCGGCCATGGCTCATGGGCCCAGCCGCTCCGCGGCACGCGGGATCCTCCCGGACCGGGGCACGAACCCGCGCCCCCTGCATCGGCAGGCGGACTCCCAACCACTGCGCCACCAGGGAAGCCCTTTTGTTCTTTTTTTTTAAATTTTTGAATTAGTTGTCAAGATTTAAATATCAGATGATTTCACGGAAAAATCCTGATTTCTGGCTTCTCTTTAAAAAATGAAATATCTGGCACTACTGGGCCCTCTTTCACAGCAACAATCAGCAGGAGCGGAATAACTGCTGCCCCAATAGACAAGGCATGTTATTTCCAGGGTCCCACAGGCCCTGCCACTCCATAGGACTCCCCCAGAGTGAGGCTGAACACCAGATACTCATCAATGCCCTCAGGCTGTTGTTTTTCCTATGGTAAAGTGGAAAGTGAAATAGTTCCTATATCTATATCTCTATCAGAAGGGGCAAAAAATGAAAGATCTACCAATAGGAGAAAACATATTTTTGGGTGTGGAAGTGAAGAATATTCCTATTTGTTAATAGACCTGACCCTCCACACCTGGTACACAGCCCACTGGCCCCTCCAGGCATTGAAGTCCTAGTACACATAACGGGTTCTGTCATTTATAGTGGATGGCTGGTTAGTACCTTGACTCAGGAATTTGGCAGTGTTGGCCAATGTGCCAAAACTACTAGCATCCCAAAACATTATTAAACTATGTCTTAAATGCTTGATCCTTCCTGACAGGAGCTCAATTTCTGTCATTGCTTCTGCCTTATGTAAAAATCAGATAACCCTTATTTTCCTCACCAGGGATTTCTTGAGTTTCAGCCTCTCTAATTAACTTCTGGGCTTCATTAATCTTGAAGTCATCAAGGACGCTAAGCAAACACATGTAACCTAGGGCAGGTAGTCAATTTTAATATTCTCTCACATGGGAATATTTATAAAATGGCCATCTCCGACATTTTTAAAAAAAATGGCAATCTTCACATTCTTGTCTGTGTTTGCAGGAAGTTAATCCTCATCTGTAAATCCTGAATAAGCAACCAGCTGGAGGATGTAGAGATTCTCAGCTCCATACAGGCAGGGATGGTGCCCTTTTTTTGGACTCATTATTTTAATTCCAGAAAACAGTACACGCCTAGCCCATAGGGAGTCCTTGAGTAGCGTTAACTGAATAAATGAATGAATGAGTGAGTGAATAACTAAATGTTACAGGAGAAAGAGTAAGCTCTGAAGTTGAGAGGACTTGAGGTCAAATCCCAATTTCTAACCCCAGCTCTGCCTCTTACGAGCAATTTCTCTGAGCTTCAGAGAATACCTATACCTCATAGGGAAGCTATGAGGCTTAAAAGAGAGAATGTTCCGGGTCCAGCACACAGAAGGTACTCAAAAAAGAGTAGCTATTTAAAAAGTCCTTTGCAAAGGATATTGGAGAGAAAGAATGGAAGAAATCCTTAAGCTATTTTAAGCATGAAGTACTTAAAAGGAAGAATTTAAAAGTTGTAGAGAGTTTTGCATTTCCTAAATTTGATAAAATCGCATTCTTAAAAGTACATTCTAAAATTTTGTTTTTCTCTATCTCTATATTTTTAGTTGAGCAGGGGCTCCCCGATTATTTCATATTGATTCTATTTAAAGTTAGATTTTAAGTGTGTAAAACAGATAAACCAACAGCATCTATAATTGCAATGAACTTTTTAAATATTGAAAAGCATGCAAATATAAGGTTAAGAATAAAAAGACTGAATTTTATCCTTGCAAAAAATGAATTAAGTAAAATACATATACACACTGCATTATGTGACCTGATGTAAGTGTAGACAGTATATTTTATGAAAATAGATTCATTCAAATAAATAACCTTTCATAGATTTCAAATAATAAAAATGAAATCTAGTAATGAATTTCTTTCTTACCAGTACAAATCTGAGATTCTGTCCAATTTAAGCCTTTCCAAAGACTTGAGTTTGAACACTGCCCTAAGTTGGAAATAAATGTACATGGCCAGCTATGAAAAACGGTGCTCAGGCTGACGGATCTTACACTTTTCTTGTAGGGCTATAGGGTATAAACAGTTCCACTCTGCAGGAGAGCTCAGATCATGGCTTTATTGAGCTTAGTTTGCTGGGACTGATCTTTAGGAATGGTGACAACTATTCATCATATGCTGTTGCATCTCTGAGAAAACGTAATCATTTCCTGAAATTGTATGAATGCTACCCATCAGTACTGTGTATAAGAGACTCTTGACTACTTGACTTGTATTTGGGGCAAACCTTTTGCCTTGCAGATATGAAGTTGAAGATTCATTTGGTTTTTTTTTTAATCTCTTATCTCTCCATCCTGTCTTACCACCACACTTGCATATGGTAAACTGGCCCTCCACATTCATTCTAATCTCCTTCCAATATGCCTGCCTGTGCTGCAGAGACTGGAAAGCTAAAAGCCACATCTTCCCAGACTTCCCAGAAGCCATGTTTTTTTTTTTTTTTTTTTTTGGCGGTACGCGGGCCTCCAACTGTTGTGGCCTCTCCCGTTGCGGAGCACAGGCTCTGGACGCGCAGGCTCAGCGGCCATGGATCACGGGCCCAGCCGCTCCGCGGCATGTGGGATCTTCCCGGACCGGGGCACAAACCCGTGTCCCCTGTATCGGCAGGCGGACTCTCAACCACTGCGCCACCAGGGAAGCCCCCACTGTTTTCATTTGAATTTGTTCCATTAATCAGAAGTACTGCCACGAGAGCTGGAAGATCAAGCTCGCTGGAGGGCAAGCTTCGCTGTTTTGCTCTTGTTTGCCGGCCAACACTGGCATGGTGGTATCTGGTTTTCCTGGGGGTGGTTTTCTGGTCTTGACAGCTCCTGAAGAGTGCTGACCTCCTTCTCATGCTAGCTTCCTGATCCTGACGGCGGTGGTCTGGTCTCAGAGCCAGCAGCTGGAACCTCAGCTTCGGGTTCAGCTAGAGGTTTCCTGATTGAAGAGCATTCTCTCCCTTGGTGGGACAGTCAATGTGTGGCTTTCAAAGTGGTCCATGAGAGCTCAGTGTGGAGGCTGTTTCTTCAGCCTTCTCAATGATTCTGTGAGCCACACAATTAATGCTGTAATTAAGCCCTTTCAGCTTGAACTAGCTAAAGTGGACTCTCTTCTTTGCAACCGAACCTTGACAGACACAACCTTTAATTCCTAACCATTGAAATCTCTGCCACTCTGAAATCGACTAGGAGGTAGGCTTATTTGTTCAATCAGTACACAAACTTGGGCCTGGAACTGTTCTAGACTGTGGGGTTGCCATGATAAATAAACATATAATGTCAAGCGCTCAGAGAACATTCGTTTAAGAGGGCAAGACAGAAACTCGCCATGGAAACAAATAAGCTCATGTCAGAGACGGATGTAATGAAGAAACGAAATCAGAGTAAACGATAGAGAGTAACTCTGGCAGGCAGGGAGGGCCGTATTGGATAGTGTGATCAGGGAGGAAGCCCTCTTCGAACAAGTGACATTTAAGTAGTGACCTGAGTGAAAAGCTGGGATCTGCCATGTGATGACCTGTGGTTAGAACTTTACAGGAGCGGGGGCTAAAAGAAAGAGGCAGAAAGGTGAGAATGAGCTCAGGATGTACAAGAGGCAGAAGAAAGGCCTGTGTGACTAGAGCGTAATGAGCTCAGAGGAACAAAGGTAGGAGTCCATTTCATTTATTCACTCATTAAATATTTCTTGAGCACTTACTATGCACCAGGCTCTGTTCTGGGTGCTCGCACTACAGCAGTGAATGATAGAGACAAAAAATTCCTGTTCTCCTGGAGGTTGTATTCTGGTGGTGGGGAAGAGAGGAACAATAAACAAATAAATAGGTAAAACACATATTAGATCATGGTACTAGGGGATGACTTTGGCCCTCAGGGGACATTTGGCAGTGTCTGGAGCTATTTTTGGTTGTCACACTGGGGAGGAGGAGGTGGGTTTTTAGTATTTAGAGTGTAGAAGGTAGCAACATCCTGCACTGCCCAGGGCAATCCCTCCAAACAAAGAAATATCCCCAAATGTCAATCATGCCAAAGTCAAGAAACCCTGTATTAGATGATAAAAGTTATAGAGAAAAAGAAGAGAAAGATGATAGGGAATACCAGGGGCGGGGCATAGGAGGGCAGGAAGCTGTTCAGGGAAGAACGCAGTAGGAATATGACATATGAACAAAAACCAGAAGGAGGCAGGGAATGAGTCATGTGGATATCTACCGCAAGAACATTGTAGGACAGGGAATAGCAAATGCAAAGGCCTCAGGAATGAGCATGTTTGGCAAGACCCAGGAGAGCAAGATCAATGTGGCAAGGGCAGAGTGAGCAAAAGGGAGAGGAGCAGAGATAAAAATGACAAGGTTACAAGGGCCCTGAGTTTTGGCTTGCGCTCTGAGTGATCAGGAATCAATTACTAACTCAGACCAATTACGGAGGTTTGGTCAGACATAATTTCTGACTTCATTTTTTTTTTTTTTTTTTGCGGTACGCGGGCCGCTCACCGTTGTGGCCTTTCCCGTTGCGGAGCACAGGCTCCGGACGCGCAGGCTCAGCTGCCATGGCTCACGGGCCCAGCCGCTCCGCGGCATATGGGATCTTCCCGGACCGGGGCACGAACCTGTGTCCCTTGCACCGGCAGGCGGACTGTCAACCACTGCGCCACCAGGGAAGCCCTGACTTCATTTTTAAAGGGATCACTCTGGCTGTTGTTTGGGAAATGAGTCATTAAAGAATGAGGACAGAAAGCAGGGAGACCAATTAGGTGGCATTAAGTGGATGGTGAGAGCAAGAGAGGCAGTGAGGATGACAACCAAGCTTCTGGCGTGAGCAAGTGGAAGGTCTGAGTTGCGCTGCACGGAGATGGGGAGAACAATGGGGGAAGCAGTTTGGAAGGCAGTGGAGATCAGGCATTCCATGTTGGACCTGCTGAGTTTGAGACATCTACTAGAAATCCAAATGGAGATGTCACAGACTGCAGAATATGAGTCTGGGGTTTAGGAGAGAAGTCTGGGATAAATATATAAATTCATTGAAGTCAACAGTAGGTGGTATCAGGACTTCCCTGGTGGCACAGTGGTTAAGAATCCACCTGCCAATGCAGGGAACACGGGTTCGAACCCTGGCCCGGGAAGATCCCACATGCCACGGAGCAACTAAGCCCGTGTGCCACAACTACTGAAGCCTGCGCACTCTAGGGCCTGTGTGCCGCAGCTACTGAGCCCGTGTGCTGCAACTACTGAAGCCTGAGTGCCTGGAGCCTGTGCTCCGCAACAAGAGAAGCCACCGCAATGAGAAGCCCACGCACCGCAACGAAGAGTAGCCCCCGCTCACTGCAACTAGAGAAAGCCTGTGCGCAGCAACGAAGACCCAACGCAGACAAAAAATAAATAAAATTTTTTTAAAAATCTGAAAATTAAAAAAAAAAACAACAGATGATATCTAAAGCCACAGGTGTAAAACTCACTAAGAAGTGTGTCTCAGGACTCGAAAGCTAGGCAGGGTAGGTCCAGAATGTGTAGAATATTTATCAAACTGCTGAAAATATATAGTCAAATACTTTGCTAGAAAAGACCAGTTATAATTATAAATTGGAAACCTGCTTATAAAATGTATTACTGCTGTTTAACCTTCATATGTTCATCTTTCACATTAATCCTCAAGAGTTGATAATTATTACTACAAATTCCTTAAGGAAAGGCTAAAAATAAGGTATTTAAAGTAATGGTATCATGGATTACTGGGATTGTTTAAAGAATTCCATAATTGGACCATAAACATCATCTAATCTGAATCCAAAATATTAGAGATGACAAAATTGAGGCCCCACATGGCCAGGGCATAGACTAGTGGGACTTCAGAGTGGCATTTGCCCAAAGTCACATGGCAAATCAGGGGCGTAGCCAGAATAGGAAGCTTAATCTTCTATTTCTTATGTTGATGCTCTTTCCACTTTATCACGCTGAGAAATCAACTCAAAACAAAAAACTCTTCTGAGATAATGATTTCAGTTGGGGGAGAATTTTGATTTGTTTACAAATATTTGATATCCACAAAACTCATCCTATAGGCAGCCTGTAGCATAAAGCAATGCACCTCTGTATCTGCAGAAGAATAAGAATCCATCCTGTGCACTAAATGCAAGGATGAAACACCAAGGGAAGGTAAAATAAGCAACTGACCCTGGTGCTCTAGCAGCTAGGAGGAAGGTAAGGAAGTGAGTCAACGTGGTGATGTAACTTGGTTAGCCCAAGATTTTGTTCTTACCCTGTAATAAACAAGCCAACGTTGAAAAAAGCCGCTATTTATCCCTGATGAAATATCCCATGGGTATTGTTGGTGCAACAGTAATAGGAGGGAAAGTGATTCTGTGCTTTGCCTGCAGGGAACAAGAACTAATCTCTTTTGATCCCTGTCTCAAAGCACACTCGCAAATATACTTGTTTATTTCTGTGGAATGAAGAAAGGTGCTGAGGATTGCCAGGGCTCCACTGTACACAAAGGAACAGAAACATCAGAAGGGGAAGTGAGCTGGCCCTGTCATCTTGTGAGTCAGTGGTGGAAGAGGCTGCATTCTATCCTGTGGTTTAGCCACTGGACTATATGCCTCCTCTGTGCGTGGTAAGCAAACCTGGAGAGACAGAGCAGATCTGGGTCTGGTCGAGCCCAGGGTAGGGGGAGAGGAACAAGAGAGCTTACATTCAGGCAGGGAGTGACGCGTATGGCACTACCAGGAAATGCAAATCAAAAAATCTCAGACCTCAGACCTCTGCTGTTCCCGTATGCCAAGGTTTTCCCTCTTAGAGAGCATTTGTGTTCTATATGACAAAATCTGGGTTGCTTGCCTTTTTGCTCATTCCTTTTTAAAATGTTCTGAATAAAAGTACCTTTAACAATATCTCCTTTGGATATTTTTTTCAAAGTGGGTATGGTTTAAGATTGCTTTCTGGAACTCTATTTACTTCCTTTCTTCTGTTCAGTATAAGATTACTCCAGGGACAGGAAATATGGTTTAGTAGGAATGTTCTGTTGAAACAGAGAACTACTAACATCATCTTTGAAAAATCAAAGAGTGCAATAATCTAAATTCCCAAAGCAAGTCCTTTAATGGAAAGTTCCCCACTGTTGCCTTCTGGGAAGTAGGGTCCTTAAGCAAGAGACCTGAATCTTATTGAATTATTTTCCCATGTGGTAGAACTTTGCTTAAATTCTAGGCCATTCTGGAAAAGTCTTTCCAAATTCTACTCACAACTTAAGGCCAAGCTCACAAACAATCTCTTTGCTGAAAGTTCCCTGATTATTCTTCCCAGGCAGTGTGTGTGTGTGTGTGTGTGTGTGTGTGTGTGTGTGTGTGTGTGTTGTGTTTACATTCCTCCATTAGACTGAAATATCCTTAAGGCTAACCCAGGGGCTTCCTTGGTGGTGCAGTGGTTGAGAGTCTGCCTGCCGATGCAGGGGACACAGGTTCGTGCCCCGGTCTGGGAAGATCCCACATGCCATGGAGCGGCTGGGCCTGTGAGCCATGGCCGCTGAGCCTGCGCGTCCGGAGCCTGTGCTCCGCAGCGGGAGAGGCCACAACAGTGAGAGGTCCGCATACCGCAAAAAAAAAAAAACAAAAAAAGCTAACCCAGGATTCTAGTCTGTATCACTCAATCCTATACTCTCTCTATAGTACCCAACAGAGCACTTTTGTATAAAAATAGAGGAATCTCAAATAATTATAGCTAGAAATAAACGGTTACTTGGCTACCATGTTGAAGGGAATGTTCCTAGAAGATTATAGATAAGTGCGGGGCTATGTAAAAAGTCCTAGAAAGGTTACTACGTAAATGTGTATTTAAGTGCATTCCATGTCATTGCAGGTGTGTAGGCAGAAAGTGGATAATAAAACTTAAGAGATGCTGTAGAGGAATTTATATAGCAGGTAAGGAGGTAAATCAGATGACCTCTAAAACTTTTTCCAACTGTAAATTTCAAAATGACTTTTTAGAAGGTTTTGCCTTAGGTGAATAATCTTGTCGCACTATTGCCCCCAAGGACACTGCCCCTATAGCAGGCAACTCTAGAAGCTTTTTTTCCAAACCACCTGATTAAAACACCTCAGTTTACAGCTTCTAAGGAATGCATCATAGAAGCCTCCTAACTTTGATGTAATCCCACCTTCACTTTACTTAGGTATCATGGAGGCCCACGGTTCAGGAAGTCCACAGAGTAGTTAGAACCTGGACTCTTAACTCTCAACCCCAGATTCAGAAGTTCAAGTTTGAGTGCCCATTTTGTACTCACTTGTTCTGTGTGTTTGATCTCTCCAAGCCTAAGCCAGATCCAGAAGAGAATCTGAGAATGATTATTTGAATAGTCATCATTGTTGCTCTTTCTTCTCTGTGTCATCAGTGGGGAACACTGAATGGACTTTGGGGTACTGCCATTCCTTCCCAATAATTTTAAGTGCCAGATTAATGCCACAGAAAAAAAAAAGTGTCAGAAAAGTTGAAAACATGCCCCTTGAACATGCCATACTTCCTGATCATTGATGTTCCTCGAGGTAGCATCATCACTCTCTGAAGCACAGGAACAAAACACTGCTGAAGCAGACTATGCCTAACACTATCTAGAGTAAGTGGGATTTCAGGCACCACTGGGTTTGGAGACTAAGTTGGGAAGAATGTTTCATTGTTGTCTGTCCGTCTCTCTGCCTGCCTATGTATGTATGTATGTATGTATCTATCATGTATCTATCTTCTAATCACAAAATATATCATAATAATGCTAGTTCCTATGTGTTGTAAATGCAGATTTATGTAGAGCAAACAGTTGAAGGGATGAAAATTAACCAGGACCTAAAGACAACTATGTTAAAATATGGTAAGCTGTTTCTCTATTCTAATTGTTCTACTATCGATACTTTAAAAGAAAGATGGATAGAGCAAAAAATACCATAACAGACCTGTCACATGTTTCTTTTTTACCAATCTGCTTCACAAAATAAATCTTTTTGTGCGATTAATACAACTTTCCCAAGCTAGAGACTATTCTTATCAATATAAGGGTAAATACCCGTATATTAAACTCTAAAGTATCACAAATTACTTAAAGTAATTCCACCTAATTGAAAAACAAGTTCTCCATTTTAAAATGATCTGTGATGTTTTCAAGAGCTTCTTTGCCCTCCCTGAGGAAATATGAGCTGTCTGGGGATCTGTGGAAGTATCAATATTTACAATGCAAAATAATCAAACCATCTCCTATGGTAAACAACCCAACAAATGACAGCAAAACCATTACTGCTTCAGCTTCTAAAAAGACTTCTCCATGGTATCACTGTCAGGCTCAGGAAGATAGCGTGTTGATTTATTGCTTGTATATGAATATATTGGGTAATGTATATCCTAACAGTGTTGTAATGAATCCAGTAAAAAGGCTCAAACCTCTGTTTTAAGGACTAAAAATATTTATCTATTTGTTTGTTTACTACATATTTCCAAACCCTTCCTGATTTCCTTGTAAATATCACATTTAGGTTTCTGTAGCCTAGCGCATGTCGGTTACACATTAAATAGTTGTTAGATTGAATTAAATCAAATGCCCACCAAATCTGGTTAATCAAACACTGAATTCACTCTTCTGCTGACCAGAAAAGAAAGAATTGAGGCATCTCACCCCAGCTGCTATAAATCTGGTGTGTTTATACAAGGACAAGTGTTCAGAATCAGATTAGTTACAGGGAGCGCCATAATTTATTGTGAGGCTATAAACAAGGAATCATATCCCTTCCTTTTCCTGCTGAAAATCACTGACCAGGGCATGGAAAAATCCCAAACCCAGCACCTCTGCTTTTTTTTTTTTTTTTAAATCAGTCCTGCTGGCGTCTTGGCAGACCAATTTGGAAACCATGATTAATCCCCTGGTAAACAGAAAATAAGCTCTGGAGCCAGGAGAAGCCAAACCTGAGTCACTCTCTGGAGACTCTACCCTCAGCCAATCTAACTCTACCACCTCCTCCCTCCAGGAGCTGGCGATTTTCAGCAAACAGAAAGGCCTTTCTGTGGTGACAGAGGAGCCCAGCGAAGCCGAGACTAAAACGTCACTGTAAGTGACTGACCACAAGCTGGTGTAACCCAGATACATGCAGGGGTTACCGTGTCCTAGATTATTCAAATGAAATTGGCTAGACCCCCAGGCTACATGAAACGGAAAACTCAATATCCTTCGCTTTTTCTCCAGGGATTGGGGGGGAAGGAAGACAATGTACCTAGATTTTTCTTTGTCACCTGCGGCTCTTAGTTTGGTCTGGGATCATCTTGCCAGTGCATGAAAGCTACCCTTGCTGTTGCCCCTTGTTGGACATAGCCCTGCTCTCTGCACTCATTTTATGTACTTCCCCAAACACCCCTGACTCAAGACTCTGGGTGTTAACTACTTTTATGGAAGAGTCAAGGCAATGGAGAAAATTTACCTGGAAGCACCAAATATAAGAAGATGTGGTACATATATACAATAGAATGTTACTCAGCCATTAAAAAGGGTGAAATAATGACATTTGCAGCAATGTGGATGGACTCGGAGATGATCATACTAAGTGAAGTAAGTCAGACAGAGAAAGACAAATATCATATGATATCACTTATATGTGGAAGCTAAAAAAATGTTACAGGGACTTCCCCGGCGGTCCAGTGGTTAATACTTCACACTTCCACTGCAGGGGGCACAGGTTTGATCTCTGGTCCAGGAACTAAGATTCCACATGCCGTGTGGCGTGACCAAAACAATAAAATAAAATAATAAATAAATAAATAATAAAACAAATGAACTTATTTACAAAAAAAAAAAGGAAAAATTAAATATCCCTGTTCTTAAAAGCCCTTCCTCCATCCTGTGGCCCCAGAAATTTCTTACCCATTGTCCTTTCCTCAAGCACTGGCCTCCTCTGGCTCTGCCCTCCCCTATTTCTCCAGCTAAGCCCCTCTCCCAAATTCCTGCCACTTTATCATGTAAATGTTGCTTTGATTTCCCTGTTTCCTTGCAAACAGTATCCTCACCTTATACTCTCAAAATATTTTCCTAAACAAACACACCCCTTTTCCTAAGAGGAACTTTATGCCAGGTGTTCATATAGTACATTTACACACACCTACACTCATAGATGAGCACACGCGCGCGCACACACACACACACCTATGACTGTCAGAAAACACTTGCACAGACAGAGCTGTAAGTTCTCAGGAGCTGTGTCCACAGGACTGGAACAGAAAAATTGGAGAGAATGGGAGGATTTTCAAGTTGTGGGTTTTTTGTTTTTTGTTTTTAACATATGAGTACTGCTTCTCCCTTACTTTTCTAGGGTACAGTGTTCACTAGAAATATTAAAGATTCTCACTGCTGTTTAACTGTCTGAAACCAGGTGGCACCAAGAAGCCCAGCTTCTATTCCTCAGGACACATCCATGGTGCTTCTGGTAGCTCAGGTGATCCCTTTCTCCCCGTGGGTTTCACAGGCTGCTTCAGCCTCTACTCTCTGGTTCATTCTCTCTGCACGGCACACCGCCACACACACCCTTTGCCACCTAGAATGCTCTGAACCAGATCTATTCTTCCAAGTTTTTTTTGTATGAAGTCACCCAGATTGTGGCATTTGATCTTATTCTTTTCTTCTCCTTACTCATTGCATTTACGTAGACATTTCCTCCCTAATAGAGACGTAAATTCTCTTGAGTGCAAGGACTGTGTCTGGCCCTTTCTTTGTGTTCCCCACATTGACTAGCACAGTTCAAGACATGCGATAGATGCTCAGCAACTGCCTACTGGGTTGAATGAAACAGATCACAGGACCTCTGAACCCCAGTGCAATTATCCATAGCATAATTAACCACACACACTAATACACCTTCTTGAGGGCAGCTAAGAAAACTTGGATCCCTGGAAATGACGTCGTACAGCAGATTTGGGTAGTTTCTAATCTCAAATCCAATATCTACCTTTTTTGTAACCTTGGGCCAGTCATTTAACTTTTCTAAGCATCATTTTTTAAATCTTTAAAATAAGAAAAATAAAAACACCTACCCTGCTCAGCTCACATAGCAGTTGTAAGGATTAAATGGGAATATATACATATGAAAGTGATCTGAGAAGCACTGTGCACAAGACAAATAAATTATTATGACTATTAAGATGTCCCAGGTATCTTAAAAAGAGCTTGAATATTTTAGCAAGTAGCATAGATTATCGATTAAAAGTCTTCTCATATTTATTATGAAGCATTTTCCTATAAATAAACGCCACTATTATTTTCCAAGAACATTTTCTTATCCATAAAGGAAGATGTATGACAGCTCTCTAACCTATGCAAATCTTAGCTATAAGCAAAATATCTCTCATTTTTTCTCTTCTACCCAAGATAATTTGTTTCATTTCCTGCAGGATTAGCTATCATAGGAAAATCAAGGTATATAAAAGCCACCTTTGATGCTAATATTGTGAAAATGATTACACTCAATGGTAAACTATGTTAGGAAAATGCTTTTAGATGTGGCAAATTTTACTTAGCACAAAAGACTATTTTTAGAGCTGTTAAATAATAGCAGGCTTTTTTTTATTATAAGAATCTAATGAATTTTTTGGTACTTTAGCCTATAATTCTTCTTTATTTCAGTGTATATTAGTTTCCTGTGGCAGCTCTAACAAATTACCACAAACTTGACGACTTAAAACAACAGTTGCAGGGAACAGATGTTTGAAATCAGTTTCATTGGGCTGAAATCAAGGTATCAGCCAGGCCACCCTGCACTCCTTCCACCGGTTCTGAGGGAGAATCCATTCCTTGCCTCTTCCAGCTTCTGTGTAGTTGTCAGCACTCCCTGGCTCAAGGCTGCATCACTTGAATCTCTGCCTCGTGGTCATGTTTCTCCTGCTCTTCTGGGTTCCAGGGATTAGAACAAGAATATCTTTGGGTGATATTTTTGGCCTACCACGTGGTAGTGCTCAATCATTTATCAGAATCACCTGGGAGGTTTGTTAAACCACAGAGTGCTGGCGCCCACTCCCAGAGTTTCTGATTCAGTAAGTCTGGAGTGGGATCCAAGATTTTGAACTATTAGCAAATGCCCAGGTGATGCTGGTGCTGCTGGTGCCAAGCTCACATTTTAAGAACCACTAACTTACGTTATCCAATGCTTTAAAAATTACATTCATGTCACTTTTCCCACCTCAATGTTTTTATCAACTTTTTTTTTTTTTTTTTTTCTGTACGCGGGACTCTCACTGTTGTGGCCTCTCCCGTTGCGGAGCACAGGCTCCGGACGCGCAGGCTCAGCGGCCATGGCTCACGGGCCCAGCTACTCTGCGGCATGTGGGATCCTCCCGGACCCGGGCACGAACCCGTATCCCCTGAATCGGCAGGCGGACTCTCAACCACTGCGCCACCAGGGAAGCCCCTTTATCAACTTTTTATATGTCTTTTGTGCATGTTGACAGAAACAGTGCAACTGACACTTTTTTCTCCTGTGGATTCTGCCGTGCTTTCTTCTCTGTATTAGAGCTCTGCAGTTAGACATTTCTAGAGATCAAAATGTTTCTTCTATGGACTCATCTGATGCTCCCGTTGGTTTCAGCAAGAGAAAGTATAGGTTTTATTTTAGCCTGGCATTCAAGGGCCTCCAAAATATGACTTTAAATCATGCCTACAGTCCACAGCCAGATTCTTTGCAGCTCCCCAAACACCCTCTGAACATTTGTCCCAAGTAGGAGACTTCCACACTCTGTGGTTCCTGCCTTTCTGGCAGTTTCATTATATGAGCTTATATGGTTGCCATTTTTGCCTACTCTGCTTCAAGTCAGATTCTGTCTCCTGTAGTCAAGAGTCCCGACTAATAACCTACGTGAAGGGTATGACTCATAATCCTTTAGTAACTCTTGTAAGAAAAGTGGCACCTCCATTGTCCTGATGAGAATTTCTAACCCCCTGTGTATATTAGACCATGCACTTGAAGACATGGGTATAATGGAAAATTATATATAACTCATTGTTATGAACCCAAGGCAGTAGAAAAAGAAAAACAGAAGAATCCAACTCTTTCTCTTCAGGAGAAATTTTCACAGGAATCTTGGTGTGGGAGTCCAATCTTCTTAGTTGTACTTTTGATAGTTCAAAAAGGTAAAGCCCAGAAAGGTCAAATCGCTCACTTCTCTCATTAAAAATAGCTAATGGAAGGGGAAAGACATGTAAATAAATTAAAAATAAAATGTATGGGTACAGTGGTAGAAGTATACACACAATATGCCAGTGGGGCACAAAGAAGGAGTGGGTATTTCTACCTAGAAGCAAGAGAGAGAAAGGACTCGAAAATGACTTTAGGGAGGTGGCAACTCTTGAACCCAGCTCCCCGGGACAAAGAGTGCCTTACAATGTCCGCTGTTTCTAGTCTTCTACTCATTTGCATAAAAATCATACAGCATTAGGTCAACAAGGATTTGTAAGATACCTATATATATGAGGTGCAAGTTAAATAAGGTAAGGATTCTTTTCTCAAGAAGCTCACAGAATGACACAAAAATCTCCTCCACTTTTAAAGTACAACATGGTTAGAAGATAAAATGATATGCTGCTTAGGATATTTTTCCAAAAAAAAAAGTGGGGGACAGGAAGTGGGTGGAGGAATAGATGAAACAAGTCTTGCCATGGGATAGAAATGGTTGAAATTAGGTATGATTGCTTTGCAGTGTGATGACTTGGCTAGGCTTAGCTACATTTCCCAGAATTCTATTCCCTCTATATTTCCGGTTAGGGTGGGCCATAAGAGACCTTCTTGTTTGGAATTTGGGGACTGGAAGTAAAGCTGCAGCCATTTTTTTTTTTTTTTTTTTTAGCGGTACGCGGGCCTCTCACTGTTGTGGCCCCTCCCGCTGCGGAGCACAGGTTCCCGAAGTGCAGGCTCAGCGGCCATGGCTCACGGGCCCAGCCGCTCCGCGGCATGTGGGATCTTCCCAGACCGGGGCACGAACCCGTGTCCCCCGCATCGGCAGGCGGACTCTCAACCACTGCGCCACCAGGGAAGCCCTGCAGCCATTTTTATAACCATGCATATTGTCTTTATCTGTTGGTTCACCAGATTGGCATGAGACAGACCTGAAACTGCTCCACCTACTTCTGGAACTTGCTTCAGCCTCTCCAACTCCACAGCAAGGTACGTGTGCCTAGCTCTGTGATGAAGGGCCTGACTTCTGTAAGACAGCCACAAACCAGGGTCTAAGGCAAGATGAGTTTCAGTCTGTCCTCGAAGTTGCCAACTCCAGCATGTTCTTCCTGTCTCCCACTTTATACTCATCTTCCCCTCCTGACTGCCTGCCCTGTGCACTTCAAATTCCATCAATCGATTCAAGGGCAACAGCCTTACAGCGACTATTAAACCAAGTTCCACAAAGGCACAATTGTATATGTACAAGCATACACACATATATGTATATTTAGACACACACACACATATTCACACATGTCCTAGTAGTTACACTTAACTTTTTGAACACTGACTGATACAGTGGGTGATGGGTACATTGTACTCTTTATATTATTTTCAGTTTTTTGGATATGTTTGAAATTTTTCCCATTAGTACTTTATTTTAAATTCACTATGGAAGAGTTTGGCAATAGAGTCTGTATAAGATGCTATGGAATCACCTGAGGGGAGCCATCTCCAGCATATGAGGGAGGAGCAGAAGTTTCCTCCTCACAGCCAATCTCTCCCTTTGCTTCCCCACCTCCCTTTCGTGCTCCTTCCTCCTAAATGCAGGTCACTTTAATCCTCTTAATCCTTCTTCCTAAGCATCCGCCCCCAAATTTCAACCAGGCTACGGCATAATCCTTCTTTTTGTTTGTTTTTTTCGGTACGCGGGCCTGTCACTGTTATGGCCTCTCCCGTTGCGGAGCACAGGCTCCGGACGCGCAGGCTCAGCGGCCATGGCTCACGGGCCCAGCCGCTCCGCGGCATGTGGGATCCTCCTGGACCGGGGCACAAACCCGTGTCCTCTGCATCGGCAGGCGGACTCTCAACCACTGCGCCACCAGGGAAGCCCCATAATTCTTAATTCTCTATAAATATATCTGTCCTGTTTCTGGATTTCCAAACTCTTGTTTCCACCTACATGTTAGATGTCTCCTTATTCATGGACAACCAACATCTAAACAGTAACATTACTTTTCAAAACTAAAAGCTAATCCTTCCAACTTCCAATTTCTCTTGGTCATTCATTCCTCGTCCCTGAGCCCAAAATCCAGGGTTATCTTGGACACCACCTCTCTTCCACCCAATCTTTCGCCATATCCTGTCAATTTACTTCCACAGATCTGCATTCTAGGGCATCACAAAAGTTTCTCTTCTCTTTATTATCTTATCCATCTGGTCATTCTTGTATTCATTCCACAATGGTTTTCCAAGCATCTTTTAATATAGAAAATCTTGAGATGGATTGAAGGAAGAAATACATCCTTATCCTTTATCATTGCTTAAAAACTTACAGCCTCTCCCATTACTTACAGAATAAAACCATGCTGTTAGTCTTTAAGGTCATCTAAAATCTGGCCCTGTGTGTGGGAGATGTGACTGCTGCTGCGGTGATGAAACTTTCAAAGAGGCTTTGGGGAAGGACTGTTTCCAGAGTAAGAGCCTCCTTAGAAGTCAGAAGTCAGGCTAGGAGAATCTCTGTCTTCCCGTCCCTTTCTTTCTTTTTTCTTTTTTTAAATAACTTATTTATTTATATTTTTGGTTGTGTTGGGTCTTCATTGCTGAGCACGGGCTTTCTCTAGTTGTGGCAAGTGGGGGTTCATTGCGGTGCGCGGGCTTCTCATTGCGGTGGCTTCTCTTGTTGCGGAGCACGGGCTCTAGGTGTGCAGGCTTCAGTAGTTGTGGCACGCGGGCTTCAGTAGTTGTGGCTCACGGTCTTAGTTGCTCCACGGCATGTGGGAACTTCCCGGCCCAGGGCTCAAACCCATGTCCCCTGCATTGGCAGGTGGGTTCTTAACCACTGCGCCGCCAAGGAAGCCCCTTCCAGCGCCATTCTGAATCTGGCTGGGAGTTAAGAGAGCACAGCTTTTAATTTCTTCCTATGTTAAAAAAACAAAACAAAACAAACAAAAACCTGTGATTATACAAATGATATGTGTTCTTTTTTTTTTCTAATTTCAAAACTACAGAGAAGCAAAAAGAATAAAATAACAATGACCTCTAATACCACCACCCAGAAACACCTAACCACTTTTCATATTTTGGTGTGCCTTCTTAAAGAATATTTTAGTTTTAATTTATAAACTTTGGATAACACTGTACATACTGTTTTCTAATCTTCATATTTCATTTAACAATATATTGTGAGCAACTTTCCATGTCAATAAATAAATTTCTGCATCTATCATTTTTGAAGGCAGTACGCTATTCTCTTGTATGGATATAACAATTTATGTACACGCTTCCCTTTTTTGGGACATTTAGGTTATTTCTAATCTTTCTCTACAACAAAAAAATTTGCAATAAGTATCCTTATAGATGAATCTTTTTCTGCATCCTCTCTTTAGAACAAACTCCCAAAAGTAAAATTCCTGAGTCAAAGGTAATGTATATTTTTAAGGGTTTTGATATAAGACCATATATTTTTCTGAGGATCATTGGGAAAACTTGTATAGGATTTCAGCAACATGCCAATGGTATGAGTCTAAATGTGGGAGAACTACACTTAAAGTTGCCCTTAATCACCCACCTTCTGAGGATATTAGAACTCTGGGGTGCTAGTAGGTTAATTACTTTTTTAGTACAATATATATTAACCTGATAGTTTGAAAGACAACAGTTTGATTTATATGTAGATAATGTACATTATAAGAATTTATTCATCATTTTATAGTATTATTTAATTTGCTCCAGGGTTTGTTTCTTTGGATAGACATTTGGGTTGCTATTGTTATTTTTCAATATACACATTTTCTGTTTTAGCACAAGACAGTAATGAGTTTGTTAATGAGATGGCATGACAGAAAACTTCCACTCTACCCTTCTATAACAATAGAACTCAGCCACCCACCTAAGAGCTATGTTTCCCACTTTTCTTGCAGCTAGGTGTGGCCATGTGACAAGTTTTTGGCCAATGATAAGTAAGCTGAAGGGATGTACGCCCTCCCCTCTACCCTCCTCAACTTCCCACTGGTTGGAATGCAGACATGGCAGTAGCTGCTGCAGGAGCAGTCATATTAGACCACTAGTTGGAAACTTCACGTTGAGGGTGGCGGAGCAGCTAGATAGAAAAACCTAGTCCCTTGCAGCATGAAACTGCTAAGTCTGCCGCAGTCTACTTAAGCTTGACTATTCTGTGAGAAAGAAAGAAACTTCTATCTCGTTTAAGACTGTTATTTTGACCTTTGTTTCAGGAGCTAACACAGAGGGAAGATTTGGGGAGCTTGGCCATTTATTTTCACTGGCCACTAATAAAATAGTCCCAGTGGCAGATTAAAATTGTAACAGAGACTTTTTTAGGTTAAAGGACAAAGAATATGTTGACAGTCAAGTAAATCGAAGCCAAGATATGTTACCATAGAAATATGTGCAAACTCTTTCAACATCTAATGAGCTTTTTCTTTGAGTCAAAAGTCCAGTTACATAGGGCTTCCCTGGTGGCGCAGTGGTTGGGAGTCCGCCTGCCGATGCAGGGGACATGGGTTCGGGCCCCGGTCTGGGAGGATCCCATTTCCCGCGGAGCGGCTGGGCCCGTGAGCCACGGCCGCTGAGCCTGCGCGTCCAGAGCCTGTGCTCCGCAACGGGAGAGGCCCCAACAGTGAGAGGCCCGCGTACCGCTAAAACAACAACAACAACAGCAACAAAAATCCAGTTACGTAAAAGGAATGATTAGGCTTATTGTCTTGTGGTCTTGCTTCCACACTATATAAAAAGTTAGACTCAATGACTTTGCTTTAATTTTTTTTTTTAATCTTTGTGATTATATAGATTTCTTCCTTGATGTTCAGGGATTTTATAAAGATGAAAAAAAAGATGAATAAAGCTTCAAATTATAAAAATTAACTCCATGTAAATTGCATATAAATATATGCGAACACCACTGTTTTATAAATTATAACTGTACTTACATATTACCTTCCTAAAATGATCTAGATATCACCAACTAAACAATAAATTTTACATTACCTAGTAAATACATGAAGTTGATTATTTCTATATCCACTTTAGAGGTAAGGAACATGAGAAGAAAGAAGCAATTATGTCACAGACGAGTTTCGTGAAGACCCAAGAGACTTACTGTAAGTCTTATACTGTGTATGTGTGTGTGTATCCATATATACGTCTCCAGTACCCATTTCTTTCTTCCGAGTAGCACCCAGATTTCCTCTTGTGCAAAAGCTCACTGAGCAGTGACCATCCTATAAATCCGGATGCGTGCCTCCATGGAAGTTGAGAAGACCAGATCCTTCCTGGCCCCTCCGCTCACCCCAGCCAAGGGGCAGGCACATGAAGAATCAGCCAGACAGTTGCTTTCCCATGGGTTTTTGAAACTTGAGTGACACAAGGAAACAGCAATGGCTCTGACCACAGGAAGTTTTCCAGCCTGTTTCCAAGCCCTGCCCTGCAATACCACATCAGTTCTGAGCACACCATCAGCACCACCAAACCCTTTGCTCCAATAAATACGCTTTAGCTTCACTTGGCCAGGTCACTTTTTGTTAGCAGCATCCAAGGGACTCTCACTGCCACAGAATCTCTTACCACCATAGGACCTAACCTCTCTTTCCCTAGCGAATAAGCTTTGTTTAAAACCTAAATGGACAAAGCAAATCTATGTAAAATCATGTTTCAAAGTTTTACAGGGTACAAACGTAGTTTTTTGTTGGCTACAACTTGAGAATTCAGCATATGGGTTTTAGCGTTCTCCCTTTTCATTCTAAGATGTAAATATTTTCTATCTGAAAATTTAACCATATACTTCAAAACTTAGGTAATTTTTTAATATCCTTGAATTATTCCGTTTTTATATACTAATTTACATCTTGTGAATTAATCTGTTCCTTAAAAATAATTAGTAAATACCATGATAGAGCTTCTGTCTCATATTTTATCTGTTCCACACAGAGAACCATAAACTAAGTTGGTAGCCAACTTAGTTGTTAAAACAAGTAACTCATCACTCCTAATGGACACAATGATTTGCCTCTGCTTCGCACAACTTTCCATTTTAAGCATCAGACAAGCAGAAAAGACTGGTGGCTAAGCAACAGCTTTCCTGTCAACGACCAGAAATAGAATATATAGAAGGCTAATTTATAACATATTATATACATATGTAATATATAAAATTAAAGAGAAACCCAGCCCCACAGTCTGGCTGTTCACCCAGAATGCTTGTCTTGAGTATTGAATTCATAATGACAGTGTGTGAATTCCGAATACATTTGATCCATGAATTCTAAAGTAACTATATCATCTTGTGTCTTTCTCATTACTGAAAAACCAGCAAGTAATATAGAAACTAGAGTTTTGAAGCAGATTTCCTTAGAAGAACTATTGGTGGAGTGTACACTTAGGTTTTGTTGAACCAAGTCATTGCTAATGTAGCATTCACATTTCTGTTGCAGTACTGCTCTCTTGGTTAAAACCACACATTTGATGCCCTAGGAGGACATACCCCAAGCAGTTAGTAGTGAACACCATGGGGAGATGACCGTTTACTTTTTCCTCTGTATTCTCTACAATGAAAATTAAAATTGCTAGTAGTTGCTGGACGTTTATGAGGTGCTGGACACTGTTCTAAGATCATGTGTGTTTAGTCACATTAGCATTCTCCACTTGGCAGATAAGGAAAGAATCTCAGAGAAGTTGTGTAACTTGCTCAGAGTTATGCATACAGAGAGCAACAGAGAGCTGGGATTTGAACCCAAGCAGTGAAGCTCCAGGTCTTCACTACTTCACTAGTTTTCCTTTTATAAGTGTGTTTATAAATATACAAAGAAATAATCCCAGAAGCAAATATGCATTATTATATATTAGGGAGCAGTGTGAAGTGTGAGGAATCTTAGATTTCTAGAAAAATGTAGATTGTATCCACTTCCTTATTTCCTTAGTCTCTGTGCTTAAGTTTCTTCTCCACCATTCTGCTGAAACTGCTTGCAGGAAAGTCTCCAATGAATTACAATTTGCCACATTTCCTTTCTCAAGGAATATGATATTTGACACTATTGTCTACTTCCTCCTGGACCTTCTCTTCTTTTTAGCTTCTATGATGTTGCCATTGAAAAGTTTTCTGCTGCCTCTCCCCTTTCTTCACCTGTTCCTTAAATATTGATATCCAATATTCCATACTTAGTCCTTTTTCCTTTTAGTACTATAAGAAATTATGATTTGGTTATAAATAGGAACCAAATCATGCATGCCCATAGCAGACATTGCTATTTGATTTGGGCAGTTTTCTCTGATCCCCGATGCTATCTTAGAATTCTCAAAAATGCTTCAGGCAACAATCAAATGATCAGAGTTTGCAGATGAGAAGAAACTTTTTTCCCACACCTGTTTTACATACCCATCTTGGAAGAGCTCATCTGTAATCATGACTTTAAATTCCAAAAATCCTGGGGCTTATTCATTAGTGTTTTCAGAACCTTGCATAGTGCCTGCAGAGCATGGTTTAGGTTGGATAAATATTTGAAGCACAGATGTTAAAATGTTTGATGAACTAACGATATCTAAGTATGTCCTGACATGTCTTGGCTGCTTGAATATAATTAAAATTGAAATGTAGTGGTCCTAGAGTATATACAACATGTGACAATATTACAATGAGGTATGTACATTTTTTAAAAAATTATTTATTTATTTTTGGCTGCGTTGGGTCTTCGTTTCTGTGCGAGGGCTTTCTCTAGTTGCGGCGAGCGGGGGCCACTCTTCATCGCGGTGCGCGGGCTCCTCACTATCGCGGCCTTTCTTGTTGCGGAGCACAGGCTCCAGACGCGCAGGCTCAGTAGTTGGGGCTCACGGGCCTACTTGCTCCGCGGCATGTGGGATCCTCCCAGACCAGGGCTCGGACCCGTGTCCCCCGAATTAGCAGGCAAATTCTCAACCACCGCGCCACCAGGGAAGCCCCGAGGTATGTACATTTTGAGAAACTTTATTTCTGGACAAAACTTACTTTCGGTACGCGGGCCTCTCACTGTTGTGGCCTCTCCCGTTGAGGAGCACAGGCTCCGGACGCGCAGGCTCAGCGGCCATGGCTCACGGGCCCAGCCGCTCCGCGGCATGTGGAATCTTCCCGGACCGGGGTACGAACCCGTATCCCCAGCATCGGCAGGCGGACTCTCAACCACTGCGCCACCAGGGAAGCCCCAAAACTTACTTTTTATATAAGACTTTATAATTATTTTCAAATAAGTAAACTTAACATCTGCTCAATAATAAGAAACACCCAAGGGAACTGTGGAAGTTTCATTTGGGGTTTGAGGAGTTGGTAGCAAGCTAATCCAGTGGGATATTTTCCTCAAAATTATAAAATGCAATTCAACGGCCAGTAAGAATAAAATGCGTTTTCTATGTATTCCTAGCCAAGGTTAAAGTGGTAGCGTATAATTCTGCACTGTACTTTGTAACCTTTTGAAAGAATTATACATCCTCAGTAATCAGGGTTGCAGCGTGATATTTTTTCCGAAAATTAATAAAGTAAATAAATCTCTAAAATGTTTACTACAAAGATGCTTCCAATAAAACATGTTTATAGAAGTAGAATAAAGTGTTGTAAACTTTGAGCCTGATTTTTCTCCTTCCTCATTGTTTCATGTTTAGATTGATCTACAAAGGAGAATTATTATACAACAGGGAAGTATTTTCGACTGAGGTAATATTGCCTAAAATTTATTTATTTATATACCACTTTTGCCATTTTTTCTGTATTCTTATAAAAGCACAATAGTACCTAGCATATGGTGCTAAGTAAATGTTAGCAGTTATAACTGTATATTATCAAAGATGCTTGGCTTATGTTGAGGGTGAGAAGTGTACATTTTTCAAGGCATGTAATAATGTGGTTCAAAGTGTGACCTATCAGCTCATATAGCATTTACACTAGTGCACATTCAATTTCAGGGTGTAACCAGAAAACAGCAGCACAGAGGTGGTGTAGAGCCCAGGACAGGAGGGCCAGCTTGTTTATAATGTATCAATTTTCTCACGCAGGTATTGGCAAACTTTTTCTGTAACAGGCCCTTTGGTAAACATTTGGGGCTTTTTGGCCATATGGTTTTTGTTGCAACTGCTCAGCTTTGCTGTTGCAATGCAGAAGCAACCACAGATAATACATAAATGAATGGATGTACCTGTGTGCCAGTAAAATTTTTTTTTAAAACTGGTGTGCTGGATGTGTCCCAGGGATCATAGTTTGTAGACCCCCTACGCCAGTGGTGTGGTTTTCGTGCTCAATTAGTTTTCTTAACTCTGCATATTCTTTTTTCATTGTTTCATCCTCTGTGTGTGTGTGCGTGTGTGTGTTTGTGTGTGTGTGTGTGTGTTTGCCATTGCTATGTGTTTCATTTTTATGTCGCTCATTTTTAATGTGGACTGAACTTCAGTTTGCTCTGATGCAGGTAAATTCTTCTGGACACTTTCCACCTTATCTGAGATTTGTTTCTCTTCCATTCAGTATGTAGTATAGGCTACATATTGAGATGGGAGCTACATGCAGTCTTTATTGGAAGACCTGAGCTCTGTACTTTGATCTGAGATTACGTTAAATATTCTATAACAAAGAGCAATCGAACTAGTTGGGAGTATATTTTATTTTTGGACAGATTCTCTCAGGCTTTTGTTCATTTTTCCATTCTTCATGAAGCCCTGGAAAATGGTAAAGTCTGGAGTATTAACTCCTCCTGACATTGCCAATGCGCTCCTTTATTTCACTGATCTCCAATTTATTTTTGGGGGGGTTGGTGTTAGTAATTTTCTGGATTTGTTTGACTCAAAATGTTAATTCAATATTGTTTCTGATAAGTGGGAATAGGATTAATAGATATTCTCAATCCTTTTTATTTATTTCTTATTTTTTTAGATGCCTCTTTTCAAAGTTTATGGCATTAAGCTTAGACTCTTTCCTTGAATGGTAACTAAGGACTTTTTTTTCTTCATCCTATTCACATTGCTTGTTTGCCTGTTTTGTCTGTGAGCAGAATAGTATGGTGGTTAAAGATACAAGCTCTGGGTTTAGACTGCTTGGGACCATATCCGAGGCCTACCAATTACTAGTTAAAACCTGTGCTTCAGTTTCTACATCTGTAAAATGGGATAATAACAGTATTTTTTCATAAATGCATTATACTATTGAATGAGGTATTATGTATAAAGTTCTAAGAATAATGCCTGGCACATATTAAATACTATTCAAATTGTAAATATTATTGATATATGTTTTTGATTTTTGTTTTCTCAGATATTGGGATAGGTGATTTTGCTATTTGGTTCATTCTGCCATATTGACCTTCAGCTGTACTATTTTTGAAGCTCTATAGTCATTCTTTATTAGAAATTAAACCTAAAAACGTATAACAAACTCTATTATAATCACTTATGGACAGTAGAAGAAAGAAAAGGGGGCATTTAATATGCTTAATAAATAAGTAAATATGAAAGAGTTAGCCTTGCAGCTCTGTTTACAAATGAAATTGATTCATTTTCAGCTTCGTGTAGACTTGATTTATTCTGCCAGCCTGGCTCATATATGACTTGACTCACTTCAGAGCATACACTTTGTACTTTGTTTTGTCTGGTTGTCTCAAAGCAAGCCTCTTCCGAATCCCCTTTCCTGACCTTATCTTTTGGCCACAAATGCCTTTTCTTATCTCCTGCCACCTGGAATGATGTTGGTTCCACTCTTTCCATTATTTCCCCGTAAAGGAATCTTTTGTACTCCTGGCTCTAAATGGCAGAGACATTCGTTATTGCTTGCTTATGTTTTCACCCAGAGTTTTAGGTACAGACTTTGTCCTTCATTTAATTTGAATGTGGGGTTTAGGGTGAAAGGATTCTATCCAAATCCAGGATACTGGTTCCTTAGAAATCTCTTAACTTATAAAAATTAATGGAATTTTTTCAACTGGTTGCACTGGGACTCAGGTATAGATAGGCCTAGTTTTGTATAGCTTCTTTACAATTCCTACCACCATGTCCTCTTACAGTATGAGTTTTTCAAATCTTAGAATTATATTATAGCAAAATGGAAATAAACAATTATGTTCAATAAAAGCAGCATCACTGGATGGGATGCACAGTTAAATTAATTTTTTGATGAAGTGAAGATCAACTAGAAACCCATTTTATCTCTATCTTTCTCTCCAACCTTAATATTGAACATGCAAAGATTAGCTTGACTTGGCGCTGACCCTAGGACTTAATCTGAAAATCAAAGTATACCTTTGATAATAGTTTGTTTTTGTTTTCTTCTAAAAATAGATGTTTTTCCATGAAAGAAAGTTTGTTTCTTGAATTCTCATTAATTGAGGGTTTGATATTTTTCTCTTAGCTCTTGTTTATATGCTACCGTAGAACGAGGTGTGACCATAATATTTGGTCAGTCTGAGTTACTGTGGCTCATGACGTCAGTTACATAAGTCCAGGTCTAATATTTCCAAGTTTCTGTGTAGCCAGGCTACATGAGAACCACATGATGAACCAGATCTTTTAGTCATGTCTAGTTCTACCATATTCATATGAATATGACAAGAAAGGAAAGAATGGTAGCATACTTCTTCAAACCAATTAGGCAACATTTCAAGTATTCAGATTAATTCTGAAAATAATATAACAGACCCCTGGGTTACTGCTGTCCATTGAGGACTTCTAAATCCTCAAAAAAGTAAGTGTAAAAGGTGAAGGTATCTCCCTCCCCTTCATACTCTTCCTTTCCCTCTCTCCTTAGAGGTCATTGTACCGAAGATGGCGTATGCATCCCTTATTTAATGCTGTGTAAAAAAATTACCCCTAAGACTTAGTGATGTAAAACAACCCGTTATTATTGCTCGTGAGTCTGCAGGTCAGCTGAATAGTTTTACTGATATGAGGTAGGCTGGGCTGATCCGACCTAGGATTGCTCATGTGTCTATGGTCAATTGGCAGGTCAACTGGGTTCTGGTTTGTCTTACTACAGCCTTACTCATCTGTCTAGTGGCTAGCTGATTGTAGGCTGGGGTCATGGGGTTGACTGGGCCATGTGGTGTTCATCACTCAGCAGACTAGCCCAGGCTTGTTCACTGGACACTAGCAGGGTTCTGAGAGGGAGAGGAGAATGGAAGTGTGTTCGGCCTCTGGCAAAACATTGCTTTCAGTGTATTCTGCGGGTGAAAATGAGCGTCACAAAGACATGAGATTCAAGGGGTGGGCAAATAGACTTCACTTCTTGGTGGAAGGAGTGGTAAAGTCACATTGTAAAAGAGTGGATTTCTAGGAGGGGTGGGAAATTATGGTCATTTTTGTGATCCATTGCAAATCATATGTATTTTTTCTATGTATGTAAATGTGTTTATATTTATAAATAATATTTCCTATTGTTATAAAAATTAGCATAATTAATACCCTATTCAATATATGGCTTTACACATTTAAAAAAATTCATAATTATTACTGTATCAATGAATTTAATGCATCACAACTTATCTATACCTTCTCTTGTGGATGGACACAATAATTTCCCATTATTTTTTGTAATCACAAGCAAAGCTGCAATGAACATGCTTGTACACAATTTAGTGTGCATATATGAGAGTTTCTCTAGGTTCATTTCTGGAAAATGGATGGATTGGGTTGTGCAATACATACATTTTCAACTTTACTAGATATTGTCAAACTCTTGTCCAAAGTAGTTAGACCTGTTTACACACCCCATCAGGGAGTAGAACACCCCATCAGGGAGTAGTTTAATTTCTCCTACATTCTTATGAATTACACTTTGTGTTATTAGACTTATTTTTATATTTTGTGGAGCCAGTTGGAGAATATTATCATTTAAATTGCATATTCAGTTAGCAAGGTTGAACATATTTCATATGTATACTGGCCAGATAAATTTCCTCTTCTGTGAATTAATTGTCTGCTCATATATTCCAACATTTAAATTTTATTTTAAATACTAAAAGGATTTCCATTGAGTTATTTGTCTTTTTTTATTATTTACAGTTAAAATGCATATTAATACTGGAAACCAGTCCTTTTTCAATTATATGTATCATCTATCATCTTTTAGATTGTGGCACTTACTTTAACTTGGTTTATTGTGTCTTCTATTATACAGATGCTTTTGAATAGTAGTATAGTCAAATATTTCAATATTTTCATGGTTTATGGTTTTTTTAATCTTGTTTATAAAAACTTTTCCTACCAGGATGTCATAAGTATATTTTTCTGTATTTTCTTTTAAGGTTTAAAAGTTTTTCTTTTTGTTTAGTTTCTTAATCCCTCTGGAATCTGCTTTATGCATGATGTAAAATAGAGATTTAATTTTATCTTTTTCCAAATAGAAAACCAGTTGTCCTGGCACAAGTTATTAAATACACAGTCTTTTCTTTCTCAATGATTTGTGTTGCTAATGTGTCATATCTCAAGTTCCTTTGTAGACATAGATTTATTTCTGGGCCCTTTATTCTTTTCGGTTGGTCTTATTTTTCCATCTCTGTACCACTGATATGCCCTTTTAATGACTGTAGCTTTACAGTAAGTTTCATATTTGGTAGGGGTAATATCCTTTCTCATTCTCCTTCAAAACTGTTTGGCTCTTCATGGCCCTTTGCTCTTTCATATTAAGTTTAGGAGCAGCTTATCAAGTTAAAGGTGGAAAATTCCATGCAACAAAAAAAAACAGAACAAGGTAAGGGAGATTGAGAGTGCAGGGGGAAATTTATACTGTTAATTAGGGTGATGAAGATAGGCCTCATTGAGAAAGAAGTAGAGTTTGAGGGAAGACATATAGGAGATAAAGAATTTAGCCAGTTTTCTGGGGGAAGAGTCTTGCAGACAGAAGGAACAGTCATTGCTAAGATTCTGAGCCAAATATGTCTGAGAAAGAGGAAGGAGGCCAGTGAGACTGAAGCAGAGTGAACAAGGGGGAAAGTAGTAGAGTTAAGGCCAGAGTGCTTATGGGGGCCAGTAAGCCACTGTAAAGATATTGGCTTTTGTTTTGTGTGTGATGGGAAGTCATTGCAGGGTTTTGAGTAGAGTTGTGACATAGTCTGACTTAAATTTTAAAAGAATCACTCTGGCTCCTGTGTTGAGAATAGAATGCAGGGATTAAGTATAAGAGTAGGAGACCAGCCTGCTTAAAGATGGTGGAGGAATAAGACGTGGAGACCTCCTTCCTCCCCACAAATACATCAGAAATACATCTGCATGTGTAACAACTCCTACAGAACACCTACTGAACGCTGGCAGAAGACCTCAGACTTCCCAAAAGGCAAGAAACTCCCCACGTACCTAGGTAGCGCAAAAGAAAAAAGAAAAAACAGAGACAAAAGAATAGGGACGGGACCTGCACCTCTGGGAGGGAGCTGTGAAGGAGGAAAGGTTGCCACACACTAGGAAGCCCCTTCACGGGCGGAGACTGTGGGTGGCGGAGGGGGAAACTTCGGAGCCGCTGAGGAGAGCGCAGCAACAGGGGTGCGGAGGGCAAAGCGGAGAGATTCCCGCACAGAGGATCGGTGCCAACCAGCACTCACCAGCCCGAGAGGCTTGTCTGCTTACCCGCCGGTACGGGCAGGGGCGGGGAGCTGAGGCTCAGGCTTTGGTCGGATTGCAGGGAGAGGACTGAGGTTGGTGGCGTGAACACAGCCTGAAGGGGTTAATGCACCACGGCTAGCCGGGAGGGAGTCCGGGAAAAAGTCTGGACCTGCCTAAGAGGCAAAAGACCATTGTTTCGGGGAGCACTAGGAGAGGGGATTCAGAGCACCACCTAAAGGAGCTCCAGAGACGCAGCTATCAGCGCAGACCCCAGAGACGGGCATGAGACGCTAAGGCTGCTGCTGCCGCCACCCAGAAGCCTGTGTGCGAGCACAGGTCACTGTCCACACCTCCCCTCCCGGGAGCCTGTGCAGCCCGCCACTGCCAGGGTCCCGGGATCCAGGGACAACTTCCCCGGGATAACGCACGGCGCGCCTCAGGCTGGTGCAACATCACACTGGCCTCTGCCGTCACAGGCTCATGCCACATCCGTACCCCTCTCTCGCCGCGGCCTGAGTGAACCAGAGCCCCCGAATCAGCTGCCCCTTTAACTCCGTCCTGTCTGAGTGAAGAACAGACGCCTTCAGGCGACCTACACACAGAGGTGGGGCCAAATCCAAAGCTGAACCTCAGGAGCTGTGCGAACAAAGAAGAGAAAGGGAACTCTCTCCCAGCAGCCTCAGGAGCAGTGGATTAAATCTCCACAATCAACTTGATGTACCCTGCATCTGTGGAATACCTGAATAGACAACAAATCATCCCAAAATTGAGGCAGTGGACTTTGGGAGTAACTGTAGACTTAGGGTTTGCTTTCGGCATCTAATTTGTTTCTGGTTTTATGCTTATCTTAGTTTAGTATTTAGAGCTTATTATCATTGGTAGATTTATTTATTGATTTGGTTGTGCTCTTCCTCCTTTTTAAAATATATATATATATATATATATATATATATTTCCCTTTTTCTCTTTTTGTGAATGTGTATGTGTATGCTTCTTTGTGTGATTTTTGTCTGTATAGCTTTGCTTTTAACATTTGTCCTAGGGTTCTGTCTGTCCTTTTTTTTTTTTTTTTAGTATAGTTTATAGCGCTTGTTATCATTGGTGGATTTGCTTTTTGGTTTGGTTGCTCTCTACTTTCTTTCTTTTTCTCTTTTTTAAAATTACTTTTTAATTTTTTTATTTTTAATAATTATTTTTTATTTTAATAACTTATATATTTTTCTTTCTTTCTTTCCTTTTTCTCCCTTTTCTTCTGAGCTGTGTGGCTGACATGATCTTGGTGCTCTGGCCAGGGGTCAGGCCTGTGGCTCTGAGGTGGGAGAGCCAAATTCAGGACATTGATCCACCAGAGACCTCGTGGCTCCACGTAATATTAAGTGGCGAAAGCTCTTCCAGAGATGTCTGTCTCAATGCTAAGACCCAGCTCCACTCAATGACCAGCAAACTACAGTGCTGGACACCCTGTGCCAAACAACTAGCAAAACAGGAACACAACACCACCTATTAGCAGAGAGGCTGCCTAAAGTCATAATAAGGTCACAGACACCCCAAAACACACCACTGGACGTGGCCCTGCCTACCAGAAAGACAAGATCCAGGCTCATCCACCAGAACACAGGCACCAGTCCCCTCCACCAGGAAGTCTACACAACCCACTGAACCAACCTTACCCCTGCGGACAGACACCAAAAACAACAGAAACTATGAACGTGCAGCCTGTGAAAAGGAGACCCCAAACACAGTAAGTTAAGCAAAATGAGAGGACAGAGAAACACACAGCAGATGAAGGAGCAACGTAAAAACGCACCAGACCAAACAAATGAAGGGGAAATAGGCAGTCTACCTGAAAAAGAATTCAGAGTAATGATAGTAAAGATGATCCAAAATCTTGGAAACAGAATGGAGAAAATACAAACGTTAAACGTTTAACAAGGACCTAGAAGAACTAAAGAGCAAACAAACAATGATGAACAGCACAATAAATGAAATTAAAAACTCTTTACAAGGAATCAATAGCAGAATAACTGAGGCAGAAGAACAGTTAAGTGACCTGGAAGATAAAATAGTGGAAATAACTACTGCGTAGCAGAATAAAGAAAAAAAAATGAAAAGAATTGAGGACAGTCTCAGAGACCTCTGGGACAACATTAAATGCACCAACATTCAAATAATATGGGTCCCAGAAGATGAAGAGAAAAAGAAAGGACCTGAGAAAATATTTGAAGAGATTATAGTTGAAAGCTTCCCTAATATGGGAAAGGAAATAGTTAATCAAGTCCAGGAAGCACAGAGAGTCCCATACAGGATAAATCCAAGGAGAAACACGCCAAGACCATATTAATCAAACTATCAGAAATTAAATACAAAGAAAATATTAAAAGCAGCAAGAGAAAAACAACAAATAACGTACAAGGTAATCCCCATAAGTTACTGCTGAAAGATCAGACAACAGCTGATCTTTCACCAGTAACTCAGCAAGCCAGAAGGGAGTGGCAGGACATATTTAAAGTGATGAGGGCTTCCCTGGTGGCGCAGTGGTTGAGAGTCCACCTGCCAATGCAGGGGACATGGGTTCATGCCCCGGTCTGGGAAGATCCCACATGCAGCGGAGCGGCTGGGCCCGTGAGCCATGGCCGCTAAGCCTGTGCGTCCGGAGCCTGTGCTCCGCAACGGGAGAGGCCACAACAGTGAGAGGCCCGTGTACCACCAAAAAAAAAAAAAAAAAAAAATCTATAAAGTGATGAAAGGGAAAAACCTACAACCAAGATTACTCTACCCAGCAAGGATCTCATTCAGATTTGACAGAGAAATTAAAACCTTTACAGAGAAGCAAAAGCTAAGAGAATTCAACACCACCAAACCAGCTTTACAACAAATGCTAAAGGACCTTCTCTAGGTAGAAAACACAAGAGAAGGAAAAGACCTACAGTAACAAACCCAAAACAATTAAGAAAATGGTAATAGGAACATACATATTGATAATTACCTTAAATGTAAATGGATTAAATACTCCAACCAAAAGACACAGACTGGCTGAATGGATACAAACACAAATCACGTATATATGCTGTCTACAAGGGACCCACTTCAGACCTAGGGACACATACAGACTGAAAGCGAGGGTCTGGAAAAAGACATTCCATGCAAATGGAAATCAAAGAAAGCTGGAGTAGCAATTCTTGTATCAGACAAAATAGACTTTAAACCAAAGACTACTACAAGAGACAAAGAAGGACACTACATAATGATCAAGGGATCAATCCAAGAAGAAGATATAACAATTGTAAATATTTATGCACCCAACATAGGAGCACCTCCATACATAAGGCAAATGCTAACAGCCATAAAAGGGGAAATCAACAGTAACACAATCATAGTAGGGGACTTTACCATCCCACTTTCACCAATGGACTGATCATCCAAAATAAAAATAAATAAGGAAACACAAGCTTTAAATGATACATTAAACAAGATGGACTTAATTGATATTTATAGGACAGTCCATCCAAAAACAACAGAATACACTTTCTTCTCAAGTGCCCATGGAACATTCTCCAGGATAGATCATGTCTTGGGTCACAAATCAAGCCTTGGTAAATTTAAGAAAATTGAAATCATTATCAAGTATCTTTTCTGACCACAATGCTATGAGATTAGGTATCAATTACAGGAAAAAATCTGTAAAAAATACAAACACATGGAGGCTAAATAATACACTACTTAATAACCAAGAGATCACTGAAAAAATCAAAGAGGAAATCAAAAAAATATCTAGAAACAAATGACAGTGAAAACACGATGACCCAAAACCTATGGGATGCAGTAAAAGCAATTCTAAGAAGGGAGTTTATAGCAATATACCTACCTCAAGAAACAAGAAACATCTCAAGTAAACAACCTAACTTTACACCTAAAGCAATTACAGAAAGAGGAACCAAAAACCCCCAGAGTTAGCAGAAGGAAAGAAATCATAAAGATCAGATCAGAAATAAATGAAAAAGAAATGAAGGAAACAATAGCAAAGATCAATAAAACTAAAAGCTGGTTCTTTGAGAAGTTAAACAAAATTGATAAACCATTAGCCAGACTCTTTAAGAAAAAAAGGGAGAAGACTCAAATCAATAGAATTAGAAATGAAAAAGGAGAAGTAACAACTGACACTGCAGAAATACAAAGGATCATGAGAGACTACTACAAGCAACTGTATGCCAATAAAATGGACAACATGGAAGAAATGGACAAATTCTTAGAAAAGCACAACCTTCCGAGACTGAACCAGAAAGAAATAGAAAATATAAACAGACCAATCACAAGCACTGAAATTGAGACTGTGATTAAAAATCTTCCAACAAACGAAATCCCAGGACCAGATGGCTTCACAGGCGAACTCTATCAGACATTTAGAGAAGAGCTAATGCCTATCCTTCTCAAACTCTTCAAAAATATAGCAGAGGGAGGAACACTCCCAAACTCATTCTATGAGGCCATCATTTTCACAAAGAAAGAAGGCTACAGGCCAATATCACTGATGAACATAGATGCAAAAATCCTCAACAAAATAATAGCAAACAGAATCCAACAGCATGTTAAAAGGATCGTACGCCATGATCAAGTGGGGTTTATCCCAGGAATGCAAGGATTATTCAGTATATGCAAATCAATCAATGTGATACACCATATTAACAAATTGAAGGAGAAAAACCATATGATCATCTCAATAGATGCAGAAAAAGCTTTCGACAAAATTCAACACCCATTTAGGATAAAAACCCTCCAGAAAATAGGCATAGAGGGAACTTACCTCAACATAATAAAGGTCATATATGACAAACCCACAGCCAACATCGTTCTCAATGGTGAAAAACTGAAAGCATTTCCACTAAGATCAGGAACTGGACAAGGTTGCCCACTCTCACCACTATTATTCAACATAGTTTTGGAAATTTTAGCCACAGCAATCAGAGAAGAAAAAGAAATAAAAAGAATCCAAATCGGAAAAGAAGTAAAGCTGTCACTGTTTACAGATGACATGATACTATACATAGAGGACCCTGAAGGTGCTACCGGAAAACTACTAGAGCTAATCAATGAATTTGGTAAAGTAGCAGGATACAAAATTAATGCACAAAATCTCTTGCATTCATATATGCTAATGATGAAAAATCTGAAAGAAAAATTAATGCAACCCTCCCATTTACCATTGCAACAAAAAGAATAAAATACGTAGCAATAAACTTACCTAAGGAGACAAAAGACCTGTATGCAGAAAACTATCAGACACTGATGAAAGAAATTAAAGATGATACAAACAGTTGGAGAGATTACCATGTTCTTGGATTGGAAGAATCAACATTTTGAAAATGACTATACTACCCAAAGCAATCTACAGATTCAATACAATCTCTATCAAACTACCAATGGCATTTTTCACAGAACTGGAACAAAAAATTTCATAATTTGTATGGAAACACAAAAGACCCCAAGTAGCCAAAGCAATCTTGAGAAAGAAAAATGGAGCTGGAGGAATCAGGCTCCCAGACTTCAGACTATACTACAAAGCTACAGTAATCAAGACAGTCTGGTACTGGCACAGAAACAGAAATATAGATCAATGGAACAGGATAGAAAGCCCAGAGATAAACCCATGCACATATGGCCACCTTATTTTTGATAAAGGAGGCAAGAATATACAATGGAGAAAAGACAGCCTCTTCAAAAAGTGGTGCTGGGAAAACTGGACAGCTACATGTAAAAGAATGAAATTAGAACACTCCCTAACACCATACAGAAAAATAAAATGGATTGAAGACCTAAATGTAAGGCCAGACACTATAAAACTCTTAGTGGAAAACATTGGCAGAACACTCTATGACATAAATCACAGCAAGATCCTTTTTGACCCACCTCATAGAGAATTGGAAATAAAAACAAAGGTAAATGGGACCTAATGCAACTTAAAAGCTTTTGAACAGCAAAGGAAACACAAACAAGATGGAAAGACAAGCCTCAGAATGGGAGAAAATATTTGCAAATGAAGCAACTGTCAAAGGATTAATCTCCAAAATTACAAGCAACTCATGCAGCTCAATAACAAAAAAACAAACAACCCAATCCATAAATGGGCAGAAGCCGTCAATAGACATTTCTCCAAAGAAGATATACAGATTGCCAACAAACACATGAAAGAATGCTCAACATCACTAATCATTAGAGAAATGCAAATCAAAACTACAATGAGGTATCACCTCACACCCGTCAGAATGGTTGTCATCAAAAAATCTAGAAACAATAAATGCTGGAAAGGGTGTGGAGAAAAGGGAACCCTCTTGCACTGTTGGAGGGAATGTAAATTGATATAGCCACTATGGAGAACAGTATGGAGGTTCCTTAAAAATCTAAAAATAGAATTACCATACGACCCAGCAATCCCACTACTGGGCATATACCCTGAGAAAACCATAATTCAAAAATCATGTACCACAATGTTAGCTGCAGCTCTATTTACAATAGCCAGCACATGGAAGCAACCTAAGTGTCCATCGACAGATGAATGGAAAAAGAAGATGTGGCACATATATACAATGGCATATTACTCAGCCATAAAAAGAAAGGAAATTGAGTTATTTGTAGTGAGGTGGATGGACCTAGAGTCTGTCATACAGAGTGAAGTAAGTCAGAAAGAGAGAAACGAATACCGTATGCTAACACAGATATATGGAATCTTAAAAAAAAAAGTGGTTCTGAAGAACCTCAGGGCAGGACAGGAATAAAGATGCAGATGTAGAGAATGGACTTGAGGACACAGGGAAGGGGAAGGGGAAGGGGAAGCTGGGACGAAGTTAGAGAGTGGCATGGACATATATACACTACCAAATGTAAAATCGATAGCTAGTGGGAAGCAGCCGCATAGCACAGGGAGATCAGCTCGGTGCTTTGTGACCACCTAGAGGGGTGGGATAGGGAGGGTGGGAGGGAGACGCAAGAGGGAGGAGATAAGGGAATGTAAGTATATGTATAGCTGATTCAGTTTTTTATAAAGCAGAAACTAACACACCATTGTAAAGCAATTATACTCCAATAAAGATGTTAAGAAAAATAAAAAAGAGTGGGAGACCAGTAATGGGGTTATTGCAGTAATCCCGGTGAGAGATGTTGTGGCTTGGACCCAGGTAGTAGCAGTATAGATATGAGAAATAGCTGGATTCTGGATCTATTTTACAGGTAGAGTCAACAGGATTTCTTGATGGATTGGGTGTTCAGGTGTAAAGACAGATAGGAGTCAAGGATGACTCCAAGGGTTTTGGCTTGAGCAACTGGAATAAAGAATTGCTATTAACTGGTCAGGGAAGACTGTGGGAGGCGCAATTTTAGGGGAAGATCAAAAATCCGTTTGGGGCATGCTGAGTTTGAGATGTCTATCAGACGTCTAGGAGGAGATGAGTCTGGAGTTCAGGGGAGAGGTTCAGGGTGGGGATATAGATTTGGGAAAAATTAGTATATGTTTGGTATTTAAAATGTGGAGACCAGATGAGATCATCTAGGAAGTGAGTATAAAGACAAGTGGTTCAAAGACTGAGCTCCTTGCTAAGTCAAAGAAACACATACAAGGGACCTTTTGGGGGAAATGGAAATGTTCTGAAACTATTGCAGTGGTGTGGTCGCGTGACTTTGTAAATTTTCTAAAAATCATTGAACTGTACACTTAAAACATGAAGTTTATGGTATGTTCCTTATGCCTCAGTTTAACAGCCTTATTCATATACATTTAAAAAAAGAACTCAAAGAGATGAGAAGGCACTAGTAAAGGCTATTTGAGGAGTGGCCAATGTTAAGGGAAAAAAGCCAGGAAATTACGGGGTTCTGGCAAACAACTCAGTATGACTTTCATTCTTTCTGTTTGTCCTTCCTTGTATCATTTCTCTACTGTATTTTTCACAGCTAAAGTTGGATAAAAGAAGTGGAAAGTGGTGTTACTTGCATTTGCTTGAATATATTCTTAATATATTAATATATTATTAATCCAGGTTCACGTCCCTGTTCTGCCAGCTTGAATTCTCCCAGACTAAAGGAACTGATAAATATTGGAGAATAGGGGTAATGAGAAGGGGAAAAGGTGACTTCACACAGAAGAATCTTTGCTTAGATGAGCTCTGCAGGTGTATAAACAACAGTGGAGAAAGGGGTCATCCGGATGGGAGTCCTGGAGCCCTGGGCATCCTCCATAGTGGTGGTGGCATCTTTGTAAACAGAGAAGCAAAGTTCATAACAGTTTAAAATGACATTAAACAAATGTCGAAAATTCTGTGGCAATGGCTTTTCTTGCTTTTATATGAAGCCTAAGACATGTGGGTCATGCTTTGTGGCTTTGGGAACTGATAGAGTAAGAGACACTGGCAGATGCCTATCTTCTCATATAAGGGCTCCGGTAGCATTATGCAAAGTAGTGTAGGGTTTAGTCATCATCCCGTGGAACACTTTGCTTTATTTAAAGGGTGTGATGTGTTGCAAGATGCATGAAGTCACTTCTTAGAGGTGTACTTAATACGGGAGGATTAAGGAGAAGCAAATACAGTTCTGAGGATCCGAAGAATAACTTGTGAGCAAGCACATATTTTAATTTTTTCCTCCATGCTCAGAATTTGTGTAAAATTTTGTAAAAGTTTTCAGAAATTATGTAAAAATCTGAGGCCCAAATAGGGAAACTGAAAAATGAACTCAGTATATTGAAATATAAAAATTAGGAGGTGAGGAAGTAACCTATCATAGGTGGCAAATTAAATCGGAACAAATTCATGCCAGCCTTTTACTTTTATTTTTACATCTTTATTGGAGTATAATTGCTTTACGATAGTGTGCTAGTTTCTGCTTTCTAACAAAGTGAATCAGTTATACATATACATATGTTCCCATATCTCTTCCCTCTTGCATCTCCCTCCCACCCTCCCTATCCCACCCCTCCAGGCGGTTACAAAGCACTGAGCTGATCTCCCTGTGCTATGCGGCTGCTTCCCACTAGCTATCTACCTTACGTTTGGTAGTGTATATATGTCCATGCCTCCCTCTAGATTTGTCACAGCTTACCCTTCCCCCTCCCCATATCCTCAAGTCCATTCTCTAGTAGGTCTGTGTCTTTATTCCTGTCTTACCCCTAGGTTCTTCATGACATTTTTTTTCTTAAATTCCATATATATGTGTTAGCATAGGGTATTTGTCTTTCTCTTTCTGACTTACTTCACTCTGTATGACAGACTCTAGGTCTTACCCACCTCATTACAAATAGCTCAATTTCGTTTCTTTTTATGGCTGAGTAATATTCCATTGTATATATGTGCCACATCTTCTTTATCCATTCATCCGATGATGGACACTTAGGTTGTTTCCATCTCCAGCATGCCAGCCTTTTATATCTTCTAGATAATGTGAATCAATATGTTTCTTGAGGATGAAAATAAATGAGCTAAAGATCTCGAGTGAGATACTTGTATTTTGATAGATTGGAGTTTGGAGCATTTCACTTTTGCTGCTCCATTAACATGGGAGATAATATTTGTTTCAGCACATCTCATCCAAGAAGCTCAAGACTAATATAAGTGGATTATTTTGGTTAGAAAGAAACCATTTTTTTCCGCTAATAAACAACAGTTTGTTAGATGTGGCTAATCCACAAATCACAGAAACCTTTTAAAATTACTTTGAACATATTGCCATTTCATTTCAACTGGTGAAGGGGACCTGCCCTCCGGAAGGAGGAGGAAAGCTGGTCCATTGGCCTCTCAGGCAGGGTCTGCTAGGGCTGGGGGGTGGGCAGAAAGGAGCTGGAGGGATTAAAATGCTCGTTTCTGATAGCATGGTGGCAGTTGAAGAGAGCGGGCTCCCCCTGAAGCATGGTGATTGCGCTCCTGTTCCTGCAGCTATGGGAGAAGGAACAAAGTGGCCGCCGGGAGATGTGGCTGCTTTGTTTCCTGAGGGAACAGTGCTTCTAGTGGCATTTGACTCATAAGTGAATTTCTCTTCTATGCCAAGCTGTAGGGACAATAAATAAACTGTCCTGTTGAGTGGGCGCCTCCTGACCACGGGTGAGTCGCCTGAGACGGTCAGTGGGATCAGGCAGCATGGAGTAGCCGGGTGGATGCAGGTAGCCATTTGCTCACCCATCCATTTAAAATGTAAAATCAGGGCTTCCCTGGTGGCACAGTGGTTGAGAGTCCGCCTGCGCATGCCGGGGACACGGGTTCGTGCCCCGGTCCGGGAGGATCCCACATGCCGCGGAGCGGCTGGGCCCGTGAGCCATGGCCGCTGAGCCTGCGCGTCCGGAGCCTGTGCTCCGCAGCGGGAGGGGCCACAACAGTGAGAGGCCTGCGTACCGCAAAAAAAAAAAAAAAAAAAGTTCCATTGAGCATCATCTAGGTGCCAGGAATGGTAGTATGGTAGTAGGTGCTAAAATATAAAAATGAGCTAAGTAGACATGGATCCTGCCTCCATTAGTTTAGTAAACTAGTATAGAATTAGAACCTGCGCTAAGTACACTGTAAAGAAAAGGCAGGGGAGTCTGCGAGAGAGCACGATGGAGTGTGGGGAGGCAGGAGCTGAGGTAGTAGGGTGGTCAGGGGTATGAAAGGGAAGAGAAAGGGGGCAGCGAAATGGCCTTGTGGCCTTGCCCAGTTTTCCAGGAGGTGTGAGGCCTGCCCTGAAGGAGCGAGAGGCCAAGCGGAAGGGCCACTTCTGAGAGTGGAAGCTCACCTGGGTGAGCAGCAGAAGGAGCGTGGGGGTGGGAGTGGGGTGATGGTGGCAGGGATGGGGGTGAAACAAGGTCTTCAGAACAAAGCTAAGGCACAAATGCATCATGCACGGGGGAGGAGGGAGTGCTGCCTTCCGTGCAGCCTAGTGCATGTTAAAAAAAGAAAAAAAGCAGTTACCTGATTATTTGTAGGCAAAAAACCCTTAACACAGTGCAGCAGTCCCACCTTGTCCACGGTTTTGCTTTCTGCACTTTCAGTTGCCCACGGTCAACTTCGGCCCAAAAATATTACGTGGAAAATTCCAGAAATAAACAATTCATAAGTTGTAAATTGCGCACTGTTGTGAGTAGCGCAATGAACTTTCTCACTGTTTTCTTCATCCCACCCAGGATGTGAATCGTCCCTTTGTCCAGCGTATCCCACCCGTTTAGTTACCTAGTAGCTGTCTCTGTTTTCAGATCGACTGTCTCCATAGAACAGTGCTTGTGTTCAAGTAACCTTCATTTTACTTAACAATGGCCCCAAAGCACAAGAGGAGTGATGCTGACAGTTTGGATACGCCAAAGAGAAACTGTAAAGTGCTTCCTTCAAGTGAAAAAATGCAAGTCCAGCTAGAAATGAATCCCAGTGTCTCTCTCCCTGGGCAGGGCTGGGTGAACCCAGATACGCTTTTATTCTTGTGCTATCATCTTCTTTAAGTCGTCACGAACCACCATCCTTCAGTTAGCCAGTTTACATTTACCATCAAAACAACCAAATACTTGGCATCATGGCTCTGTCAGGAAGTTTTAAAAGGTCGAAAGTGAGCCATGACTTGAAATCATTTAAGGAAGAGGAATAAAAAGTTAATGAACGAGAAAGACCCCAGAAGGACATCCTCCATATTCATGATGGTCTTACTTTTTGTTCCTCATTTAATTCCACGTTTTTATTTCTGAAACAAACTTCTAAGATTTTCTTAACATTGTCTTTTTTACTTTAACTATCCACCCCCTTTTTAAACTTCCTTCCCAATTTTAATTGACTGCTATTTTTATTTATGCCTTTGGACTGCAAAACTCAATTGGGATGTTTTCTTCTTTATTATTTGAATATTGTACTGTGCTTCCATCTGTGTCCTATATTTTCTCTCCTATTTTTCATGATTTGCCTCAAATCCCCTTGATACCTTAAGCCATTCAGGACCCTCACTCACACACTTTTCTTCCTTTTTACTTTTTGAATTACCGAATGACGTTTCACCACCTACTCCTTCTCCCTCCTCCACAGGTGGTTGTGATACCAGAGTAGAGCTCTCCATTATGGACTTCGAAGACTTCATCAGTGCTTGAGTGGCTGCTCTCCTGAGGGGCAGTGGCCATCTTGTGCACTTCTCTTATTACTAAGAGACAGGGTGAGGCCACAGTCTTCTTCATATTTTATTGACAGATAAATTGAAGTGATAAAGGTTAAATAGCTTTCCCAGGAACAAACAATGGGTCAATGATAAATGTTTTGCCAATTATCTCTCCATTAGAAGTTGGTCCATTTACAATATTCTTCTTCCATAATACGTCTCATATAAACATAATAAATACTCTTCTAAACAGAAATGACAGCTTTGTGAAGATCCAAATGCAGGCTCTTGGAAGGGTTCCCTGTTTCTCTGCCCTCTAGTCCTCCGAAGCACCCCCTTTTTCTCAACCGGCTCAGACGTTCAACCCAACTGCTATCCAGCCCAATCTTCCTTCTAAGCTGAGATCCTGTGACCTACTTCTCCTCCCCTTTAACAAAGCAAGTATCAGAAGTTAGAGTTTTCCAAAGATTACTGAGCACTTAATTTGTTCCTACATGCTTTGCTTAAGGTCTCTGCTATTATCTCCAGTTTACACATGTTTAATACCATATATTTAAGGCCTGATTCAATCCCTGGAACTGTATCTCTTGGTTCTCCATGTTCAAACGTACAGAATCTCATAGAATATGTCTTTCAGTTAACGTGTTTCCAGTTTAGATGTCTTGACTGTTCTGATGGTGAAATCAGTGTGGTTCCATCTGGACACTGGGTATTTATGTGTGGCAAGATGGGAGTGTTGCCTAAGGATTGGATGAGGCCTTCTCTCCAAACATCTCTGGATGGTTCATTGCAGTAAATCATCTTCCTTTCACCCCAGGAAGTATCACAAAGAAATTTCCCTTCTGTGTTCACAACACTGGATCTATTTCTGCTGCATGGCATGAGGTGGTTTTACAAACTTAAAAATAGCTTCTTCTGTTTTTTCCCATTCTTCTGTTACTCCACCCCTCTGCTCTTCTTATCCTTGTTTCTTCTCTTAGCAAGTTATTGTATTTGCTGAAGGATATAGAAGTCCCATGATGGGTGAGGGGAAGGAGATGGGACTGTAAATGGGAAACACAGCTGCAAAATGGAGGGAGGTGAGGACAATGCTTTTCTCTAATTAGAAAAACAAAACTGTTTCAAGTTTTCAGTGATCATATGGCCGTGCTTATTAGTCATCATCACAACACAAGTAATAGTTAACAAAGTGCCATGTACTTTTACATGTGTTAAATCCTATACGATATTTAAGACATGTTCTTCCTTTTTTTTTTATGTTCACTTTACAGGTGAAAAAACTGAGGTTTAGAGTTTGTGCAGGTTGCCCAAGGCTACACAGGCAATAAATAGTGCAGCAAGTTCCAAACCCAGGTCAGGATGACACCCAAGCCCACATTGTGCTGCTTCTCTGCATTCAAAGGTGGTGTGAGAGGTCCATTGGGAAGAACTTGTTGCTATAAAATAAAACGTATATAATAAAATCACAAAATCTGGGCAACCTGATATGTTGCTGTATAAATGTAAATGGAAGCACACACAAATGGTTCTAATTAGTATCACTTTTACGCAGTCAAATCAATTTTTTACTGTTTCTTTCCTCATTTTGCTAGTTTTCACATGTCTCCAACCACTTTTCCCAGATGCCTGGAAGGTCATTTCCTATCTTCCAGTGATATGCATGTAATGACGACATCAAAGGCTGTCTCTGTTTGGGAGGTCCTGGGTGTTGCCAGGTAGTTCCTAGTTCATCTTTTCCAAGATCAAACTGTAAATAACTATTATCTCAATCCAAATGTATTAGTTTTTCATGCTACCAGAATTTTATAGTGCGGTGATGCAGTGATTGAGAGGTTGAGATTTGGCATTTCATAGGCCATTGTTTGCAGTTCTCTCTCTGCCATTTCTCTAGTTCTGTGACCTTGGCTATATGCTTTCTAAATTTCAGTTTTTCTCTCTTTAAAAGGGATATAACAAGAGTACTTAATGTGGTTATTAGGATTAAATGAGCCAAAGCTGAAAAGCGCCTAGTACAATCCTTGATGTAATAAACACCCAAAAAATGTTAGCTGTTACTATTAAGAGTAAAATACTAGTCTCATACTTTATTATGCAGTGAGAGAAGGCAAGAAATGCCTGAATGAATCCTCTGAATTGTGTAATATTAATCTAGATTTTTTTTCAGGGGCAATATTATGTTCTCTAAATCCTATAATGTAATAGGAAGTATCCATTTTGAACGGATCCTTCTGAATTAGGAGATTGAAAATATTAGTGAACAGCTTTCAGATGGATTCAGTTCATTTTGTTTTCCCTCATTTCTTTTAAATTTTATTTCTATTTATTTTTCCCAGTTTTATTGATGCATAATTGACAAATAAAATAGTATATATTTAAAGTATACAGCATGCTTTTTTATAACTGTATATTCACTTTATTTTTTTTAGATTAAGATTTAATTGACAAATAAAATTGTAAGATATTTAAAGTGCACATCAGGATTATCTGATATACATTGTGAAATAATTACCACAATCAGGTTTATTAACACCTTGTCACGTCACATAGTTACCATTTTTTTGTGTGTGTGTAATGAGAATGCTTAAGATTTATTCTCTTAGCAAATTTCAAGTACACAATACAGTATTATTAACTATAGTCACCATGCTGTACGTTACATCCCCAGAATTTATTCATCTTATAACTGAAGGCTTGTACCCTTTGACAGCATCTTTCCATTTTCCCCACCCCTCTGGTAACTAATGTTCTACTCTCTGTTTCTATGAGTTCCAAAAAAAATTTTTTTTTAGAGTCCACATATAAGTGAGAGCATACAGTATTTGACTTTCTCTGTCTTATTTCACTTAGCATAATGTCCCCTAGGTGTATCCATGTTATTGCAAATGACAAGATTTCTTACTTTCTTATGGCTGAGTAATATTACATCTTATGTATATATATTTGTATATATAGATAAATCTCTATATATACATGTATATCACATTTTCTTTAGCTGTTCCTCTTTTGATGGACATTTAGGTTGTTTCCATATGTTGTCTGTTGTGAATAGTGCTGCAGTGACTGTCTGAGGGCAGGTATTTCTTTGAGATGCTGATTTTATTTCCTTTGGATGTATACCAGAGATGGAATTGCTGGATCGTATGGTAGTTTTTATATTTTTAATTTGTTGAGGAACTGTCCTACTGTTTTCCATAATGACTGTACCAATTTGCATTCTCATAAACAGAGTACCATTTTTTGGTGTGTGTGTCAAGTATTTTCATGTGAATGTAAGAGGATTTCAAACTCAGTTTTTAAATCTGACTGAGCACTGCTGTTTCTTCCCAGAGTTCAGGGTTAACATGAGGAGAAACTGTATTTTCTATTCTGGATAGTTTTTTTTTTGGAGATGTTTCCAGGACTTGTTTCTGTGTTTCAGAGACAGCCACAAATGTTGTCTTTGTACCCTTACAAACCAGCAGACGTCATTTCCCAGGCCATCTCTAAACAGGGACCTGGTGGACAATTTTGATGAACAGCTAAGCTCAAGTTATTTATGAGGCATGTGGAAATATGCATGAAGCTTTAAGGATGCTGCAGAAGGCACTTAAAACACAAGACTTGAATGTCTAATGCAATGAGAAGGCTGTGCTTTAAGCAGAAAAGGGAAACCTCTCTTGAAAATTGCACTAATTATTTTCAGTGTTCTTTTAATTTTACCATCCCAGACACTTAAAGTCTGTAAGCTCTGCCAATCTCATACCTGAAAAGAGTTGCTATAGGGATATTTGTGTCTGGTAAAAGATCATAGGCAGATCTTGAGATTAATTGGCAGGAGGGCATACCTCATGATAAATTCTTTTGAGATGTTCGTTCAGAATTGCATTGATTATCTTAAAGTTGTTTTTTTACAGGAACATGGGCAAAAGTACTCTGTAAACTGTAAAGTTATGAATAACTCTTACAATAAACAATATGAGGGCCTTTTAGCCTTAAATAAATGATTAAACTTATTCTGAATAATCTTAAGGAGAGTGCATAAGACTAATGAGAGAGAACACCTAGCATGGCAGAGAGAGGAACTCTAATTATCAGAGATGTTTTGGGGGAGCCGTGGGCTTTCTTGGGAACTAGTGAGTTTGCAATCACTGAGCATGTTCAAGTGTAACCTGTGTCTCTACTTGTCACGGGTGTTACAGAGAATATTGACGAGACCAGCGACTTTCATTCTTACTCTCTTACAAGGGTATAGTGGAGTCCTCCAGAAGCTACAAGATCTGCAATTTCACAAGTGATTAAATGCAGAAGTAGATATAAGAATCCAGCTATCTTCCATTAAAGTAGACATAAAAAAGATTTGTAAAGTTGTAAAATGATGCCATTCTTCTAACTAAACAATTTTTGTTTGGGAAAATTGTTATTTTTCCCCAAAATGTTATTTATGTTAACATGTATTATATTTATTAACGTTATTTTTAATGAATTAATACACAACTATTTTTAACACTTCTCACTTTTTATTTCTAATAAGGTAAATATAAAGAGTTATAATTCATATACACACCCGTTGTCTGAGATCCTTGTATTTGTTATCTGTTGCCGTGTAACAGATCATCCCCAAACTTAATGGCTTAAAAACAACAAATATTGATTGTCTCACAGTTTCTGTTGGTCTGGAATTCAGGAGCAGCTCAGCTGGGGAATTCTGAGTCTCACGAGGTTGCAGGCAAGACCACAGCTGCCGTCACTGGAAGGCTTAACTGGGGCTGGAGAATCTGCTTCCAGGAAGGCTCACTCACTGGCTGTGGGCAAGAAGCCTCAGCGCCTTTTGTTATGAATCCTCACAACATCATAGATGGCTTCCTCAGAATGAGTGGTCCAAGGTGGAGAGAATACAATGGAGGGCACGGTGTCTTTTGTGAGCCAGCCTCAGAAGTCAAACTTTATCATTTGCCACCTTCTCTTCATTAGAAATGATTAAGTACAGCCCACATCCAAGGGGAAGTGCATTAGGTTCCATTGATGGGATGAGTATCAGAGAATTTGTGGACATATTTAAAAACCACAACTGTCCTCTTTAAGGACCCCTGGACTGGATGATCTTAAAGGGTATTTTTAACCCCAAGTTTCCCTGAGGAAGGGAAATGAGGTAAATGTTTAGGTCAGAATAAAGATCCAATCCAAGAGGCCCTCTTGAAAGGATTTCCCTTCTTACCTACCTGGCAAATTGCCATAATTCTTTAAAACTAAATTTGGAAATTACTTCCTTCTGAAAATATTTAGGCCTCTTCCTCTGTACTATCTCTGTACCTATGTATATGTCTGATATTATGCTTTTCACACTGTACTGCAATTATGTTGTTTCTTATTCTCTTTTCTTATTGGACAGTGAGATTTGGAGGTCAGGGATGTTATCCTATTTCTTTCTTTCTCCAGTATCTAGCACTGTGTCATACTTATTCATCTTCTGAAGTCACATTTACTCTATGTTTGTTTATTTATTCTTTCCTAACTGTTCCATCTTCAGTGCCCTATACTGTGTTAGGCGTTGGGACAAGATTCCTGTTCTTATGGTATATTTTACTAGGAAGACAGACAATAAATAAGTAAACAAACAAACAAGATAGTTTCAGAAAGTGACCCATGCTATGAAGAAAATAAATGCAGACTTAACTATGTGGGTTGCATGGAACGGGGGTCACTTTAGGTGGGGTGGTCAGGGCACACTATAAGTCTACATGTCTGGCCTTCAGTGGCCCAGCCTTGTGTCTGAAACTGGGATGGACCCAAGTCCCCCAGCATGGGAAAGAAGTGGACAGACCTCAGAGTTCTGGGTGTAGGGCCTTAGGACATTCAGAAAATGTCAAATGCAAGATTCCAATGTAAAAGCAAGAAACAGATCTGAGGTGAAGAATCTGTAGGGTTAGTGTGGCCAGAAGGGGCACATCTGTCACTTGCCTCTGGCCCTACAGACTGAGAGGGAGTAAGCAAGGTTGCCTGGGCAGAAATGTGAACACTGTGGAGGCTGCAAATCTTCCGGGGTCACATAGAGCCCACAGTAAGTAGTGGAGTTGAGCCTCAAACCCAGGCCATGGGCTCAATACAATTACATTCTTGCTGTCTCCACTAAACTCCGGGAACTTAAGGGAGGGCTATGAGACTTGCCTATGTTAGAGGATCAGAGAGTACAGGTGGTGGTGTCATTGCAGTGTGTGTGGGACATGGAAATGCAAGGCAAGACGATGAGTATGGGAGTGCAGAGCTCTTTCTAGCCTTTTGTGCTCACACTAGTCCCATCCCTTCAGGCCAGGTACCCTCGTGTTCTTTTCCTCCCCTGTCCAAACCTGCTCTCAGGGAAAATTCCCTAGTCCAGGAAATGTTCAGCTGGTGCATAATACAGGTGTGGTCCAGCAGGTTTCTGCACAGCAGACATGCTCGGTTCCCAGAATCTCCTGGGGGAAAGATTCTGAAGATTTCTCGTGACTTTGAAAATATTTTCAAAATTGTTAATATCCTAGAAACAAGCAATTAACAAAGTAACAAACAAAAAACCCTCCAAATCCTCAAATGTTGGCTCTTGCGTGAAACGTCCCCTGAGTGGTCAACCTTCTCTCCTTTTTGTGGCCATAGCATTTTGTATGTGCCTCTTTTCAAGCCCTTCTCATATTTTAAGCAATTAATTGTTTACAGGTCTGTCTCTTTTGAGGGCAGGGACTGCCATTTATTCACTTTTGGTATATTTTACTTGGGTAAATAAAGGAAAAGGGGAAAAAGGAATCTAAAGCCATGCACACAAAAGTGCCATGCTCTGGTGTCTGCTTGAGACATTGCCCCTTCCCCCAGACGATATCAGTGTACTGCCACAGGAGGCTGGTTAGCTGAATGATGGCATATCTTTCTTACAAAGAATCCCTAATAAGGGAAATGCTTATGTTATAATGTTAAGTAATAATAGAGCCCATTGAATTGAATGTCATGTATAATAATGCGTAGGAGGAAGATCTGGAAGGAAGTGAACCAAAATGTTGAAATCATAATCGCTAATTGGTAGCATTGTTTATGATTTTATTTTCACCTCTCTAATTTTATGTGTTATCTGAAGTTTCTAGAATAAGTATGTATTAATATATGTGAGATAAGGAAATTTGGTCTCCCCCCGCAAATATCTCTCAGGAAAGAGGGAGTCTCTTTACATCCTAGTCCTTCCAGTGTCCTTTGCATTATGGAATGCTCTCTCTGACATTTTTTGATCCACAAAGTACTATCTGGGGAAGACACATTAGTTTTAAATGACCTCAAGAAATCATAAAATTTTAGATGATTATGGTGACCTTCTAAATAAAAAAAAAGAGAGCAAAGACACTTAACATGAATTTAATGAATTCTTCCCTAGGGATAAGATCCCTAAATTGCAAGCCTTGGATGTCACTGTAAGTCAGCTTTCTGGAGGTCCCTTTACAAAGCAATAATGTAAGTGATTACACTGTTAAGATTATGAATATACACTTGTAGGATAAATGGAAAAACAACTGTCAGTATTTTGTGAATAGGTACTTGTGGCTTGATATAAAAATTCCAATGGCAGCATCATAGTTAAAAAACACACACACGGGCTTCCCTGGTGGCGCAGAGGTTGAGAGTCCGCCTGCCGATGCAGGGGACGCGGGTTTGTGCCCCGGTCCGGGAAGATCCCACATGCCGCAGAGCGGCTGGGCCCGTGAGCCATGGCCGCTGAGCCTGCGTGTCCGGAGCCTGTGCTCCGCAACAGGAGAGGCCACAACAGTGAGAGGCCCGCGTACCGCAAAACAAAACAAAATACACACACATACACAACAGATTAGATGAAAGAGAAGATTATGTCTGGAAAACTGTCAGTTGACTCTCAAGTGTCTCTCATGATATGGAGGACACTTGCCACTAAAGACACATATAGCAACTTTGAATCAAATACCTTAATGGATGGAAGAGTAGGAGAAAAAATACTTCTAAATTGAATGTTATTTTATATAATATGATTTTAAATATGTACACTTAATTATATTAATAAGTTGAACATTGAAATTAGATATATAACTATTTCATCTATATCCCTAAAGGCTTATATTCAAGTTAGTCAAAACCATTAAACATTTTTTTTTTCTCTTTGGGAAAGTGACCTTATGTTAGGGTCACTTTCTATTCCTGTATACTTTTTTTTTTTTATATTTTATTTTATTTTATTTTATTTTTAACATCTTTATTGGAGTATAATTGCTTTACAATGGTATATTAGTTTCAGCTTCACAACAAAATGAATCAGTTATATATATACATATATTCCCATATCTCTTCCCGCTTGCGTCTCCCTCCCTCCCACCCTCCCTATCCCACCCCTCCAGGCGGTCACAAAGCACCGAGCTGATCTCCCTGTGCTATGCGGCTGCTTCCCACTAGCTATCTACCTTACGTTTGGTAGTGTATATATGTCCATGCCTCTTTATCGCTTTGTCACCGTTTACCCTTCCCCCTCCCCATATCCTCAAGTCCATTCTCTAGTAAGTCTGTGTCTTTATTCCTGTTTCACCCCTAGGTTTTTCATGACATTTTTTTTTTAAATTCCATATATATGTGTTAGCATACGGTATTTGTCTCTCTCTTTCTGACTTACTTCACTCTGTATGACAGACTCTAGGTCTATCCACCTCATTACAAATAGCTCAATTTCGTCTCTTTTTATGGCTGAGTAATATTCCATTGTATGTATGTGCCACATCTTCTTTATCCATTCATCCGATGATGGACACTTAGGTTGTTTCCATCTCTGGGCTATTGTAAATAGAGCTGCAATGAACATTTTGGTACATGACTCTTTTTGAATTATGGTTTTCTCAGGGTATATGCCCAGTAGTGGGATTGCTAGGTCATATGGTAGTTCTATTTGTAGCTTTTTAAGGAACCTCCATACTGTTCTCCACAGTGGCTGTATCAATTTACATTCCCACCAACAGTGTAAGAGGGTTCCCTTTTCTCCACACCTTCTCCAGCATTTATTGTTTCTAGATTTTTTGATGATGGCCATTCTGACTGGTGTGAGATGATATCTCATTGTAGTTTTGATTTGCATTTCTCTCATGATTAGTGATGTTGAGCATTCTTTCATGTGTTTGTTGGCACTCTGTATATCTTCTTTGGAGAAATGTCTATTTAGGTCTTCTGCCCATTTTTGGATTGGGTTGTTTGTTTTTTTGTTATTAAGCTGCATGAGCTGCTTATAAATTTTGGAGATCAATCCTTTGTCAGTTGCTTCATTTGCAAATATTTTCTCCCATTCTGAGGGTTGTCTTTTGGTCTTCTTTATGGTTTCCTTTGCTGTGCAAAAGCTTTTAAGTTTCATTAGGTCCCATTTGTTTACTCTTGTTTTTATTTCCATTTCTCTAGGAGGTGGGTCAAAAAGGACCTTGCTGTGATTTATGTCATAGAGTGTTCTGCCTATGTTTTCCTCTAAAAGTTTGATAGTTTCTGGCCTTACATTTAGGTCTTTAATCCATTTTGAGCTTATTTTTGTGTATGGTGTTAGGGAGTGATCTAATTTCATACTTTTACATGTAGCTGTCCAGTTTTCCCAGCACCACTTATTGAATAGGCTGTCCTTTCTCCGCTGTACATTTCTGCCTCCTTTGTCAAAGATAAGGTGACCATATGTGCGTGGGTTTATCTCTGGGCTTTCTATCCTGTTCCATTGATCTTTCTGTTTTTGTGCCAGTACCATACCATCTTGATAACTGTAGCTTTGTAGTATAGTCTGAAGTCTGGGAGCCTGATTCCTCCAGTTCCTTCTTTCGTTCTCAAGATTGCTTTGGCTATTCGGGGTCTTTTGTGTTTCCATACAAATTGCAAAATTTTTTGTTCTAGTTCTGTGAAAAATGCCAGTGGTAGTTTGATAGGGATTGCATTGAATCTATAGATTGCTTTTGGTAGTAGAGTCATTTTCACAATGTTGATTCTTCCAATCCAAGAACATGGTATATCTCTCCATCTATTTGTATCGTCTTTAATTTCTTTCATCAGTGTCTTATAATTTTCTGCATACAGATCTTTTGTCTCCTTAGGTAGGTTTATTCCTAGATATTTTATTCTTTTTGTTGCAGTGGTAAATGGGAGTGTTTTCTTGATTTCACTTTCAGATTTTTCATCATTAGTATATAGGATTGCCAGAGATTTCTGTGCATTAATTTTGTATCCTGCCACTTTACCAAATTCATTGATTAGCTCTAGTAGTTTTCTGGTAGCATCTTTAGGGTCCTCTATGTATAGGATCATGTCATCTGCAAACAGTGACAGCTTTACTTCTTCTTTTCCGATTTGGATTCCTTTTATTTCCTTTTCTTCTCTGATTGCTGTGGCTAAAACTTCCAAAACTATGTTGAATAAGAGTGGTGAGAGCGGGCAACCTTGTCTTGTTCCTGATCTTAGTGGAAATGCTTTCAGTTTTTCACCATTGAGGATGATGTTTGCTGTGGGCTTGTCATATATGGCCTTTATTATGTTGAGGTAAGTTCCCTCTATGCCTACTTTCTGCAGGGTTTTTATCATAAATGGGTGTTGAATTTTGTCAAAAGCTTTCTCTGCATCTATTGAGATGATCATATGGTTTTTCTCCTTCAGTTTGTTAATATGGTTTATCACATTGATAGATTTGCGTATATTGAAGAATCCTTGCATTCCTGGAATAAACCCCACTTGATCATGGTGTATGATCCTTTTAATGTGCTGTTGGATTCTGTTTGCTAGTATTTTGTTGAGGATTTTTGCATCTATGTTCATCAGTGATATTGGCCTGTAGTTTTCTTTCTTTGTGACATCCTTGTCTGGTTTTGGTATCAAGGTGATGGTTGCCTCATAGACTGAGTTTGGGAGTGTTCCTCCCTCTGCTATATTTTGGAAGAGTTTCAGAAGGATAGGTGTTAGCTCTTCTCTAAATGTTTGATAGAATTCGCCTGTGAAGCCATCTGGTCCTGGGCTTTTCTTTGTTGGAAGATTTTTAATCACCGTTTCAATTTCAGTGCTTGTGATTGGTCTGTTCATATTTTCTATTTCTTCCTGATTCAGTCTTGGCAGGTTGTGCATTTCTAAGAATTTGTCCATTTCTTCCAGGTTGTCCATTTTATTGGCATAGAGTTGCTTGTAGTAATCTCTCATGATCTCTTTTATTTCTGCAGTGTCAGTTGTTACCTCTCCTTTTTCATTTCTAATTCTATTGATTTGAGTCTTCTCCCTTTTTTTCTTGATGAGTCTGGCTAGTGGTTTATCTATTTTGTTTATCTTCTCAAAGAACCAGCTTTTAGTTTTATTGATCTTTGCTATTGTTTCCTTCATTTCTTTTTCATTTATTTCTGATCTGATTTTTATGATTTCTTTCCTTCTGCTAGATTTGGGGTTTTTTTGTTCTTCTTTCTCTAATTGCTTGAGGTGCAAGGTTAGGTTGTTTATTTGAGATGTTTCCTGCTTCTTAAGGTGGGCTTGTATTGCTATAAACTTCCCCCTTAGAACTGCTTTTGCTGCATCCCACAGGTTTTGGGTCGTTGTGTCTCCATTGTCATTTGTTTCTAGGTATTTTTTGATTTCCTCTTTGATTTCTTCAGTGATCACTTCATTATTAAGTAGTGTATTGTTTAGCCTCCATGTGTTTGTATTTTTTACAGATCTTTTCCTGTAATTGATATCTAGTCTCATGGCGTTGTGGTCAGAAAAGATACTTGATACATTTTCAATTTTCTTAAATTTACCAAGGCTTGATTTGTGACCCAAGATATGATCTATCCTGGAGAATGTTCCATGAGCACTTGAGAAAAATGTGTATTCTGTTGTTTTTGGATGGAATGTCCTATAAATATCAATTAAGTCCATCTCGTTTAATGTATCATTTAAAGCTTGTGTTTCCTTATTTATTTTCATTTTGGATGATCTGTCCATTGATGAAAGTGGGGTGTTAAAGTCCCCTACTATGAATGTGTTACTGTCGATTTCCCCTTTTATGGTTGTCAGTATTTGCCTTATATATTGAGGTGCACCTATGTTGGGTGCATAAATATTTACAATTGTTATATCTTCCTCTTGGATCGATCCCTTGATCATTATGTAGTGTCCTTCTTTGTCTCTTCTAATAGTCTTTGTTTTAAAGTCTATTTTGTCTGATATGAGAATTGCTACTCCAGCTTTCTTTTGGTTTCCATTTGCATGAAATACCTTTTTCCATCCCCTTACTTTCAGTCTGTATGTGTCTCTAGGTCTGAAGTGGGTCTCTTGTAGACAGCAAATATATGGGTCTTGTTTTTGTATCCATTCAGCCAATCTGTGTCTTTTGGTGGGAGCATTTAGTCCATTTACATTTAAGGTAATTATCGATATGTGTGTTCCTATTCCCATTTTCTTAATTGTTTTGGGTTCGTTATTGTAGGTTCTTTCCTTCTTTTGTGTTTCTTGCCTAGAGAAGTTCCTTTAGCAGTTGTTGTAGAGCTGGTTTGGTGGTGCTGAACTCTCTCAGCTTTTGCTTGTCTGTAAAGGTTTTAATTTCTCCATCAAATCTGAATGAGATCCTTGCTGGGTAGAGTAATCTTGGTTGCAGGTTTTTCTCCTTCAACACTTTCAATATGTCCTGCCACTCCCTTCTGGCTTGCAGAGTTTCTGCTGAAAGATCAGCTGTTAACCTTATGGGGATTCCTTTGTGTGTTTATTTGTTGTTTTTCCCTTGCTGCTTTTAATATGTTTTCTTTGTATTTAATTTTTGACAGTTTGATTAATATGTGTCTTGGCGTATTTCTCCTTGGATTTATCCTGTATGGGACTCTCTGTGCTTCCTGGACTTGATTAACTATTTCTTTTCCCATAATAGGGAAGTTTTCAACTATAATCTCTTCAAATATTTTCTCAGTCCCTTTCTTTTTCTCTTCTTCTTCTGGAACCCCTATAATTTGAATGTTGGTGCGTTTAATGTTGTCCCAGAGGTCTCTGAGACTGTCCTCAGTTCTTTTCATTCTTTTTTCTTTATTCTGCTCTGCAGTAGTTATTTCCACTATTTTATCTTCCAGGTCACTTATCCGTTCTTCTGCCTCAGTTATTCTGCTATTGATCCCATCTAGAGTACTTTTAATTTCATTTATTGTGTTGTTCATCGTTGCTTGTTTCATCTTTAGTTCTTCTAGGTCCTTGTTAACTGATTCTTGCAATTTGTCCATTCTATTGTCCATTCTATCTCCAAGATTTCGGATCAACCTTACTATCATTATTCTGAATTCTTTTTCAGGTAGACTGCCTATTTCCTCTTCATTTGTTAGGTCTGGTGGGTTTTTATCTTGCTCCTTCATCTGCTGTGTGTTTTTCTGTCTTTTCATTTTGCTTATCTTACTGTGTTTGGGGTCTCCTTTTTTGCAGGCTGAAGGTTCGTAGTTCCTGTTGTTTTTTGTGTCTGTCCCCAGTGGCTAAGGTTGGTTCAGTGGGTTGTGTAGGCTTCCTGGTGGAGGGTACTAGTGCCTGTGTTCTGGTGTATGAGGCTGGATCTTGTCTTTCTGGTGGGCAGGTCCACGTCTGGTGGTGTGTTTTGGGGTGTCTGTAGACTTACTATGATTTTGGGCAGCCTCTCTGCTAATGGGTGGGGTTGTGTTCCTGTCTTGCTAGTTGTTTGGCATAGGATGTCCAGCACTGTAGGTTGCTGGTCGTTGAGTGAAGCTGGGTGCTGGCGTTGAGATGGAGATCTCTCGGAGATTTTTGCTGTTTGATATTATGTGCAGCTGGGAGGCCTCTTGTGGACCAGTGTCCTGAAGTTGGCTCTCCCACCTCAGAGGCACAGCACTGAGTCCTGGCTGCAGCACCAAGAGCCTTTCATCCACAGGGCTCCTTAATTTGGGATGATTCGTTGTCTATTCAGGTATTCCACAGATGCAGGGTATATCAAGTTGATTGTGGAGCTTTAATCCGCTGCTCCTGAGGCTGCTGGGAGAGATTTCCCTTTCTCTTCTTTGTTCTGACAGTTCCCAGGGGCTCAGCTTTGGATTTGGCCCCGCCTGTGCGTGTAGGTCGCCGGAGGGCGTCTGTTCTTTGCTCAGACAGGACGGGGTTATAGGAGCCGCTGATTCGGAGGCTCTGGCTCACCCAGGCCGGGGGGTAGGGAGGGTCACGGAGTGCGGGGCGGGCCTGCAGTGGCAGAGGCAGGCGTGATGCTGCAGCCTGAGGCGCGCCGTGCGCTCTCCCGGGGGAGCCGTCCCTGGATCCCGGGACCCTGGCAGTGGCGGGCTGCACAGGCTCCCCGGAAGGGCGTGTGGCTAGTGACCTGTGTTCGCACACAGGCCTCCTGGCGGCGGCAGCAGTGGCCTTAGCGTCCCATGTCCGTCTCTGGGCTCCGCACTCTTAGCCGCGGCTCGCGCCCGTCCCTGGAGCTCTCTCAAGCAGCGTTCTTAATCCCCTCTCCTCGTGCACCAGGAAACAAAGAGGGACGTAAAAGTCTCTTGCCTCTTCCGCAGGTCCAGACCCCTCCCCGGACTCTCTCCCGGCCAGCCGCGGCGCACCAACGCCCTGCAGGCTGTGTTCACACCGCCAACCTCAGTCCTCTCCCGGCGCTCCGACAAAAGCTGGAGCCTCAGCTCCCAGTCCCACCCGCCCCGGCGGGCGAGCAGACAAGCCTCTCGGCTGGTGAGTGCCGGTCGGCCCGATCCTCTGCGCTGGAATCTGTCCGCTTTGCCCTCCGCACCCCTGTTGCTGTGCTCTCCTCCGCGGCTCCCAAGCTCCCCCACTCCGCCTCCCGAAGTCTCCACCCGCGAAGGGGCTTCCTAGTGTGTGGACACTTTTCCTCCTTCACAGTTCTCTCCTGCTGGTGCAGGACCCGTCCCTATCCTTTTGTCTCTGTTTAGTTTTTTCTTTTGCCCTAACCAGGTACGTGGGGGGTTCCTTGCCTTTTGGGAGGTCTGAGGTCTTCTGCCAGCGTTCAGTAGGTGCTCCGTAGGAGTTGTTCCACGCGTAGATGTATTTCTGGTGTATCTGTGGAGAGGAAGGTGACCTCCGCGTCTTACTCTTCCGCCATCTTCCCGGAAGTCCCTGTATACTTTTTAATAAGAGAAAAATCAAGAGCACAAACTTGTTGTCCCTTCCAGGGACTCGTAAAAGTGAACAGGCATTTATGCTCTTATGTAAGTAGTTAAACTTTAATGGTGAGATCCCAGTCATCAGCTGGTGGATGGGGAAGATATTTAGGGGAGGCAGATGGGTCTCACTGCCCTCAGAATTGCACAAGGCAGGACATTGACTTGAACCTGAGTGAGGCTGGCTTTGCAGGGAAAGTTTCCACCAGGGGAAACTTCTTGGAGGAGTGACTTTGGAGCTCACTCTACGAGTAGATGGAGGACATATTAGGAAGAAAGGAATATAAAGGTATGTGTTAGTGATCTACTGCTGCATTACCAACCCCCCCAAAACCTAAGTGCCTAAAACAACACCCATTTATTTATCACTGTTCTTTGGCTTGGCAATCTGGGCAGAGCTCAGCTGGGACCACTCAACTCTATCTGTTGGCACCTGTTGGTGGTTTAGTTGGTCATGAGCCTCATTCTCAGCTCACAGTCTGGGGCCTGGGTAAATGATCCTGTAATGGCTGGACTGCTGGGTCTCTTTCCCCATGTGGTCTTTTTCATCCTCACAGATGGTCTTGTTCACATGGCAGCAGTGTCCAAAGAGCATGAAAGCAGAGGCTTCAGGGCTTCTAGAAGCCAAGGCTTGGAAGTCATAGGATTTCACTTGTGCCACAAACTATTCGTCAGAGCAAGTCACAAAGTCAGCTCAGATTCAAGGCAGTGGGGAAATAGTTTCCACTATTTAGTTTTGATGGGAGTTGCTGTAAAGAATTTGTGGCCATATTTAACTTATTGTAGGGCATCATATGGGGAGAGAACAGCTTCTAGAAGGGAATAGAGGCTGGTTGGACCCCTCATAGTTTTGGTGGTACAACATATAGTAAGGGAGATCTTTAACCACAGGTACCTTAAAAAAATAATCTGTACTAATCTGAGTCAAATTAATGCCTCCCAGACCATTTTATTTGGAATTTATCCTTGGTTGTATTCATGTTTTTCACATATCTACAAATGAATAACCGTATTGACTCAATAAATAGAAAGCATCATAGTCACATATAAAGGGGCTCAACTGAGATGTTAGAAGACTTCAAACTCAAGCTTAATGTCAGTGAAACATAAACCATTTGATAGATTATGGAACTAGGTTCAGCAGAAAAATAGGCAAGGTTCTGGCTTCATTTCTGTTCCAGGAAAGGGCATAGTACCTAGTTGTGGATGGATCTTGGTCCCAAACTGGAGGTCACAGCCAGAGAAAAGTGTTCCACATCATTCTGATTATTTCATTCAGAGCGTCTAGAGAAGGAACAAGAAAGATCCTGGCCTCTGCACTCTATTTCACTATCATTTAACTTTCCGAGGCTCTACTTGGAAGCATATATCCACCACTCCTCGTCTCTTTCTCCCACTCCTGATTCACCTTTGTAATGCTTCTTTAAACCATTTCCCAGAAAATAGTTGAATCAGTTACACTGTTTTACATCATATGCTTTAATTATAATCCAAAAAGCAGGAAATGGAAAGTATTGGCATACAGCTAATTATCAGATAAAAAGGAATGTTTCTTCAAATGTGGTGAGTAGAATAGCATGTCATCTCCTGTCAATTAACTATGAATGTGCCCATTCCAGCACTTTTGAAAAGAATCCCTCAAGAAAACTGAGAAATACATTTTTAATGGAGTCACCTGTGCCTCTAGGCCTTGAGAACTTTAACAAGGATCACTCCATGAAAAAGTTGCTATAGGCATGTATAATAAATTAAACATGAATTTTAAATTATTCACTGAGTCTTCCTAAGGGATTGAGATGCTGTAGGGATAATGAGAATGCAATGTTAATAAGCAATCAGTAGATTTTAAAAGGGGCTGAAAAAGAAGGGTCCATCTAAATTTCACCTTTGCTGAAAAATGAGCTAAAAGGAAAACTTCAAATTAGTAGTACTGATTAATGTAAACTTGCAATGCAAGGCATTACTATTTTTAAGTACTAGTGCAATTTCATTGGTTCATATTTTTACATGTTTAATCATGTAAAACAATGTAGCAATAGAGCTGAGGGAGAAAATAAATAATAATAATAATGATAGATGCTACTTATGAGTTACTTTGATTGGACTTTTTTGTAAATTATCCCCAGGTTGTGTAGGAGACAACTGAGTATAGAGAGATTAAATAGCTTGCCGATGGTCATTGAACTAGGATTTGAACACTGGCCTTTGTGACTGTTCCTTGTGTTTCCTTCCAACTACGCTATTCTACCCAAATCCTATTGCCTCCTGAAGGTGGATTGATGAAGAGAAGTAGCTAAGGGCTCTGGTGTCAGAGTTCTTAGTTCAACTACCATCTCTTCCTCTTACTAGCTGTGTGACCTTGGATAGTTTCTTCCTATTTAAAATAGAGAAAATAATGTAAGGGTTAAGTGGGAAAATGTATACAAAGCAATTAACCCAATGCCTGCTATTCAGTAAGAGTTCAATATGGGGTATTGTTACTGTTACTGAAAGTAAACAAAAGGAAAAAAGAATGGTGTGGTTGCCTTTGATGACAAACAGCCCCAAAGTAGTGCCATATGTTCTTGTTGGGTGTGGGAGAGCAGCAGACTGCTCACTCTGTTGACTCGGCAAGCCTGGGTGATCCCAGCCTGTCTCACTCATGGTTTACTGTCCAAAGTCCCCTAATGCATCTGACTGGATGGTGCTCGCTCCCATCCTGCACCATCTGGTGACAACGAAGGAGATGCCTCAGCTCCCTTTGGGTAGTGCATGGCAAGTTCATGGTCAGGATAGTTTCTTTTTCTTTTCTTTTTTATCTCAGGTCCTCCTCCTGGAGCTGAGCCAGCAGGGAACTCTCCAACAGATTTCTCCTTTTTGAAACGTATCTTCCATCCCTGAGCTGCTAGGGCTTTTCCCTTTAAAGGAAGCCTGATTTAACATTCCTAGCTAAATCGAAGAACATTCTGTGGCTTTTTGAAATTTCTTTCTGAAGATGGGAGGAGAGTGTGACGGGTTGAACTGTGTGCTTTCAAAATTCATATATTGAAGCCCTAACCTCAAAATGTAACTGTATTTGGATAAAGAGCCTTTAAAGAGGTAATTAAGGCAAAATGAAGTCATATGAGTGAGCCCTAATGCAATATGACTGGTGTTTTTATAAGAAGAGGAAGTTAGGATGGAGAGATGACCATGTGCGGACACAATGAGAAGGTGACTATCTGTAAGCCAAGATCTCAAGAAAACAAACCTGCCAAGTGTTGGACTTCCAGCTCCCAGAATTGAGAGAGAATTAATTTCTGTGTAAGTCACCCAGGCTGTGGTGTTCTGCAATACAGCTCTGGCAGATAATACAGGTAGAATGGTCTTCAGGTGGTCCTGAAGCAGGATATACTGCCTCAAGTGCTCTCTGGTGAAGCCTGAGTTAGAGGAAGAGCCTTCACTGACAGGTCACTGAGGGTCTCAGTTTGTGAGGGGCAGTGGAGGGATAAGAGTGCTGGGAACTTTGAAGTCACCCTCTTGAGAGGGTCTTCCATCTTAAATATCTTTCTCCACAGATCTGAACTTATATCATTAGCAATTTATATGGAAGTCTCTTTTTTCATATCTTAAAATTTTATTTGTCAATTATAATTCAATAAATCTGGAAAAAAAAAAGAATTACATTTACAAAAGGAAAGAACTAGTAAGGCAAGCAGATCTAAAAACTCAGATTCCCTCATGGCTGGCATGCAGTCCTGGGGCCAGGCGTCCTTGTCCCAGGGTCAGGCAAGTCTTTTTTTTTTCTTTTTGGCTGCATTGCATCTTTGTTGCACGCAGGCTTTCTCTAGTTGTGGCAAGTGGGGGCTACTCTTCGTTGCGGTGCGCAGGCTTCTCATTGCGGTGGCTTCTCTTGTTGCAGAGCACGGGCTCTAGGCGCATGGGCTTCAGTAGTTGCAGCACGCGGGCTCAGTAGTTGCGGCATGTGGGCTGTAGAGCACTCAGGCTTCAGTAGTTGCAGCATGTGGGCTCAGTATTTGTGGCTCGCAGGCTCTAGAGCACAGGCTCAGTAGTTGTGGTGCATGGGCTTAGTTGCTCCGCAGCTTATGGGATCTTCCTGGACCAGGGCTCAAACCTGTATCCCCTGCAATGGCAGGCAGATTCTTAACCACTGCAACACCAGGGAAGTCCCAGGGTCAGGCAAGTCTTGAAGCCTTTTTTTTTAGTTCAGCAAGCTCATGATAAAATAAGAATGCAATAGATCACTGGGATACTATTGATAGACTATGGATGTGGGATGTGGATTTTGGAGAAGGGTTCCAGGAAAGGGGTAGTGAAGGAGAAGATGCAAAGGCACAGATCATCAAGTCCTTTCCCTCCCAGCTCTGCCCAGAGCTAACCCTTCTGACTGGGTTTACAGAAAGAACGGTGGAGTTTTGTTTCTTCCTTGGTACCTCGTTCCAGGATAGTGAGGCTCTCTGGGCTGGGGGCACAAGGCTGTGGTGATTGCTTCGTGGTCAATGGTTGAGATGGCTGTCCTTCAAGAACCTTCTTTTGACCTTGTAGATGCTGCAACATTTTGATCAGAAATTTCTGCTTTAAGTGTAAGGGATATAGTACAATTGAGGAAGGAAGTATGGAGAACAATCAAAACAAAACACTCTGGCCCCAGTTCAGTAAAGCAGAACACATTCCTGCCTCCTGCCCTCCACCAAAGTGTTTAACTTTTCCCTTTTTGTTCTTACTTCTGATTCTAGTGTGGTGTAGTTTATAACTTTGATATTTTTATTTGTCATCATTTTACCTTAAACATGGACACAAAGAAGACTTCAACAGCAGTAAACAGTAGTTTGTGGAAATGCTTTTGTGTTTGAAGTTTGATTAAATTTGTCCTTCAATAAGATTTCTGCTCCTACCCACACTCTCTCTCCTTCCTTCCCTGAAATCTTCCCCTCAACACTGCAGCCCATCCTCACACCCTCAGGATGTTAGCAGGTTTAAAGGAAAAGGATTTACTTTTTTAATGAGACTGCTGAAGACTGAAAAAAGCCTTTAAGACTCTGCAAAATGAATTACTAAGTATATAATTTCTGACCACTAGGGCAAATTTTGTGAGGCAGGAGACCATTCCAAAGCTTCCAGTAGGTTAATCTCTATACTTAATGAGAGTTTTGTGTGTGAGATGTAAAATTATGAGCTGTTACTTGTCTCTTTTTTTTGTATATTTTAAATAGTATACCATGAATAATCAGTTTCCTAACATGTATGTTCACACTCAACCTTATAGCAAAAGCAAAAAACAAAAAACCAATCCTGTACCTATTAGAAAGAAAATTATCTCATTGAGTATTTATAGCATTATTTAAAATGGATGTATATTATTTCATTTTATATACCATACTTCAGTTAACCAACCCCCATTTCTGGACATTTCAGTTGCCCTCATTGTCTTTGCCATTATGCTTGTAGCACCCACAGCTGTGACTTCATGGGGTGTTAGCTTCATTCAGGTAAAGGGGAAAAGCATGAGTCTAGTTTACAAATGGCTCTGCTGACGCCAGCTGGACATGGACTGCTGAGGTGCCAGCAGAGCCACATGCCCTGGAGGTTGGAGGTGGGAAATCCTCCCCACGGGCAGCACTTTGAGCAGTCCACCTTGTGATCCATTTTGCCTGGAAGGAGAGAAGACCTGAGGACTGACGGCAAGGAGGTTTAGGAAGAGTCAGGTGGATGATGCTCTTGAACTTGTGCCCCACATGAATGCTGTCCAAAGAGGATCTACTCCAAAGGCGACTCTCCATAAAAGGGTGGACATGGTGAGCTGCTCTATGGATGTCACTCAGCCTCGTCTCCAGCTATACCTGTGCTTGCCCAGTGTTTTGTGAACAAGGTCAGAGTAAGAGCTGGAGGCTGTGAATACCTGCAACAACAAAATTTCGCCTTACAAAGACTGACTTGGTCATTGGCCCCTTTGAGTGTCAGGTTTTCTAAGCAATGTCCAATCCAGAACATTTCATATGGTGCCATAGGCTAAGTGAGGCATGGAGGGATTAACCACCTGTTTGGGTCATTTCTGACCTAGCAGCACCAGTTGTGGAATACTGAACTACCAGGACCTGTATCACTTTTTGGAAACAATATCAGGGCTCAGTGAATGGGGTGGCTTGGCTTTCTACAAGGATTTATCTGTTGTCCTGATTAACTCTGCTCCAGAGAGCCATCCTCAAAGCACTAGAGCACTCTGAAGAATCCATGGGGGGTTCCAACACCATTCTGTAGGCATTCTGCACTAAGTGAACTGGTGACAACCTTTGACTGGTAGGACTAAGAGATGAGTTTTCACCATCATTTTGTGTGGGTTTGTATTCACTCTTATCTAGATCCAGCCTTGTAGGAATGACCATGTCTTGCTATAGAGCATGGGAGACTAACTGTAATAATGTCTTAGGGTTTGCATATGCTCTTCTTCAAAGAGCAGGCTTGGAGGGCAGAGAATCAGTTGGTTTCTATGGAAGGCTTTGCTTGTTTTCTAATACACCCGGTACAGTACTGGTTCCCTTGCACAATACTGACTTGTTAATCCAGGAGATGGTTACATATTCTGTGGCTTAAATTTTTTATTGTAGTAAAATACATATACCATAAAATTTACCATTTTAACAATTTCTAAGTGTACAGTTCTGTGGCATTAAGTTCATGGCTTTTTGCCTCTAAACTTGAGCCCACCTTTCCTTTCTATGGAAGCTTCATTCTCTCCAATGCCACGACCATGTTTCCTTTATGCCAAGATGCCATTAATTGTAAAACAAGCCACTATATTAATAGCAACATTTCATTAAAAATTATTCCTGGAAAGTTTCCTTGAATGTCAGTTATAAACCACATTCCTATTTCAGAAGAATTAATACGTATAAAATGCACATGACAGAATTGAGGAAATGTGTAGGTTCTCTGTGTTCTGTGGCAATGACAGGAGTTAAAAAAAAATGTTTCTGAGGGGAGAGACACTTTCTCTGTGGCATCCATGAGGATCAAACTGGAAACCCATAGCTTACTGGGCAGTCACAGGAAAACCATGACACTGCCAGTGCAGGGGACCTCTGAAATAAAAGGAATGTTTAGGTTTGTGGAGAATAACAGGCTGTCATGACAATCTCAGAAAAAACTTTATTGAAGACTAAATAACCACTACCACAGGAAAGGTTTTCATACTTATTGAGCATCTACCTTCTGCCGAGAACTTTACATACATTTCTTACTTTACCCGCAGTGCAATCTTGGGAGGTAGGTTTGATATTTTACAGAGGAAGATAAGCAGGCTCGGACTGTTTAAATAATTTCCAAGATCTGATGCCTGGCAAGTGGTGGAACTGGGGTTTGACATTTGGATTGTATGACTCTAGTACCTGCGTCCCTCTCCTTCATACCAGTTACTTACTGGGCTCTAGCCACTCTGTAACATGATAGAAACAACGGAATTCCCTAGTCTCCTTCTAGGCTTGCGGTTTTAATATGATCTTCTGCTTTAAACCCCCATGGTGGCCATTCCTATAGAATCATTTGTTGACTGATCATGTGCTACTTTGTGATGGGTTTCTATTTTGACCCATATCTAAAATTTTGTTATTTATTTAACATTTTATATATTTTTGTCCTTTCTCTCTCATAGATTGTAAACCCTGAGAGGACACTGATTTGACTGTTGTATCTCCCACAGCATTTTACAAATATTGGTGGTCAGTTACTACCTATTGATTTGATTTTAATGAATGTTAGGGAGACATTTTCTGATATAGTTGATCTGAAATAAACGTCATTGTCAAGATCATTTAAGGCATTAAGATGTGGTTCGTGGGACTTCTGACAATTCTTACACCCACAATGTCAGAGATTCAGGGAGATTGATGAGGGAATAAATGGAATTTTAAAATTTGAGGATAGCTTTTTTGTTAAGGATTTCTAGAAAATATTTGCACTACTTTCAATCTTTGCTGTTAAAATCCCTGTAGATTTTGATCAGCGTTTTCATTATATTCATATTTTGTCCTCAATCAGATTATTGTCCACTTTCACCAGGGAAACTTCCCTTACCAAACAGGCAACGTTATTATTATTGTTTTACCTCTGAGCCTTACCTTTTTGAATATTTCAGAAAACTAATACTGAAAATTTTTCATGCTGAAATATCTATCAAGATCAAAGCAGGGCAGGAAAACATAAGCTAATTTTATTCAGGAGTTTCTATTCCCTCTTGGCCTTGCCGATTGTTTCCTGCTCAGGACACTTCCCCTGAGAGGGTGACACTGGGCAGCAGCCTTGAGAGTCAGTGAGAATGGTTTCAATGAACAAGAGAAGAGATAAACAAACTCTCTTTCACTTCATGGTAGTACTTATTTTTCATTGGAAAATATGCATAATTCAAACTACTACAATTCCCATTCTTATGCCAAATGTAATCCTGGAGGAGACTACTGCTGGCATGAGGTCTGGAGTTTGTACTGCCTCAAAGCCAGTAGCTTGTTTTTCCATCTGGGCTAAGTACAGAGTTTGCAAGCTTTTTTTTCTGACTTATTCTCTGGTAAATTCCAGCCTTGGGCTACTATAGGATATATGCAAGATTTTGCCCCAAGAGCTGGAAATGTACTATGGCCCTTGTTTAAAAATGTTTTGTTACTGGAAGTACAAGTAGTTCTTCTGAGGTTTGTGTGGCCACCTCAGGCTTGTGGGTTCAGTTCAGAGTTTCGATTTAGCTCTACAAGATTTTATGGCTTGGCTACCTGAGTGGCTGGCTGTCACACTATTCCTTCCTCCAAGCTGGGAAGATCTGCTGGATTACTTGTCTAAAGATTTCCACATTTTGCTGTGGAATAGTCATGGTGATGGCTCAAGTGTTCTTGGAGGGTGTTCATATCTGGAAGGCCCCTATCTGGTCTGACACTTCTCCAGTGGTTGGCTTTTCCTGTTGGGGAGGTGTTTAAGTACTCCATCTTAAGAATGTACTATGAGTTGCACTGAATTGATTTATGTAGGTTTTCTCAAAGTTTGGAGCCTGTGTTTGTTTCCTGTTGCTGCAGCAACAAATTCCACAAGGGTAAAACTCTGAAAATTTATTTTCTGGTGTTCTAGAGTTCAGAAGATCAAAAGAAGTCTTAAGAGGCTAAAATCTAGGTGTTAGCAGTCCTGGTTCTTTCTGGAGGCTTCGGGGAGAATCTGTTCCTTACCACTTCCACTTCTAGAGTACCCAAGCAGTCCCTGGATGCCTCACTTCAAACTCTGCTTTCAGGGTTACCCTGCCTTTTCCTCTACTGTAGACAAATTCTCTCTGCCTTCCTACTACAAGGACTCTGATTACATTTAGGGCCCACTGGTAATCCAGAATAATCTCCCCATCTCATGATCCTTAATCACATCTGCAAAGTTGCTTTTGCCATATATACATAATGCTCTGGGGAACTGGACGTGGACATCTTGGCGGAGGTGGGGGTGGGTGGAGGAGAGGGCACTAGTCAGCCTACCACGGAGCCTGATGCATCTGAATTTGAATCCTGGCTTGAACAATGTTAAACTTTCTAAAGCTTAGATTGCTAATGTCTAAATGGTGATAATAATGCTCATCTCTTACTAGGTTGATGTAAGATTTTGATGAGTAAAGTAAGTAAAGCATCAAGGACCCCATAGGCTTTTGGTTAATGTTAGTTTTTTTTTTCCTGTCTCCTCTTATAATATCTGAAAAATTAAAGATTTCAGTTTGAAGGCAAATGAGTCTTTCAGCTTTATAATTATTGTGGCACAAATAAAAAATACTAAAAATACTTCTGCTGAAGTGATTGTCACACAGACAAAATACTGGTTAATACCCAGTTAGGGATCCAGGTCAGCATGAAACTATATTGTAATGCAACAGAGAATGTATTATTGTGTTTAGAGATGTACATATCATAATATGAATGGAATTAGAAGCTTTCAACTTAAATATCATATTGAGGATTTTCTCCTTTCAATGTCTACTCTGCTTTCTTTCCACAAATCAGACCACTTTGTGTCTGGGGGAAGGGGAGTGAGAGGGGAAGGCATATCATTCTTCAAATGCTATTATGGTTTTTATTTTGGCATGGAATAAATCAAAGCAATGATAATTTGTTTAGCAAATATTAATTGAGCATCTCTGATAGACAGTGGTCAAGATGTTTGTAACATAAAGATGAAAAGCCATGATTTCTACCTTTAAATGGTTTATAATCTAATGGAGAGACAGAAAATAGATAACTCTAATAAATTAGAAAGAATTATAATTGGTAATAATGGAAGCACTGGGGATGAAGTACTTAAAGTCTGCTGGAAGAATTGGGTAAGATGTGGAGGACAGGTGGTCATTCTTGAGCCAACTCTTGAGGGAGGGAAGGCATTTTCCAGATGAATATGGGGATAGAGTAATCTAGGCAATGGAAGCTGTATCTGAAAATGTATGAAGGACCATAATAATACATGCTCACAGAACCGTCACTAGCTTAATGTGGTATGGGCAGATAGGTGTAGAAATTTATCTTGAGAAACAAATATCCCTGACATTGAATTCAAGGATGAATTCAGGTTCATTTTGTATAGGTAAACCTGGATAACCTAATATTCATTTACTCAACAAATATTTGTTGGGCAGCTACAGTATGTAGGAGAGAGTGCTCTGGGCATACAAATTTTAGAGGACTCCATTCTTGCCCTCCAAGTCCTTAGAGTCTAGTATAAGAGCTTGTGATCAGTGTGTTCAAACTAGAAATTTGAAGAGTTTGCAGTTAAATGCAAGTGGATGTTTCTTGGGCTAAACCTTTATGAAAGTTGAAAGCCTTGAAAACTGGAGTTAAAACAGAACTTAAAGCCCATTTATTTTATTATCCAATGGCAGTAGTGATGACTGGCTCTTTTGAACATTTTCATTCCCCTTTCAGAGTGAGGAGTAGTTACTGGGCGGTGGCTTCTTGGAAGTGACCAAGGACTGCATTTCCCAATTCTTCTTACATTTCAGTGGAGACATATGACTAGCTTTCACTATTGGAATCTGGCGCACATAACTTGTTGGCTGAGGTGGTTAAGAAGCAGGTGCTTTTTCCATCTTCTCTTTCCTCCCTCATCTCTGGCTGGATTTACAAAAACAAAAAACAAAAAAACATACAAAACAAAAAAACCCTGTATGTTTCTGAGGATGGTGTTGGTAGAGGCACAAGACAGGACTTGGTCCTTGAATCACCACTTCAAGGAAAGCTACCAGTTGACTAGAAACACTCTCATTGATTAATACAGGAGTGAGACATAATATTATATTGTTCAGAGCTACTAAAAGTTTGGTATTTATTTGTTTCAGCAACTTGTATTACCCAAGTTATCACAATAAGGGTTCTCTTATGCAACATACCACGATTCCTGGGATTGGGTCTTCATCGTATCATGGAGGGCCAATTATTTTATTTGACAAATCTAATTGTTAGACATAGCTCCCTTTTATTAAGATAAAATCCGATTAAATTCTGTCTTTTTAGCCATTATTTCTGTAGCAAGTCCAGGTAAGAAAATGTGCATGTGTTTGTGGTATGAAGGGGCTTCCTTATTCCATCATTGTAGAGGGAAGAGGCAAGTTTCAGAGGCCAAGTCTAGGTGGTAAGCATGTTAACTGGAAAGGAATTTAAGAAAAACAATCCAGCTGAAAACAGTGTGGTCAGAGGCAGAGATGGTCTTAAGAAGGGCAATCTAGAAGCTCAAAGTGAGCCTATGAGCCTGTGAAGGTCAAGAAGACCCTCTCGTGATAAACACCATGAGGACTGAGAGTTCAGCATCTAAATCCAATGATAGGCGTGAGGGGCTAGATGTATCTTTCCATGGATGGTGGTGGGGAGCTTGTTCCCTAAAGGAATAAGAGTAGATGAGACAGGAGCAAGAGAAAATAATTTACCCTTCTCTTTATGTCCTTCATGAGTTTTATCTTTTCCAACCTAAGCAAACTCTTCTTTCTCATGTTTTTCTTATAGACTTTATAAAATTATTTTAACTTTCTTCTGGATTTATTTTAAGTATGTGCAGAATTAAATACTGTACTTCACATGTAGCCAGTTTATTGCAGAGGTCAGTGAGAAGATTATTCTAATATCTGAATGTTATATGTATGGTAGAGTGTTAGGAGGCTGGGCTTTGAAATGAAATAAGTTGGGTTTGACTTCCCAGTTTGACTTACAAACTTGATGCTTTTGGGTAAAATACTTCTTTGAGCCTCAATTTTTGCATTTATAAAAGAAAAAATAATACTGTATCATATGACCATTGCCATGTTAACAAACCACTCAAAACTTAATGTCTAAAACAATAACCACATATTATTTCTCAAGAGACCATGGGAGGGTTGGTTGAACTTGGCTGGACTCTCTTATATATCTGGACTCAGTAGGTTGACTGATCTAGAATGACTTCAGCTGTGATGACTTAAATGTCCTCTTATTTTCTAGCAAGCTGGTCTACACTTGCTCATATGGTGACTAGCAGGGTTCCAAGATGAGGAGAATGGCAGCACACAAGGCCTTGTGAGACCTGGTTCAGAGCTGGCATGATGTTACTTTGGTTGCATTCTTCTGGCCAAAGAAAATCCAGCAAAAATTCGGGGGGTGAAGATTCCATTGCTTGATGGGGCAGAGAGGGAATGGGAAAGGAAGGAAGAGGTACAAAGTGACATTGCGATGGATGTGGATAGAGGGAAGCCACTGAAGCCAGTAATGCAACCAATCTACCACAAATACCTTCCTCCAAGAGATTTAATCAAGGGTAAACAAAATATACGTATAAACTACCTAGCACCAAGTAGACAATCAATAAATTCTAGTTTTTCCCCTTTTATTCCTCTCCTTTACTTCTTTTCTGTTAATGAAGTCTGAAAGTTTATTAGTCTTCTTAGCTGCTACGTTATTATTGTGGGACTTGAAATAAATCCCAAACTAATTTTTTTTGGTATGAATCTGTCTCTCACCTTCTATATTTACATAACATATTATATTTTCTGGTCCTTAATTTAAGGTTTAAACTTATCTTTAAGTAAATTAAAATTTATTATGTGCATGGTAATGGTCCATATATTGTGCAAAGTGTTGTACATAATAGTGTGGTGATTAGGGGCACCCACTCAGGAAACAGACTTCCTGGTCTTGAATCCTGGCTGTGCCACTCAGTAGCTCTCTGACCTTGGGCAAGTTAACTAACCTATTTGTTGTAGAGTGGGAATAATAATAGTATATTTTATCATATAATTGTGAGAATAAAATGATTTAATATTTTTGAAGCTCTTAGAATGGTGCTTGGCACATAGGAAACTCTATATGAGTAATAGTTAAATAAATGAGTGAATAAACCAATCTCTTCTTTCACCTTCAGTTTATCACAGTTTAACACTGTGAGATCACAGTTTAGTGTGATCTCAACTCTACAGCTCAAGACATTGTTGAGTGATTTTAGCACTTCCCCACCGAACACATAGGAAACTTATATAAATAGTTATTAAATAAATGAATAAAAAATCCCTAACTTCCAAGATATTGCAGCAATACACTGTGTTGAAGGCATATAACCACAAGATATTGCTGACTGATTCAAGGCTCTTCTCCCCAAGCCCTGTGTGCCTTTAGAATTCCTCTCAATACAGTATTCCAACAGCTTTTACAAATTATTCCAAGCAGATACTCAAGAAGCAAACTATTTTTCCTACTTTGTCTTCTGGGTTGCTCTGACCCTGCATTCTAACTTGTCAAGATGCTTTTGAGTCTTGATTCCTTTGTTTTTTTCTATTATCTCCCAGTCTGATTCATCCACAAATTTGAAAATTGTGTTATCTTATTTTTTGGTAAAAATATTTAAAGATTACCATTAAACAAACTTTGTTGCACCCAGTGAGGAACCACTTTCCATGTTGGCACAATTGTGTCTTAACTATCTTGGGTGTTTGGATTATCCAGCAAATTTATAATCCACACATGTTAACTTTCATCATTTTATCTACACGGATATTATGAGAAACTCCAACTGTTTGCAGAAATCTGTTTACATGGTGTCCATTGCACTTTTTAGCTCACCAACCTAGCAGTTCTATCAATAAAAACAGTGAAGTTGGTTTGAAATCACCTAATTAATAGTAAAATTTTCTATTAATTATTATTAATCACAGTCCAATTTTTCACAAAAACATGTTTAAGTTTTTTCTTTACATGTTTGTCAGGGAGTGGTCTATATTTTACAGACTCTAACCTTTTTCTTCTAGTTATTCTTTTTCAATTGATTAGAATATTTGGACAGCATATTTTTCCTTTAAAATAGCTTCAAAATTACTATAGTTATACATATGCATTGTAATAAATACAGATAATATTAAGGGGGAAAACAAAACTTAAAAATATCACTATATATAATGGAATATTATTATATATAATATTTATAATAATATATAATATTTTATATATATATATATTTGAATATTATTCAGCCATTAAAAGAAGGAAATCCTGCCATTTGTGCCAACATGGATGAACCTTGAGGATATTATGCTAAGTGAAGTAAGTTAGACAGAGAAAGAAAAATACTGTATGATCTCACTTATATGTAGAATCTAATAAAACCAAACTTATAGAAACAGAAGATTGGTGGTTGCCAGGGACTGGGGGGTGGGGGATATAGGGAGATGTTTGTCAAAGGGTACAAACTTTTAGTTATAAGATGAATAAGTCCTGAGGATGTAATGTACAGCATGGTGACTATAGTTAATAATACTGTATTGTGTACTTGCAAGTTAAGAGAGTAGAGCTTAAATGTTCTCAACACACACACACACACACACACACACGTAACTATGTGAGGTGATGGGTATGTTAACTAACCTTTTTGTGATACTCGTTTTACAATGTATATTTGTATAAGATCATCACCTTGTATACCTTAAACTTACATGATGTTCTATGTCAAATATATTTCAATAAAGCTAGGGAAAAAAATCACCCAAATTTCTACTATCCCGAGTAAACTGCTATTAATATAATGGTGTTTCCTCTTCCCTTCCCTTCCCTTCCCTTCTCTTCCCTTCCCTTCCTCCTTTTATGGAAAAATGCTATCCATACTGTTTCTTAGCTTTTTTTCACGTAACAAACAATTATTAACATATTCCTATGTTATTAAATATTCTTCCACAGCATCATTTTTGATGGTTGCATACAGCTTTGTTGTATGAAAGTAACATAATTTAATTAGCAATCCTCTATTTTGGGGCACTTGTTTTCAATATTTTATATTATAAATATTGTCATTTTGAACATTTTTATGGATAAAATTTTGTGTACAATCATGATTATTTTATTAGAATATATTACAAAAAGTAGATTTGTTGAGTCAAAGGATTCATCATTTTTAGCTTTTTAATAAATTTGTCAAACTCCCCTCTCCCTCCCAAAATATTGTTGCTGTTTGTATCATACTGTTGTCTGTTCTGGGCATTAACATTAACATTTTATTTAGTGATTTTGATAGGTACAAAGTTATCTAAGTGCTTTAATTTGCACTTATTTGAGTAATAGTGAGGTTTGACTTAAAAAATAAATATTGGCCCTTTAAATTTTCTCTTTTGTGAATTTCCTACTTATTTCCTTTGTCTGCTTTTCCATTACTGTAATCAGTTTTTCCTATATATTTGTACGTGTGCTTTATATTTTAGTGTCAGTGACTCCTTGTCTGTCATGCATGTTACCAAGCTTTTGTTCAGTTTGCCATTTGTCTTTAATTTTGATTTTGTTGATATACGTACAATTTAAAATTGTATGTAGCCAAATCTTGCTACAACTTGAAAAAATTGTCTTTGGTATTATCTTCCAGTAATTTTGTATTGATATAATTAGATATTTAAACCTTCCAGAACTGATTTTTTGTGTATTACTGAAGCCAAGACCTCACTGGATTGGTTTCTTATTCCCGTCCTTCCACATTCATGTCAGTGAGAGCAGTCACGCTCAGGGCCAGGAGGCTGAGTTGGAAATACCATTGTTCTAACTAGTGTGGCATCCACAGTGTACATATCAGTGAAGCCAGAGGAACATTCCGATAGAATTTGTGTTTGCTCTGATCTCATCTTACTTTCTTCTGCATTTTCATCATCATTGTTTTTTCTTTCAGTTGAGATAACCACTTCCTTCCCTTTTTTCGGAAGTTCACTTTAGTGAGCTCAATGGGTGCTACAAACTGGCTAAATCTAGTTAAAAAAGTCTAGCTGGGCCCACAGGCATTCCTTTCTATTATAAAGGCCTTAATATTTTTATTATTTTAGCTCAACAGCATTTTTTTTTGCTTATTAATATTAGTTTATGGGAAATAGGCAATTACGCAAAATACAGGATTGGAACCAAAATTTGTTTTCAAAATGTGAGTTTTGAGACTTGGAGGATTTCATTCGAAACTCTCATTTATATAATTACAAAAAAATTCATGTTTCAGGAAAACATACTTAATTTTAACATTATCACAAAGTTAGACAGTCAAGTATTTCAAGGGGAAACAAAACAGAAGCAGTGTTTACAAATTTAGACTACATGAGACATTGTGGAGACTCTTTTGTTAGTCAACAACACAATACATAATTTTACACACTACACTTCAAAAATGATGCATCTGTGAACAATATGATAAAGGTCATAATGTTGAAGACTTTAAATTCAAGGTTGGTAGAGTTGAAGACTAAATTCAAGGTCAAAGTCATACTAACAGACTTTAAATTCAAGGTTGTTGTGATGAAAACTCTAAATTCAAGGACAGATTGTCTAAGAAAGGACAAACAACTAGCATTCAAGCTATTTAGTCAGTTAGTTCCCTGTGAGTACAAAATATACAGGAATCACTAAATGGATCAGCCTAATTACAAATTCTGTTCATTTCTAAATAACTTATAAGTCTTTTCACAGAATCATTGTCACATATTTTCTATCCTTGTGTAGGTATTTCTGCCTCATTTTAAATCCTTATTCAAAACAATTCTCTCCCATTTCCATATCTGTATAAGTATAAAATATTTTTAAACAAAGAAATGTCTGTTCTAGAAATTTCTAGAGAACTATTTTCCCACTAGAGAAAAAAAGGATTCCCATTTCCTCCTCTACCTCAAAAACACAAAGCAAACCCAAACAATCCAATTCCTAAAGTAGTATCTCATAGAACCCAGGGCCTGGCACGATATTTCATGCTAGTTTTCCTGCTGTAAGCTGAGAACAATTGGATTATTTACATTGTTGAGAAATTTGTTCAACAGGCTGGATTCATCCCAGGGCTTCCATCAGCAGAGGCTTGCTTAAAAAAAGGTGAGAGCAGTGGCATCTTTGAAGGGGAGCATCAAAGACTCTCCTCCGTCTCTCCTCCTAGTATTCTTCATCAGATTCATCTATATCTGCCCAATGGTCATAATCGTCTACTTCCTCCTCCTCCTCTTCTTTCTCTTGCATCTCTTCATGTTTATTAGGACCCATTTCCAATCGAGCTATAGACACCCTGAGTGTCGGACATGCCATATGGAATCAGGGAAAGGTGACATTAAAGATTTTGTCTTTAAAGTAAAAAAAAAAAAAAAAAAAAAGGAAGATATAATATCCTTCCATATAGCGTGATGTTATATATGAATATACAACTTGTGTATTCATATACCCAGCCTGGACTGATGATTGGAAATTTACCAACAACTCCAGGTCCTTGAACTTCTTCCTCATTACCTTTATTTTTTAATTTTTTTTTAAAGATTTTTTTTGATGTGGGCCATTTTTAAAGTCTTTATTGAATTTGTTATACTACTGCTTCTGTTTTATGTTTTTGGTTTTTTGGCTGCAAGGCATGTGGGATCTTAGCTCCCTGACCGGGGTTCGAACCTGCACCCCCTGCACTGGAAGGCGAAGTCTTAACCACTGGACTGCCAGGAAAGTCCCTTCACATTACCTTTAGCATTTGTTATTCTCCGGTAGCGACTGTCTAACTGACAAGCCTTCTCAGGAAGTGCGTCTTTTGACATTTCAATCCTGATTTGGTATGTGAAGAAATAGTGGGGTGGGTATACAGAGCTGAGTTCCTGCAGAAACGATGTGGAAACTGAAACTGTAATATCCCCAGTCATTGCTACACACTCCGGATCATAAACATATCTGAAAATTTGGTCTCTGATGATAGGGAAGCCACCTGATACAACATTGTTGATATAAGAAGTAAACCAGTCAGTCAAAGTAGCACCTATGATAAACATGTCAGTAGCAGCTGGACTCTGAGCCGTTTGGTCAGACATTTGGTAGTGAGGTAGGAGATAGATGGGCCCTTGGGCTGGGCAGCTGGTGTTTGTCAAGTGGAGTAAAACTGAAGCTTTGTTCTCACGCAGACGCTCCAAGGACAAAGCTAGTGGCAGAAGCTGAGCTCTGCTGAAGTAAAGAGATAAGATGACCACTCCTGAGATCAAGGAAAACTTCCCTGTCTGCACGTGAGCAGGAAGCCTCCTTGGGGGTCAAAAAGGGAGGGGATGCCACCCCATAATAAGTGTGGACATACCCCCCACAGGCCTCTGGGGTGGGATCCATCTTAGCAAAAAGTTGTGCATGCATGTTGGGGAGGGTCCTAGGGCAGTTCAGGTGTGAAGATAGAAATAAGAAAATTGGCCAAAGGTAAACAAAAACCTGGAAAGACTGTCCCATATAAGTGATTTAAATCACCTCTTTATTGTGCTTCTCATTTAGGATGCCCATACTCTTTCTCTCTGGGTGTGTATTTCTGCCTTGCTTCTGACTTAAATAAGCAAACTGCTTCTCTGTGTGCTCACCCACATGTTATGCTGTATCTCTAATAATAAACTTTTTACCTGTTTTTACAATTTTTGCCTCCTTGAAATATTCTTGCTTTCAAACAGGGGAAAGAGCCAGGGCCACTTTGCTGCTAGCCTCTAGTGCCTGGTGGTCTAGCGGCTAGGATTCCTGGTTTTCAACTCAGGCGACCCACGTTCAATTCCTGGGCAGAGAACTAAGATCTCTCTTCAGGACCACTCATTGCTCTGTCTCCAAGATCAGTAGAAAACTTCATTTTTGTTTCAGCCCTTCCACTGCTATGTACCGACTCAAACCAGTATGTATGCAAAAAGTTAAAGGGAGAAAATATTTCAGTCCCTGTCTCTGCTGGAAGCCTCCAGCAGCTGTGTAGATGTCTAACAAATCCTCAGAAAGATAGGATTAGACAGCACCATGCTTCCCAACAACCCGGGAACCACTAACTTCTGCCCATTGTGGATATGATAGTAACATCGATAATCATCTGGAAGTTTGAAGCCCATCTGAGCTTCTGCAGCATCTAGGTCTTCCTCTTAAGCACTCTCTTTCAGAGAGAAAACCATCTGGACATCTGGGTTACAAATATTTCTTGAGATCATCCCAGGCCTTTGTAATAGCAGCATAATGGTCAATATATCTTCCTATATCAGAAAAGTATCTGTGAAGAGGGATTTCCAACACTGGTTCTTCTGTGTTTTCTCTTCCTCAGGTATCAGCCGGTAGTTTTTGCAATGTCTTCTCCACAGCGAATCATGACTTGATAGCTGACTAAGTCTTTAACTGACATAGCAACAATTGATTAGGTCTCGGTAGTCCAAGAAGGATAAGATGAGGAGCAGGGGATCAGTGGGCAGTGATTCCAGGGTCAGGGGTGCTGACTGGTCTCCATGGCCGCCATCTTGCCCAGCCCCTTGCAGGCCTGGCTCCACGCCCCCACCCCAGACCCCGCAGCCACCACCCGCCTCCACGGCATTTGTAAGCTGTGCATTCTATCCATGATGGGTATCAGATGGAGGTAGCTCGTCATTAGCTCCAAAGCCCTAGAAATCTTTTTGTCTCTAAAGGGGCAACATATAAGTGAATACTGTTGTGAATACCCAAGTGAATCCGTAAGCAATTGTGATATGATGGAATCTGCCACTGATTCCTGATATAAAATTATGCAAGGGAAAGGAACTAACATTTATTGGGAACCGGATACTGTATGTACATTTACATAATTAAGTCCAAACTACAGTTTTGCCGAGGTTACATATTAGCAATCTGATTTTCAGAAGAAAAAAGTGAAGCTAAGGGATTAATCAATTTGCCTAGAGTCACGTAGCTGGTACAAGGTGGAGCTGACATTGAAATAGAGCTCTTAAAACATTTAGGCCACTGAGGATCATGCCTGCCTTTATCAGTAATCAACTGAACTCTTGGCTCAAGCATATACCTTAAATGCCAAGATCAAGTAGCAAATAGATGTGGTATTGAATAATCTACGTCTATGTCCTCTGAGGTACCCAAAGTTAGAACATAGTTATTTTGTGGTCCCTTCCTCTGTACCTAGTTCAATGATGGTCAGTAAGTCTCAGGAATCTGACTGCTCCCATACTTCTTTCTTATGTAGTCTCAGAATTTCTGATAAAAAGGAGTTAATACTTACTAGCCACAGATTTATAGTTCCAGAACCACTGACTTAGATCATCTAGTAATCTTTTAATTTTTAACACACATACTACTCTAATGGGAAAAAAAATTGACCTTACCAAAATTCATTGCAAGACATACTTCTTAGACAAGACAGTAATGAGGCAATGTCTGGTTCCTGTTAAAAGTGAAAAATAAATGATTCATAACCCAAACAAAAGTACAGACTTTATCATAAACATCATTACCCAATGCATTGTCAGTAGAACATGCTATGAGAAATATGAAATGAGACCTTTCTTTATACCTTAATTTAATTTAGTCGTCACTTGAATCCTTCCTGACAGTTTAGAATCCAACCTATTTTAAAGTGGCTAGAGAAGGAGAGATGCATACTCACAACTGGAAAGAGTTGCCATATTTATCCAAAGTTCACACCAGGAAGGGACCAGTGTGTTGTTTGTTTTGTTCATAGTTATGTAGTTTTGTCTCCATAGACGTTTGAATTTCATGCTCAGAATTAAAAGTAGTAAAGTGCCAACAAACATCAGTGTTTCTGAGAAGGCTATGTAAGATTTCAAATCTAAATGTTGCAAACATTATTCCTTTCTTCCTTGTCTGCCTTAATCTGTTTTCCCTTCCTGTGGAAACTAGCTTTTGTTTTGAAATCTGACATACCAATAGATTGTTGCAAAGGAAAACAGGAGAAAACAAATATTGTTTTAAAATATTGCTTATATGCCTGAGTATAATGTGTATATTATTTTTAAGCCAAGCATTTGTTTTACTTGTTTGGAAAAATAAACTCTGTGCCACAGTGCATTGACTGCTAGTATTTTATAGAGCCGTGTATGGCTGGTCAGTTATTTTGGGGGGTGATGGGTGGAGGATAAGAATCTCTTGCAAAAGACATATATAGGGTAGCATAAAATGAAATTTACTTATCAGTAAGAGTCTGAGGGGCAGCCTGACGTAATGGAAAAAATCCTGGATTCAGACAGAGTCAGGAGATCTGTGTAAATGAGAGGTGGTTGTGTTGGATTTCACTTTGAAATATTCTGTGACAGGAAATGGACTTGGGAGAGGAAGGAAGAGGGACTTCCGGAACTTCAGAGTGGGACCGTGAACATTAAACAGAAAGGATAGCTCTGGACAAGCCTGTGTGATGTCCTGTCCTGTGGAAAGACTATTACTTGGGGAGAACTGGGCATGTGAATGAACCTGAGGATGTGACCTTGGAACCCTGTCTGGTTTTGGTGGGGAGTATGCTTGGTTAAGTGCCACCTAATTTCTTCCTGGAATCATCCTTGCTTGTCTCTTTAAAGACTATGAGGCCAGTCAGGGATCTATACTCTGCTGGTGGAAGTGACTGGAACCAGAGACTCAGGTGACATCACCTGGGAAATAAATGTAGGTTGAGAAAAGGAGAAAATCCAAGTTTTCTCCTGAAATCCAAAGTTCAGAGATTAAGTAGAAACAGAGGAGCTCAAGAGTGAAAAAAAAAAAGTCCGGTGAGGTAAGAAGAAAATTAGGAGAGTGGGTGACACTAAGGCCAAGAGAGGAAAGTGTTTCAGGAAGTAGGAGTTGGTCAATAAAGCTACATGTTGCTAAAAGTCTCAGTAAGATGGAGGCTCAGGTGTGTCCATTAGGTTTGGCAACATCAGGTTATCGGTGACCTGACTAGAAAATGGAAGAATCAGAAGCTAGACTGGAGTGATCAAGCTGAGATTGGGAGGTAAGAAAGTGGAGACAGGAGGTATAGTTACTCTTTTGAGGTTTTTGCTGTATAGAGAAAGAAAGAAATGTGGTGAAAATTAGAGGGTACTTTGGGTCAAGGGAGGGTGATTTTTAAGACCAGGTAAACTAGATCAGATGAGACGGATTCAGAAGAGTGGAAAAAATGGGTGATGCAGGAGAGAGAAGGCAAAACTGCAAGGTAATGAGAGGATGTGGATCAGGAGATCCCAGTGGAGCAGGTGGGCTTTTTTTTTTTTTTAGAAGAATAGACACAACTAAGTAATGTCAGGAAGGAAGGTAGAAAGAATAGGTACAGAAGAAAGTAGGTAAACAGAAAGTCAAGGGAACACCATTTAAATTGCTTCTTAAAAAATAAATAAATAAAAATAAAAAAATAAAAAATAAATAAATAAATAAATAAATTGCTTCTTATTTCTCAGGAAAATATGAGGTAGGGTCAAGGGCTGAGGTGATGTTTGAAGAGAGAGGAAGAAGTATGTAATAGTTGTCTACGAGAGTTGGAAAGCAATGTACTGGAGAAGTGTAAGTAGAGTACATGTCGGGAAGTATCAGGTACCCATTTGTGACTCTGAGTCATGAATTTATTGTGGAACTAATTAGGGGTATTAAATAGTTTTCTTTTCTTTTTTTTGTGTGTGTGTTAGTTTCTGCTTTATAACAAAGCGAATTAGCTATACATATACGTATATCCCCATATCTCTTGCATCTCCCTCCCTCCCACCCTCCCTATCCCACCCCTGTAGGTGATCACAAAGCATGGAGCTGATCTCCCTGTGCTATGCAGCTGCTTCCCACTAGCTATTGATTTTACATTTAGTAGTGTATATATGTCCATGCCACTCTCTCACTTTGTCCCAGCTTACCCTTCCCCCTCCCCCTGTCCTCAAGTCCATTCTCTAGTAGATCTGCATCTTTATTCCTGTCCTGCCCCTAGGTTCTTCATAACCTTTTTTCTTTTTTAGATTCCATATATATGTGTTAGCATACGGTATTTGTTTCTCTCTTTCTGACTTACTTCACTCTGTATGACAGACTCTAGGTCCATCCACTTCACTACAAATAACTCAATTTCATTTCTTTCTATGGCTGAGTAATATTCCATTGTATATATGTGCCACATCTTCTTTATCCATTCATCTGTCAATGGACACTTAGGTTGCTTCCATGTCCTGGCTATTGTAAATAGAGCTGCAATGAACATTGGGGTACATGAGTGTTTTTGAATTATGGTTTTCTCAGGGTATATGCCCAGTAGTGGGATTGCTGGGTGGTAAGGTAGTTCTATTTTTAGCTTTTTAAGGAACCTCCATACTGTTCTCCATAGTGGCTGTATCAATTTACATTCCCTCCAACAGTGCAAGAGGGTTCCCTTTTCTCCACACCCTCTCCAATGGCATTTTTCACAGAACTAGAACAAAAAATTTCACAATTTGTATGGAAACACAAAAGACCCCAAATAGCCAAAGCAATCTTGAGAAAGAAAAACGGAGCTGGAGGAATCAGGCTCCCTGACTTCAGACTATACTACAAAGCTACAGTAATCTAGATAGTCTGGTACTGGCACAGAAACAGAAATATAGATCAATGGAACAGGATAGAAAGCCCAGAGATAAACCCATGCACATATGGTCACCTTATTTTTGATAAAGGAGGCAAGAATATACAATGGAGAAAAGACAGCCTCTTCAGTAAATGGTGCTGGGAAAACTGGACAGCTACATGTAAAAGAATGAAATTAGAACACTCCCTAACACCATACACATAAATGGTTTTCTCTATCAAACTTCAGTTTCTAGAATATGGCCAGAGTTGAGTTGAAGCAGATTTGATGTTCCAAGCAAGTAGGAAGGAAGGAGAGGGGGGAGAGTGATTTTCTGGGCATGGAAGATAATGAGGACATGAAGGGTGATGAGCTGAGAAAAGTCATTGGTAAGTGGGGGAGTGATCAGGACATTGATATATGTGCTCTCTAAGGAAGTGGAAGTGAGCGAATTGTAGGCCTATGGTATGGGCTTCAAACAAGCTGGGTATTTTTTTTTTTTCTTTTTTGCGGTATGCGGGCCTCTCACTGTTGTGGCCTCTCCCGTTGCGGAGCACAGGCTCCGGAAGCGCAGGCTCAGCGGCCATGGCTCACGGGCCCAGCCGCTCCGCGGCATGTGGGATCTTCCCAGACCGGGGCACAAACCCGTGTCCCCTGCATCGGCAGGCGGACTCTCAACCACTGCGCCACCAGGGAAGCCCACAAGCTGGGTATTTTAAAGAAAAAAAGGGCAAATGAAAGCTTTGAAAGTAGCACTGGGAGCTAGGAGGACACCAACCAGCATCTGAAGTTCATGGGCTGTAAAGAAAACAGCAAACTCTGCTTTTGTCCTTAGGAAGAATAAGATTTCAATTAGAGAAAGAAGGTGAAGGAACCATTCAGAGAAAGGGAAGACAGACAGGGGGTTCCATATGGCCCAGTGAAGAAGAGGGTAGAGAAGAATGGAGAGGGTGGACATAGGACTATGGGATCCAGACTGGAGGGCAATGGGTGGATGAATGATAGGACATTAGAGTTCTGAGAGTGGTTGAACAGAAAGTGATATAAGGCATGAGAGTTTAGTCTTGATGGCCTCTTAATGGAAGGCCCAGCAGTTCAGATCTGTTTCATAATATAACTATAAGGAACAGGGAACTGTGGACAAAAGATACTGTACAGGCTTCCTTGGGTTTCTGGACTCTCTTGGGGTTATTACTACTAACTAGCTGCATGCTCTAGTTTTGCATGGGCAAGTTCTTGTCTGGCTCTCACTTTATTCATGTACAAAGTGAGTCACTTCCCAGGACTCATGTGCTGCTTTCATTTTCTGAAATGGCCCTTACTTTGTTGCCAGGCTGTTGAAATCCTAACCGTTCTTTAAGAATCCTCTCAGAAGCCATCTCTACCGTTAGGCTTTTCTCAGTTTCATCACCCATTTCAACCAGATGTGAGCTTTATGTTCTCAGAATCACTGTAACACTGTCTGAACCATCCCAATGGCAGATATCAGTCTTCCAAATAATACAGTTATTTGTGTTTATCTCTCATCCTTGTCAAAAACTCCATGAGATAGGAAATGCAATACATTCTTTTTGCTCAAGTAGATGCTCAGTAAGTGACTTTCGAATGTAGTCACTTACTGAGTCAGTAAAGCATACTTCTGGAGGACACAACAGTATTGAAGTAACAGAGACTGTTAGAAAGAAAAAGTGAAAAATACCTTGTATGATACTTCATATTTGCATGGGACATTTCGGTAAGTAGAAAATGCAAATTTACTACGTCTAAGAGTTGTTTGTATGCCTCTTGCTACAAACTTGAAGCAATTACAGATACAGTAAAGCTATTAATAGAGGCTTAGGGAATCCTGTCATGTTAAATGGAAAATAACAGAGGAAGAAAGGAGGAGATGAAAATTCATATATTTAAAGACTATTGGAAATACAAGGAAAGCTAACTGAAAGAAATAATATAATTCCTAGGCTTTAAAAAAATGCCAAGGTAGAATTTGTACTAATACAAATTAGCGAAGAATTTCTCTAGGCTACTGGTTGCCTAAAAATGTATCTGTATTGGGAAGCGTATTAGTTATTGGTCTGTGAAATTGCATGAAATGATTTGGAATGTGATGTTGCTTTGTCTGTTAAGCAGAGTATTTTTTAAAAAAAATATTTACAGGCTACATTTTAAAAATTGAAATATAATTGACAGTTAAAAATAGTATATGTGGGGGCTTCCCTGGTGGCGCAGTGGTTGGGAGTCCGCCTGCCGATGCAGGGGACGCGGGTTCGCGCCCCGGTCCGGGAGGATCCCACATGCCGCGGAGCGGCTGGACCCGTGAGCCATGGCCGCTGAGCCTGCGCGTCCGGAGGAGCCTGTGCTCCGCAACGGGAGAGGCCCGCGTACCGCAAAAAAAAAAAAAAAAAAAAAAAAAATAGTATACGTGGGCTTCCCTGGTGGTGCAGTGGTTGAGAGTCCGCCTGCGGATGCAGGGGACACGGGTTTGTGCCCCGGGCCGGGAAGATCCCACATGCCACAGAGCGGCTGGGACCGTGAGCCATGGCCGCTGAGCCTGCGCGTCTGGAGCCTGTGCTCCGCAATGGGAGAGGCCACAACAGTGAGAGGCCCGCGTACCGCAAAAAAAAAAAAAAAAAAAAAAAAAAAAAATAGTATATGTTTAAGGCATACAGTTTGATGATTTAATATGCATGTACATCGCTAAATAATCACTGTAATCAAGCTAATAACATGTCCACTGATACAGGCTACCTTTGAACCAAGGCCAAATCTATCCTGTTTTGGGGGGCTGGGTGTGGAATTCATTAGACTTAATACTGACAAAAATAGGGTGGGACTATGTAATTTTTTATACAATTTTTAAAGGTTACAATCCATTTACAGTTATTACAAAATAGTGTAAATGGATTATTTTAGTAGCTGTATTTTTTGAATCCAGAGTTGAGTCACATGATCTGACAAAAAAAAGAATGTGCTTATTGGGACTAATGGGACATAATGTTGGAAACTGGACATGTTGGGAAATTCCAGAAGTTTCTGTTGTGTAACAATTCCACCACCATCACTACCACCACCACCACCACCACCACCACTACCAAAAATAGTAACAAAAATTTTCTGAGCCCTTACTGTGTGTCAGTCTCTATTCTTCTTTACATGTTGTACCAGTTACAGTTCAACCAGAGACACAGAACAAATAGGAGATATAATATATATTAAGAGATTTATTTTGAGGAATTGCCATATGCGATCATGGGGAGTCCATAGGCTGGGTTGTTAGGAAGGACAGACAAGCTGGAACTGTTGGGTGTGAGCTGAAGCTGCATTCCACAAACAGAATTTCCTCCTTCTCTGGGGTGACTCAGGTCTGCTGGTAAGGCCTTTCAACTGATTAAATCCGGCCCATTCAGATAATCGAGGATAATCTCCCTTTCTTAAAATTACTTGGTTATGGACTTTCATCACATCTACAAAATGACCTTCAGAGTAACATTTAGATTAATGTTTGCTTGAATAACTGGACACTGTAGCCCAGCTAAATTGATAGATAAAACATGTATTATCTGATTTAACCCTCAAAAGAATTCCTCTGAAGCAATTCACACGAATGACAAATCTTGGAGCAAGGGTTTGAACCCAGGGATTGATATAGGGCCCGGGGATTATACACCATGCTGGAGTGCATTGTGGGAGAGAAGCTAAAGCCATACATAGTTTCTCCTCTGAAACATCTCTTGGGACAGGCCCTTTGTATTTCCTAGAGAGCAATCAATCTCTTTTAACTAGGATTGGTGACTGCTCTCAGGCTGTCACATGGAGGATATTATTCAACACCCAAGTTATAGTGATAAAAAGAACTTAAACTCATTAGCTCCCTGGAAAATTGCTTCGTTCCCTTAGTTTCGTTCAAAGGGTACAAGGGAAACCAAGCAGTTTGTCTTTGTCATCCTGTTTGCCCCTCGATACATTTTACTAAGACCACGAATGTAAAAATTGATATTGAGATGGGTATTAAGCTTAAGTTAAAATTTAGGTGATGACTATAGAGGGTTTATTTTAATCTAAATCTTTCTTAGCTATAATAAGGAAGAGCAGACCATCTGGTAGAAAGAGTAGAACGAGATGGAAATGCAACAGAACTGTGAACAGAAAGGGCAATCCAGTAACTGAACTGTAGATGGGGGTGGATTGGCATGTTGTGGTGACTGTCTCTGCTTGAGCCTCTGGGGGTCCTGGTGGAGAGGCTAAGATTGGCTGGTGTCAGGGTGGACCCTTCAAAACCCATAGGTAGGTTTTGGAAAGTACTGTTGGTTTCCAGCCCAGTGTCCTGCTGAGGCTGGGATCTATGATCCCTGGGCTTTCCTGTGACCACACTCTTTCTCTCTTCCAGATCCCCTACTGATTGGATTTTACCTCTCAGGAAGTGCATTCTCCTTCAGGGTCTCAGTTAGATGCTCTGACAAACAACAAGGGCAACAAAAACACAAACACTTTGCTCCTGTGTCTGTGACAGACTCTGCATGCCTTACTTTGATTGCAAGCTTTCTTGAACACTGCTCTTCCTAAAAGGGAAGAACTATGTGAGTAGGCAGAATATTGACCCCCAAAGGTAGCAGATCCTAACCTCTGGAACCTGTAAATGTTACCATAGATGGAAAAAGGGTCTTTGAAGATGTGATTAAATAAAAGATCTTGAAATGTGAGATTATTCTGTATTGTCTAGGTGGGCCTTAACTCCAACCAGAAGTGTCCTTATAAGAGAGAAGGAGATGTGGCACAGAGAAGGAGAGGGTAGTGTGAACACAGAAATGCACGGGAGTGATGCAGCCACAAGCCAAGGAATGCCAGCAGCCACGGGGAGCTGGACAGGCAAGAACAGATTCTCCTCTAGAATCTCTGGAGGGCTCTAGGGAAGATTGTGCTCAAGCGATACTAATTTTGGACTTCTGGCCTCCAGAACTGTGAGAGACTAAGTTTCTGTTGTTTTAAACTGCCAAGCTTGTGGTATTTTGTTACAGCAACCACAGGAAACTAATACAGCACCCTAACTTTTCCTTCAGATGACTCCTAATATCTCATCATCTCCATTAAGTCCTCTGTGAAAAAATAAAGAATCCTAATAGCGATTCTACACCTCATCCAGTGCTCTATTTACCTGATCTTCAGGAGAAAACTCAAATGTTTATTGGTTTGTTGTATTGTATTTATTCTTGGTTTGTTATAAGCTAAAGAATGGAAGGGAATTTTTCATTCACTTTGTGAAATAGCCAACATAATGCTCTATAGACACTGTTTTAATGATAAGAACATGTAGAAGACTTTAAAAGAGAAAGAATTATGAGAATAATGATGTTTGGCCTTCAAATCAATACCTGGAAAAGGCCATCCGTCTCTTTCTTTTCTTATTGTTGCTACTGATTCCTGGCTGTGTTACTTATGCTGATGGAAAGGCTTCTATTGTTCATCAATTATTACAGCTCTTTTAGCTTAATGGCTTACTTAGTATTACAATTCTCTGTATTAAATGCCTTGAATCAGTTTTTAGGCCAGTGACCCAATGGTAATAACAACAACAACAATGATAATGTAAAAGTGGGCTTTATACTATTTTATGTCACTTACCACAATAACCTATAAAGGAAGTAGATGAGAAAACTGAGGTTCAAAGCATTTAAGTGACTTATCCAAGGTCAGAGCTAGTTAAGGGCAGAGCTGTATGCTTAACAATGACATGATGCAGCTTTTTAATCTTAAATCGTTCAGTCTCATTCAATAATGACCACAAATCAGTATCCCAGATACAGCTCAGGCACTTCAACTCACTCCACCTTGGAAAATGGTCCCCCCAGCCCCTCTTTCCACTCCCCACTTTCCAGAAAGGCTGGGACAGCCATCTCTGAGACCTAAATCAGGTTCCAGGCGTGAGGTCTAGGGAGTCTTGGGAATATGATATAATTTGTAGCAACTGGTCCAGTCCTCTCCTCACCCTCCTTTTCTCAACTCTGCTTAAGCCTCTTTCCCTGAGGATTTGCACGTATCAGTGTACATTATGATCCCACTTGGATTATCATACAGCAGAATTTAGAGCTAGAAGAGGTCTTAAAAATATTTAGTTCAACCACCTCCTTTGACAGATGAGAAAAACCACATTAAAAAAAATACAGAAGACTTTAAGAGAAACGAATTATGAGAATAAAAAGTTAAAAAGTAAAAAGACAACTCTCCTCTTTCATTAGAATGGATTTCAGATTAGAATGGCCTGCTTGTCCAGTTGCTAAAGTAAGTTAAAGTGGCAAATGTAAAGTAAGCAAGGTTATTCTATGACATTCAGAGTTTTCTGATTATCGTACAATCTTTTTTTGCAGATCAATGCGTTTTAGCATTTTATTACAACATTTAGAGTGTACTTAGATCCTTTAATTATCCAGCTTATCTTAAACTCTTAGACATGCTTTAGGATACAGATCTTTGGAACAGCTAATCTGAATACCAATGATTTGGTTAGGGTCTTAATTCCTAGAGAAGATAGGTTCATTTGAATTTCCAGTTTAGGATATGATTTCATCTTGTTTTGTTTAAAATGTCTTAATTGGTAAAATTTGTGATAATTTGGCTTTTCTGTACTCCCAAATTAAAGAATTTACAAGAGAAGGAGAAGTCAAAGAGATGTGTTCACTATAGGAGACAATATTAAAACTCAGTTCATTTTAACAGCAACATTGAGAATGTATAGTATCAGCAAATAACACTTGATTTTTCTCAAATCTGGATTTGATAGATGACGTGGCCACATCTGTTATCCTGCATGAGCACCCCCAACACCAATTCTGTCTTACAGGAAGGGGGCCACAGATTTACTGTACATTTAGAGTGGCTTTATTATGTGTACAGAAAGTTTTACGTAAAAGGATGTTTTACGTCCTTTATAAAGGATGTTTATTTCCTGCAAATGCTAGGAAATTGCCCAAGTGCTCATTAATAAGGAACTGGCTAATATAATATGAATCTATAAAATGGAACATTCCATTAAAAATGCAGTAGCTATATATATGTATATATGTATCTGTGTATATATATGTATATATATATTATACATATAGGTGGTGTAATCCTCAAGACATAATTTTAAGTGAGAAATGAAAGAGAAAAGTCTATACAGAACACTGCTATTTGTGTTTTTAATTAAAAATTTACTTTTCATTTTGAAATAATTTTATATTTACAAACAGTTGCAAAAATGGCATGAGAATTCCTTTTTAATCCTTCACCTAGTTTACCCCAAAGTTAACACCTTACATGACTGTGGTACAATGATCAAAACTAGGAAATGATCATTGATGCAATTCTATTAACGAATCTGCAGACTTTTTGCAATTTTTTTCATTTCTTCCACTACTGTCCTTTAGGGTACTTTGATCTGGGGCAGCATCCCCAGTTCATCAGTCTTTGCCTTTCATGACCTTGATCCTTTTGAAGAGCATTCATCACATATTTTGTAGAGTGTTCCTCAGATGGGTCTTTCTAATGCTTTCTTGTGATTTGACTCAGGTTACAATTTTTTTTTGGCCAGAATATTGTAGAAGTGGTGTTGTGTACTTCACTGTTCATATCTGGAGACACCTCTCATTGCTGGAGATGTCAACTTGATCACTTGGTTAAGGTGGTGTCTTCCAGAGTTCTCCATGGTCAAATTATTATATTTTCCTCTTTTATTAATAAGTATCTTATGGGGAGTTAATTTGAGACTGTGTGAATATCCTGTTATTTATCATACTTTTTGTCTACTAATTTGCGCAGCCATTAATGATTTTTGCCTGAAAGAGTTGTTACTGTGATGTTTCCATTTGTGTTTTTAAAAGTGACGTACACACCTATGCCTGTGTCTACATAAAATATCTTGGGAACGATATATCAGAAACTGCAAAAAGTGATTAGCTTTGGGGAAGAGGGCAGCTAGACAGCCAACTCAGGGAGATGTTTCACCATGTAGCCTTTTATGCAGTGTGAATTTACCAGGTTCATATCTTATGATTTGGGGAGGGATAGTGGTAGGATCAAATTTGTTGATTTAAAAAGTAAAATTATCTTTTCTAGTGACACAAGAATACTGTTTGCTGTCAAATTAATTTATGATAAAAATTACTGGGAGAGACGAGAAGTGAAATTCTACTTAACAAAAAGGATTTTGCTATTTTCTTAAATACAAATTAGAGACTGTTTCATAATGTTATCTGAAATCATAACTACTTGGGTTTGTGATCCAGAACTCTAGCTAGCTAGTAAATTTTATCCCTAAAATATAAACAGCATTAAAATTTCACTTATTGAAACCTGTGATAGATTTTTAAACTAGGTCTGTATTGTATAATCGTCTTTTGGTATAAATATTAATTCTAAAGAAACATCAGTTCAGCAACAGAATATGGCACTCCTACTATTGAGAGAAACCATGCTGAGCAAGCGTATTAGAATTTTATTTGTAACGCTCTGATATATTTCTTTTCACAACCAAGAAAAAAAATGCTTTAAAAATTCCACGTCTTACATTAACTATGATTTCTTATCACAATCATTATTCTAAGAGAAGTTTTGGAACCGTTCAGAAAATTTTAGAAACACTGACTCTTCTTGAACTTTGCTGGTCAAATACGCGATGTCTATGCTACTTGTATAACTGATGGAATACCAGCCTTCCCAGTTTGTGAGCAAAATGGGTCACATTTATATTTGTAACATGGATGTCTGTGCCTCTCTTCAACAGAGGGCTCCTCCTCCTTTTTTTTTTTTTTTTTTTTTTTTGCTGTACGTGGGCCTCTCACTGTTGCGGCCCCTCCCGCTGCGGAGCACAGGCTCCGGACGCGCAGGCTCAGCGGCCATGGCTCACGGGCCCAGCCGCTCCGCGGCATTTGGGATCTTCCCGGACCAGGGCACAAACCCGTGTCGCCTGCATCGGCAGGCGGACTCTCAACCACTGCGCCACCAGGGAAGCCGGAGGGCTCCTCCTTTAACATGTGAAAGTAAGTAGGAGGCTTGGTCTTACATATTTCTTGAGTTATCCGCACAGAAGTCTTTTCAATGCCTTATGTGATTTCCCACCATTCCAAGTTCCTCCATGATCCCCAATGGTGATACTGTTGACTCTTGTTCTGTTCTGTTTCTCTCTTGTCATCCCTGGCTGTGATGATGCTCATCTCACTAAAACCACTAGAGAGCCATGAGGGGAAAGTGTGTGTGTGTGTGGGGGGGGAAAGTGTGTGAGTGTGTGTGTGTGTGTGTGCCCGCGCACAGTTACTTTGTTTCTTTAACCTTCCTGAGACTTGTGTAATCGTTAAAACAGCACTGTCAAATAGATGTTTCTGCAGTGATGGGTATGTTCTATACAACTGGCACTGCCTGATACGGTAGTCACTAACCATGTGTGACTGATGAACACTTGAACTGTAGCTAGTGCAACTGGGAAAATAAAATTTTAACTTCCTTTAATTTTATTAAGATTTAAGTGGTCGCACGTGACTAGTGGTTACTGTAGTGGACAGCACAGATTGAAAGCATGGGTTCTGCAATCTGATTGTTGCCAGCTGTGTGATCTTGGGGGGGTCAGCCTAATTTTTCTCAGCTGTTGGATGGAGGTAATTATGTACCTACTTCATAGGCTTGGTCTGAGGATTAAATGATGCGTGTGGAGCACAATGCTTGCTTTATGAAAAGGGATCAATAATACTTAGCTGCTGTTTATTATACAGATTACCATGGCTCCAATCCTTCTTATTTGCAGGCGTGTTTCATCTTTTTTGAAGATTACCTGCTCTAAGTACTTGTAAGGTTCCCTTTGATGCACAGCACGGCCAGGAATTAATGCTTTTAATGCTTCTTCGCCACCACCTTGCCGCTGGGGTTGGGAAAGGAAGTTAGTGAATGTTTCTTAGTGAACTGACACACCTGCAGGTCGTGAAACCTCATTTGCTTCCATGGTTCCCTCTGACCCTAATGTGTCCATGGTGAGAAAAAGGTCATATTCCCCTTCAATATTAGGCCCAGTCAGAAGAATCCCCAAACAAGGGTATTGGGGCCCCAAATGAGCACTTTAATACAACAGCTCTTTCAGTTTATACAGAGACACTTTTCTCCTCTATATAAGATATAGAGGACAACTTTTGACAAGTTCTGGTAGCTGATGCATACTGTGTCCATGCCACTATGCCCAAGGACTAGGAAACCCTCAACCACCATGGTGAATTTCCACTTGGGAGGTCTGTTTTTCTGTCTTCACACTGATGTCCTAACATCCCTGGGGGTAAGCCCTGTGACTTTCAACGGAGTGAATATGGGTCCTAGGCTTTTTACTCCCATGAGACTTCTCATCTCTCAGTAATTTAGAGCAAAATGGATTAAGTGGGAGGAGAGACTGCGCCTAACTCTACCTGGTAGCATCTGAGGCCCAAATGCAAATGGCTCTACTGGGGAAAGATGATGAGCCTCAGAGCCTTCACGTCCTCTAAGGTTTGACCTTTCCTGTCTTAGTCCCTGAGAAACTTAGCCCCATTCTTTTGTGATTCCTTCCACTAAGCAGTGAACTTTCCTAAACAATTACCAAAATAGGAGGGTATTCATCTCGCAGTAAATTCTTCTTAACTTAGGGGTTTATTGATATCTGAATAGATTTTAAGGCAGTCCTAGAGAGAGTATTTGCTTTACAGGATAATTGTGAAACATTAAATATGAATTCACTGTGCTAGCAATAGGAATTCTGTCTGTTCAAAAGAGGGAGGTGTATATGTTTCAGTCACTTTTTTAAAAAAGTGCTGGTGGTATGTTTCCACCTATTGGTTTTTGAGGCTTTTCTCTCCAAATGCTTGCTTGAACAAAGAAATAATCAGTAGCTATTCTTGTGTATAGAAGGATAAAAAAGTCAATCCTTTGTGATATGCAATAGGGAGAAGTATTTTGAAAATGCATTTTAGCTATAACACAATGAATATATAATGACAGTGATTCCCTGATTTTAAGCCTATGGGTTATGTGTGCATTAAACACTATTTCAACAATAAAGTAAGAAGTTCAAGAAAATCCTGTTTGTAAAAGACCCATAATAATACAAAAGTGAGGGCTGCTGAAGGAAAAATAATATAAAACATCCTTTCACACTCATTTACTTTGTAATTATTAGTTAATGATCCCATATTTCTTGGATTGACTTTCTTTTTTCGGGGGGGGAGTTAAAAGAAATTTTATTTATTTTTTAATTAATGTTTATTGTAGTATGGTTGCTTTACAATGTTGTGTTAGCCTCCACTGCACAACAAAATGAATCAGCCATACACATACATATATCCCCTCCCTTGTGGACTTCCCTCCCATTTAGGTTACCACAGTGCATTAGGTAGAGTTCCCTGTGCTATAAAGTATGTTCCCATCTGTTGTCTATATTATACATAGTATCAATAATGTATATGTGTCAATCCCAGTCTCCCAATTCCTCCCTCCCTACCCCTTTCCCCCTTTGTATCCCTTGGTATATTCTATGTCTCTCTTTCTCCTTTGCAAATAAGATAATCTATACCATTTTTCTAGATTCCACATATATGCGTTATTATACGATATTTGCTTTTCTCTTTCTGACTTACTTCACTCTGTTTGACAGTCTCTAGGTCCATACACATTTCTACAAATGGCCTAATTTTGTTCCTTTTTATGGCTGAGTAATATTCCATTGTATATATGTATCACATCTTCTTTATCTATTACTCTGTTGATGAACCTTAAGGTTGCTTCCCTGTCCTGGCTATTGTAAATAGTGCTGCTGTGAACATGGGGGTGCATGTTTCTTTTTGAATTATGGTATTCTCTGAGTATATGCCCAGTAGTGGGATGGTTGGGTCATATAGTAGTTCTATTTTTAGATTTTTAAGGAACCTCCATATTGTTCTCCATAGTGGCTGTATCAATTTACATTCCCACCAACAGTGTATGAGTGTTCCCTTTTCTTCACACCCTCTCCAGCATTTATTGTTTGTAGATTTTTTTGATGATGGCCATTTGGACTGGGTGAGGTGATACCTCATTGTAGTTTTGATTTGCATTTCTCTAATAATTAGTGATGTTGAGCATCTTTTCATGTGTTCGTTGGCCATCAGTATGTCTTCTTTGGAGAAATGTCTATTTAGGTCTTCTGCCCATTTTTTGATTGGGTTGTTTGTTTTTTAGATATTGACCTGTATGAGCTGCTTGTATATTTTGGAGATTAGTCCTTTGTCAGTTGCTTTGTTTGCAAATATTTTCAACCATTCTGAGGGTTGTCTTTTCGTCTTGCTTATGGTTTCCTTCGTTGTGCAAAAGCTTTTAAGTTTAATTAGGTCCCATTTGTTTATTTTTTTTTTATTTTCATTACTCTAGGAGGTCAATCAAAAAAGATATTTCTGAGATTTATGTCAAAGAGTGATTGGCCTATGTTTTCCTCTGAGAGTTTTATAGTGTCTGGTCTTACATTTAGGTCTTTAATCCATTTGGGGTTTATTTTTGCGTATGGTGTTAGGGAATGTTCTAATATCATTCTTTTACATGTAGCTGTCCAGTTTTCCTATCTCCACTTATTGAAGAGGCTGTCTTTTCTCCATTGTGTATTCTTGTTGTTGTTGTTGTTGTTGTTTTGCGGTATGCGGGCCTCTCACTGTTGTGGCCTCTCCCATTGCGGAGCACAGGCTCCAGACGCACAGGCTCAGCGACCATGGTTCACAGGCCCAGCCGCTCCACGGCACGTGGGATCTTCCCGGACTGGGGCACGAACCCGTGTCCCCTGCATCGGCAGGCGGTTTCTCAACCACTGTGCCACCAGGGAAGCCCCCATTGTATATTCTTGCCTCCTTTGTCGTAGATTAGGTGACCATAGGTGCATGGGTTTGGATTGACTTTCTTTTGAAATTTCCTTTATGTATTTTTTATGTTTTGATTTCATGTGGAGTAGTCATAATTCTTGGGTATATGAGGAGGAGAGTTTATGAATAAAAGTTAATACTACTGTTTCAAGTGAGAAGAACTATTAAAATTTTACAATATTGTTTAATCAAAAAGTGCCTTTAATTACAGAGGAATATATGGTCAAAGCCAGAATATGGATGGTAGAATATTTACTTTTACAAACCTACTGAAACCTGGGGATTATTATTTTTTTCTCTACTTCTATTCTAGGACTCCAATTAACATATATTTTACATATCTCTCTATTCTTCCACAGGTTACTGAGGTTCTGTTCATGCATTCTTTCTTTCTTTTAAGGCTGTTTATTTATTTATTAATCAGGAGAATATCGAACAAAAGTTTAATAACATGTGTACATGGGAGAGACCCCGGAAAAGCCCTCACCTTAAATAGAAGCCCTCACCTGAAATACCATCCTAACTAAAGACATAAGAGGATGTTGAGGGTAGGGAGTCAGTTATGGAAGGCTACCAGGAAAAGCACAGTAACTATGATTAGCTGACATAACATTCAGAAAGTTGAAGCCCCTGACGTGTGACAACATTGTGTTCATTGTATTGCAAAGACACTGGTCTTCATTGCAGTAGTTGTCAAGCTCAAAAGCAAAATTAGCAATATCAATTTTGTCTGCTATTCTAATGGAATATATGGTTCCATGTGAGTGAATTTTCTATGTAAGTGAAGCACTGCTATTTTCTTTAATGAGATTATAAGCTCCTTGAGGACAGAGACCAAGAATTATTTATTTAAAGTATATTTCCTAATGTAAGAACTACAGTATTAGGCACAAGCACTTAAAGAATACACCTTTTGATTTCTACATAATTTAGTTTTCACAGCCTCATTGAAAGGAGCAGGGTGGGTCGAAGGAATCCTACATGCACGCTCTGGAACACTTATTTGTTTAGGTGCTTTCATCCTCTCCCAGACACTTAGCCTTCTGTTTAGCTCACCTCCGTATCCTTGACAACAGTCAAGCGCCAGGTCAGTGACCTCCACGGTGTCAAATAGCTTGACCTGACGACTTTGGAGTTACATTCTCTGAGTCTGTGTTTTCACTTTGCTAATTGCTAGTTGACTGACCTTTTGCTAATTATTTTCCTTGAGTCTCAGTTTCTTCATCTGTAAAGCTGGGAAACTGATGCAAAGTTGTTATGAGACTTGCATAGAGAGATTCATGTATGTGCACTTAACCCAGTGTCTGACATACAATAGGCACCAATAAATGTCTCCTCCCTCCCCTCCCCTCCCTCCCCTCCCCTCCCCTCCCCTCCCTCCCCTCCCCTCCCCTCCCCTCCCCTCCCCTTCCCTCCCTCCCCTCCCCTCCCCTCCCCTCCCCTCCCCTCCCCTTCCCTCCCTCCCCTCCCCTCCCCTCCCCTCCCTTCCCTTCCCTTCCTTTCCCTCCCCTCCCCTCCCCTCCCCTTCCCTTCCCTTCCCTTCGTTTCCCTTCCCTCCCCTCCCCTATTTCTCTGCAGGATGGATATTCTTTTCCCTTGTTTTATAGATGAAGTAATTGAGGTATAAAGAAAGATATGTGACTTACCAAAGTTCACTTTTATATTTAGGAAAAGCACCAGAATTAGACTCTAGCTCCCGATCTCCTAGTCATGTTTCTGCTATTAGATCATGCCGCCTTGTGTTTGTTTAACAAAGTCCATAGATTGGATTTGGGGGCTCAAGACCAAATGAAGAAATAGATAACAAATTTCAAACAAAAAGACAATGAGAATTTTATTAACTTATAGCAATGTTTCTTCATTGTAGACTCAGTAAAAGGCTCTAAGTTTAGTCTTATGTCAGGTTTGAGTTGAATGTGGCAAAGTTACTGCCTTAAGGAATCTACAGGTGGTAGAAATAAAAAGACAGGAATCCAAAGGATGATAATCCAATGCAATGCATCATAAGAGCCTCATGAGCCCTGTATAGCACTAAGGGAATTCAGAGAGGTGGGAAGGGTCTTCTAGAAGGTAGCATGTTTGGGCAAGTGTAATGATCCCCTCTCCATCATCGTGGGTGGGGTTGAAGAGGACTCCAGTACTACTCATTTTCAAGTTCTTCTGCCAGTGCTACTTATTCCATATTTTACATACTGTCATCATAGAAAACACCTGGATTTGGGTTCAAAGAACCCAGAACTCTTTATAAAAGCAGTTGTGCAAATATTTTTGTTGCCTTATCTCTATGTGGAACAGCTGTCCTGGAAAGTATTGCATTTGCTTCCCACATTTAATTAGTCACTAATGACCAATAGGGGCTATAAATGAGTTCTTTGCCTTTGTTGATGATTCAGGTCAAGCATGGCAGATGGTTCCTTATGCTGAATTCTCCAACAAGCGTCTATTACAAGAAGGTGGATGCCTCAAGTTCAATAGAACAGCCAAGAGAAAACAGTTTGCAGATGGCCAGCGTTCCTGGCATGGGGATATTTCACCACAAAGTTCAGCCTTCCTTTCAAAGCTGGCCTTCCTTTCTGCTTTCTTCCTACTCCTTCCTTCCTTGCTGCCTCCTTCCTCCCTTCTTTTTCGTTGATATTTTCTTTATTTCTTGTGTTCCTACCCAAGAGGAGTATACCAAAGAAACAGAGACTATGGTTTCATCCCAGGTGGAATTGACAATAAATTTAAGGAGGCAAAAAACCTGAAACATAAAATGATTTGTGGATAGAGATAAGTGTAGGGTGAGGAAGCCCAACCCATATTCTTAAAGGCGGAGAGAACTCACAGTAAGTAAGTGATCCATTTGAGGCGGGGTTTGCCAGGAAAGTTTCTTGAAGCCAGTTTGCTTACTTTCTTTCCTACTTGCTCTAAAGCAAGTTATTTCAGGTTCTAGTCATTTGATTCCATATGCATTTTGTTCTTTATCCACATCATCAGCATATCTACATTTTGGGGGGCTTATCATCCAACCCAAGCTGACTGATGCCTAGTGTTCTTATCTTGTTTCCTACTGTTTATATAGTGTTCAAACTTAAGGCCAATTTATGATCAGTCTTTTTATTCTCCATATATTCTTACATGGGTCTGACTACAGCTTCCCGTGGGATTACAATAGTGATGTACAGGTGACGGTGATAACAAGAGGGCTTGTTTTGAGCACGATTTGATTCCATACTCCAAATTAAAACTTCCTATTGGCTAAACATTGCCAGGGAAATCTTTGGTAGTACAAAGGCAAAGAACAAATGTTTACTGAGGACATGCTATGCTAGATATGGTGCTGTGTATTTTAGACAAATCCATTCAATTATTACTCACAATAACTTCAGTTTACAAAGGAAGGAACTGAGGTTTACAGAGATAAGTCTACTTGCTTAAGATCATACAACTCGTATATGTTGGAGCTAGAATTCAAACTTAGGTCTCTCTCACTCCCAAATCCATACCTTTTGCACTATGCTAAAAAGCTTCCCTAATATAGGGCTTGTAAAGGGTTCCCAGATACTTGGGAATGCAACAGAATCCCAGATATGCCACTGCCTCCAAAGCCACTGTCACTGCCCTGGTGGGAAGAACTGGAATCAAGGGCTCGTGGGTGCTCCAGGAAATGCTGTGGAAACTGAGTGATGTGAGTGAAGATGGCTAGGGAGAGGAAGATGGCTAGTGTAAAAGATGTTCCTCTATCATCACTTTTATGTTCAGCTATGAACACTCTGCCGTAAAGAAGGTCTGTGTTTCCAATGTTATGGCTCTGTAGTTCCACTCACCCTGCCTACTGTTCATAGCTTTTTGGGGAGAGTACCAGTGTTGCCTCTATAGAGTCTAGGTGGTGTCATTCACCTTATAGATCCAGAACCAATGTCCCCTCAGATTGTCTTAGGGCAGGGACCAGTCATCTGATTCAGTCTCAGTCAACTATTATGGTGTCTTATTCCTTCAAGGATCTCATTGCCTTTTTTGGCATCCCACCTTGGACAAAGCCAATGCAGTCTGTCCCATTAGCTTTTATAACTTTAAATCTCTGTGGAAATACTTAGTAATTTTAGTTCCTTTTCCTTAGGAGGCTTTGGGTTCTTTATATACATTGTACACGTAATTTCCAGAAACCTCCGTACCCACTTCTCAATGGTATAAGAGAGGGGTGGCTTGCCCTCATCTGTTAAATATTGGACCTTGGTCTTTAGTTCACTCAAAATGTGATTTCTGCTTAATCTCATAAGGAGAGTAACCAAATACATGCTCCTTTCTAAATGAGATGACAGTACTCTCTGTGGCCTGGTACTTCTCAAGCTCAGCCCCAGTTTTGGATGGCCTAACTTCCTCATTCTGTTACCATCCATGAACCAAAGCTGACTGGAGGTCAAAGAAAGGCAATAGCAGGAAAGCCTATTTAGAACAAGACACAGACATACAGGAACTGAAGGAGGGAAGTGCATGAGTGGTGGATGGGGGAAGGGAAGTGAGGGAGTGAATTTTTAATAGAGAAGGGTTTTGACTTTGAGGCAGCTTCTTCCTTGTGACAGGGACAGATTCGAAGTGAATGAAGCTTAAGCTTCAAGCCTCTCACGTGCATGAGACTCTTCCAAGGCCCTGGGAGAGATTCTATAAATTTTTGTCTATAATTTTATGCTTTTTTTTAAAAAAAAGGAAATTCCCTTCCCTCACATTGTATAAGCTTCAGGCTCCACAAAGCCTGGTTTCATTCCTGCTCTTTTAGAACGGTTCTTGCTAACACAGAGACCAATCCTAGCTTGACTAGTCGAGAACTAAGACTGCATTGGTAATTATACACCCTGGCTGGAGGGGCTGCTTAGCGGGAAGAGGTAAGTTGGAACTTCTGGCAGCCCATTTTGTTTGGGCCAGGGATGCTAAGTAAGTTTCATTTCAAGGGTCAGCCTCAGTCACAGTCATGGTAGTGGTTCTGTTGACAAGGGTTCTGAAGCCGGGTTCATGAGAGGCAAGAAGTGATGGCCACTACGGAGACCTACCCAGTACTAGCCTTGATGTGGGTTGGACTCCATCTCCCTGGTCCAAGTGGGAAGCTGCAGTGTTACAAATATGGCTGGAAAAAATACAGAGCAAAGGGATGTCTTTTTCTGTGGTGTCTTTCAGAAAACACAAAACAATTCTTTTTATCTGGCTTCATGAATCATACAAAATGTTAGGACACCTGGCAAAGGGAGAGTCTTCATAAGACATGTACTGAGCCTGGCTAATGGCTGTCCCTTGAAAGCAGAGCCCGACGCTGAACAGAAAGTGGGCGAGTGCCTCTGAGTATTTTCTCTGTCATGAGTCTGCACGTCACACAGAGACTTAGTGGTCATTTTCCATATGTGGAGTGAGGATGTCAAATGCTGTATTCTGGGCTTAACACATTCAAAGAATCAAAAATCATGGTTCATTAAACAGTTAATAGGTTACAGCAGATTTATACCATGCACTTTTCCTAAATAGTGTGTGTCATGGGTTGAATTATGTACCCTTCCCCCCAGCCCCCACCATCCATTCAGTGTCTCAGACTATGACTGTGTTTGGAGAGATGGGCTTTAGAGAATTAATTAAATAAAAATGAGGTCATTAGGGTGGGCCCCAATCCAATATGACTGGTGTCCTTATAAAAAGAGAAGATTAGGACACATATACGCATAGAGGAAGAGTGCCATGTGAACATGAAGATGGCCCTCTACAAGCCAAGGAGAGAGGCCTCAGAAGAAATCAAACCTGCACCCTGATCTGAGATTCCTAGCCTCCAGAGCAATTAGAAGTAAATTTGTGTTGCTTAAGTCACCCAATCTCTGATACTTCGTTGTAGCAGCCCTAGAAAACGATCACGGTGTGTTTGCAACGTTCCTTTGGGATTTTGTTCTTTTCCATATACTGTGAAATGTCACATATTTTTATGTTTTCTGTTCTATTCATGTTTATTGAAAAGTTCTCTCCTCATTTTTTCCTTTTTTTTTTTTTTCTTTGACCATGCAAGCTCTGGGCAGAACATTTAACAGTGGTGATTTTTGCCACAAGCTAGACTGACTTGATGATATTTCTATTTAGACTGCCAACAAGATTTATTGAGAAGCTGGTGAAAAGGAGGACAATTCAAATTAATTTCACTGAAATGTACTGGAAGATGTAAATAACCCTTGGTTTGAAAATCTGGTTAGCAGTCCTGCCAGTCCAGAAAAATGTTGCTGGAGAGAAAATAGCAGAGAAGATTATAAAAGTACAGGCTTATCACAAAAGAGGCTGTTTTGATCTATATTTTGAATAACATGGTTGAGGTTAGTAATATGTTTATTTCAGAAACAAGATGATGAATTTCTATAATCAAGATGATGAATTTCTGTAATTATTTGGTGTGTATCATAATCACCTGTAGAGTCAGCAAATGATGTGCACTGTAGCCCTCAAAGGCTGAGATCACAGGGAAAAAAACACATCTTGATTTGCCATAATTCATTAACCAGAGTTCATTTGCAGTCTGCTCTTAGGAGGAAAATGTGCAACAAAAAACAAACATGCAAGGCATTTGAAAACAAATAATCAAATTTCTAGAGTGTAGAAATTCAGGCCAATCATATATCATGTACATCTATATCTAAATGTTTATTTAATATGAATTATTGGCTATTGGCAAGAATTAGGTAGGATACTGAAGTAATGCAAATCTTCAATCATCGAAAACTGAGTTAATTTATTTTTGTTCATTATACAGCATTTACTAAGGCAAGGAAGTAAGCTGGTTATATTAAGAAGGCATTTTCCATAGCAAGGGTAAAAACAAATGAGCTTTCCTGTTTACTTGTCATCTAAGCAAGAACTTCAAAGAATAAACATCAGCCTTTAGAAACAGAGGTATATTGTGTTTCCAGTTTCACTAGCAAGAGCCCTTTCATACTAGTCACTCACATATAAATGTTGACTTGTTGGCTTTCAAAACTTTCTGATATTTTTTATTAAAGACACAGATTTTTTTAAAAAGGGTTTTCTAAGGAAATTTGACTGTCAACCCCTTGCACTCATCTGCCAGAACTGCTAGGTGGGCAGCCATCTGCAAGGAGTCTTTCACCGCGGATGCTGTAAACCCCTGGTATGAGCCTCCATCCTCTCTTGCCTGGACCACTGCAGTAGCTTCCTATAGAGTCTACCGCACCTTAATCCTCTGTAGTCTGTGCTCAACACAACAACCAGTGTGATAATTTAAAATATGTGTGTCACAAATGCTGGAGAGGGTGTGGAGAAAAGGGAACCCTCTTGCACTGTTGGTGGGAATGTAAATTGATACAGCCACTATGGAGAACAGTATGGAGGTTCCTTAACAAACTAAAAATAGAATTACCATATGATCCAGCAATCCCACTCCTGGGCATATACCCAGAGAAAACCATAAGTCAAAAAAACACATGCACCCCAGTGTTCATTGCAGCACTATTTACAATAGCCAGGTCATGGAAGCAACCTAAATGCCCATCGACAGACGAATGGATAAAGAAGATGTGGTACATATATACAATGGAATATAACTCAACCATAAAAAGGAACGAAATTGGGTCATTTGTAAAGACATGGATAGATCTAGAGACTATTGTACAGAGTGAAGTAAGTCAGAAAGAGAAAAGCAAATATCGTATATTAACGAATATATGTGGAATCTAGAAAAATGGCACAGATGGACCAGTTTGCAAGGCATAAATAGAGACACAGATGTAGAGAACAAACGTATGGACACCAAGGAGGTAAAGTGGAGGGGGTGGGAGTAGTGGTGTGATGAATTGGGAGATTGGGATTGACACGTACACACTGATGTGTATAAAATGGATGACTAATAAGAACCTGCTGTATAAAAACTAATAAATTAATTTTAAAAAATAAAATAAAATAAAATATGTGTGTCATTTCATGGTTCTCCTTAGTTCAAACCCTCTATGACTTTTGATCTGTTTCAGAGTAAAAACCAAAGACCTGACAATGGCCTCTATGGCCCTCCATGATTTGCCCTGTCCCTCTGTCCCTTCTGTCACTGGCTTGACTTGTCCTGCTTATCCCCTCTGCTCTAGCGGTGCTGACCTCTTTGCTATTTCTTAATCCTGCCAAGCCCATTCCCTCTGTCTGGAATGTTCTTTCTGCAGTTGTTTACATGACTCCTTCCTCCACACCTTTGGGTTTTTGCTCATGTCACTCTCTCAGAGAGACTTTTCTCTTGCTTTAAAACTGCCAGCCCTCCACAGCAGCACTTCCCATTCCCTGGCCCTGATTTGTTTTTCTCTATCAGTCGTATCACCTATGATTTAGTCTCTACTTGTTTGTTTTATTGTCCTTCTTCCTCCACTAGGATAAAAACTCTGTGAAGGCAAGGATTTTAGTCTGTTTTGTTCACTGCCTAGAATCCTGTTTGGCCCATAGGAGAGCCAATAAATATTAGTTTAAGGAATGAATGACTGATGAGGACTTTCCCCAGTAACTTATTTACTTATTTGTCAAAGGCGCCAGCAAGAGAACTCAGAAAGAAACTAAATGAAATTCTAACAATGGGTTAGGGCTCAATGAAATGGAATGAAATAGAGGGAAATAGCAAAGCATTTTGTCTAGTGCCATCTTGCATTCTGCGGGATTTGACAATAACATAAAAAAGCAAAAAGAGATAGACTGATATTTCCATAATAACATCTCTTTCTATATACTAAGACCATAAAAGAAACAAGTAGGCTACAAAACATTCTCTTTCAAGATAATAATATTTCTTTCATTCTTTCTTCCTATTTGTTTTTTGTTTGTTTGCCTAATCACATAAATTATAAAAATTAATGACAGAGATGGGCCATTTTCCAGAGGTTTGACAAGTGAAAAATCCACTGATGCATTTTTTCTTGTTGCCGTTGAACAGATTTTCAAATGAAGAAGTTTAACTACTTGAGTTTTATAATTGCAGGCATCTGCTAATTACAGCTGTTCCTACGAACTGGATTGGAATATACTTTTTTCCTTTCTCCTCAAATTAAAACCTGACATAAAAATAGCCATTGCTAATTTGAGGATGATAATTTCAGCATTTTGGCTCCCAGTTATTTAGCATCTTACAGAAAAGCACTTGCTTGACTGCTCACTGGCAAAGATAAGTGAAGCCTTTAACCAATGTAAAATGATGGGATAAGATTTACATGTGCTCTCAAAGTAGTAACCTACTTCCTGGGTGAGGACAACTTTCAAAATAGATGTTAAGTACCAAAATATATGATTTCCCCTTCAGATAGTGATATAGAAATCCTGTGTTTCCTCATAGTGTATATCCTGGTTTTCTTCCGATCCCCTACCAGTTCTAGCATCTATCAAAAGCCTGGCTTGGAGAAGTAATGTTTAAAGACATCTAGGGGAAAGGAAGTAAAAGGCAGTGAGTATCTGTGCATTAATAATTTTTTCTCCATGACACAAAACACAATTTCTTACCAATTGTGTTTCCCTTTTTGCTATGGCCGCCAGGAAGCTCCAAGTCATGTTTATTAATAATTTTAGTAACAAAGTGAGCACTTGGGGCTAGCATATTTGCTTCTTCCAGGTATTCATGGCCTCCAGATATTTGTGCTTTTTCATTTACATTGCATTATTGTGTATGCCTATGGTGAGCACCTTCACATTGATTTATAAAATATATGGATTATAAAAGAAACAGAACCTTATTTTAGTCCTAAATGGCTTCTTTGTCCTCCTTTCCCCTTTCTTCCTACCCCAATGCCAGCAGCCTGATAAAAAGTTGACATAATGAAAAATAATAAAATTACTTTGTTTAGATTGCATTATGGTCTAGGCCTATGTAACTAACAGCACTGACAATATTTAGAGGCCTTCTATTAATAACTGAATTGTTGTATTGGTTTACTTAATTATGATGAAACAACCAAACTGAAGTTTCTGCAGTCTGGAGGGAATTATTAAAACATAAATAAGAATTATTAAAACATAAATAAAACAATGTCAGCAAATTGCAGTGTGACTATGATTCTGTGTTCTCATGTCTGTGAATAAGAGGATCAAATGCTGGAAGTGAGCTCAATGGGCTTGTTAGACGGGCTTGTCTGTTTTAGCAAGTTTATCCCCAGTGTCTGAAACATAGTACAGGCTCAATGAATATTTGTTGAATGACTATTGAATGAATATAATTTACCATATATGATGTTATATAAACTGTACGTATGAGATGAAGCCTCATTCAGTTGTATTTCTAAGTGGAACATAGCCTGAGTGGTGATGGGAGGGAGGAAATAATGGAGAGATTTCTCCCTAGAACCCACATAGTTACAATTTTGGTGTTCTTCTTGCCTTGGATAGATCTAGATTTCCATTTGGTGTTATTTTTCCTCTGCCCAAAGGATTTCCTTTAACATTTCTTGTAGGGAAGTTTTGCTGTAGATAAATTCTTTCAGCTTTTGTATGTCTCAATAAATCTTCATTTCTGAAGGCTATTTTTACTGAATATAGAATTCTAGGTTGACAGATTTTTGTCTTTCAGTGCTTTTTAGATGTTGCCCCATTGTCTCTTGGTTTTGCTGTTTACAACAAGAAGTCTGCTGTCATTTTTATCTTTGGTCCTCTGTACTTAATGTCTTTTCACTGGTTTCTTTGAAAGATTTTCTCTTTATCATTGGTTTTAGGCGATTTGTTAATGATGTGACTTGGCGTAGTTTTATTTATACTTCTTGTACTTGGAGTTTTTTTGAGCTTCTGGATATTTTTGTATTTCTATAAATATTCTTGAGATTTGTTCTGGGATTCAGTTAAGTTACTTGGAAACAGTTTGATCCTTTTAGTCTTGTTTTTAGGTTTTGCTAGGTGGGAGCAGAACCGTCTTTTGTCTAGGGCAGATTTTGCCCCACTACACAGGGCAAATTCTTCTGATCACTCAATCCGATGTCTCATTAATTATGTGTTTTTCCACTCTAGCTGGTGGGAACAGGAACTATTTCTGGCTCTGTCTGAGCTCTGGGAACTATTCTTTCTAATCCTTTTGGGCAGTTGTTTCCCAAACCTTCGACAGTTTTCTCACACACGTGATGATCATTACTCAGCTGAAGACTCAAGGGTGACCCTTTGCAGATCAGAGCTCTCTCTGGTATATTACCCTGCAAATTCTAACTTCTTTAGCCTTCCTAAACTCCCAGCTCCAGCTCTTTAACTCAGGCAAATTGTGGGTCCCAGCTGGAAGGGTCTAATCCTCCTCCCTGTGTTTCTCACATCCACTCATCAGGCTAACCTGAGCATGAGCTCATGGTTAAGGCCAAGGAGCATGGTTGGAAAGAGAGCAAGCTAACTGGACAAAGAAAATTACATGAGTGAGCCCAGAATCAAGAGATGAAAAACTGAAGGACTGTTACTGCAATGAGTCTGCATAACCAGCTTTATGGCCCTTGATGCATGTTGTCAACTTATTCTTTAGAAAGAATATACAATGTTACCAGCAATTATATGTATATCTGTTTTTATATGGTCTATTCATCTTTGAGTTTTACATATTGATTTATCTTTTCAGTTCTTGGTCATATACTTGATTTTTCTTCTTGAGGAAACTGGTTATGAGTCATTTACATCATATGACTCTTCTCTTGTTTATGAATATATATATAGTATAATTTCTTTATTGATTAGCCTTGCAAATAATCATCTAAACTCCAGAAATATTGATTAATGTAAATTTTTTCTCTCTCAGTCAATGGAATTATATGAACACTTTAGGAGATATAACCAATACTAGCCTTTATTTTGATGGGAAATTTCCATAAGAACAGTTTACTTAGAGACGAGTGTGACTGAGAAACAATATGGAAGTTAGAAATGGATTTAAAAGCAAAGACGTTTAGAAATGCAAGGACTAGATGTTATCTAGTACAATGTCCTCTTTATAAAGATATGTACAAATAAGAAAACTGGGGCATAGAGCAGTTTAGTTACTTGTCCAAAATGAAAAACCTATTAGTGATGCAGGGTCTGGTACACAACAGGTATGTAATAAGAATTTTTTGAGTGAATAAATAAAATACAAGACTGGAATTTATGTCTCCTATGTTTGGTACTCTCAATTATATGATCAATGTCTCTAGGATTGAAAACTCGCCTCAGCTACAGGACAGAGAGAAGCAAACTGGATCCATTTAGGGAAGCACAAACTTTCAGGGTATTAAAAAAAATTTCCTCAGTAAGAGATTGTGATGGCTTTCTACAAACATCCAAGTAGTAGATGTCTTACTGTTCTCCAGAGGTGTGTGGGCCAATGAGTGAAGATGTGAATGAGGGAGGATGTCACACCCTCATGTTAGCAAAGGTGATACCAATGAGGCAGCTCCCCAAAGCCTTGGGAATGTGGAGACTTAGACTAGATTAGGGGAAAATAGTCTAAGACAGTGGTACAGTTCAGGTCTGATAAATTCAGCTGTGTGAATAATGAATAGATAGAATGCAAAAAAAGTATATCCATTCCCAATGTCAGGATGTAATTCTTGTATGGAATTTGGTCTATTTTAACTTTATGTTGCTTTTAATGCCTAGGATGTCAGCTCATCAGGAATGTCTAGTAAAGTTTATCTTTTTGTAAATTACCTCTTTATCAAGTGAAGTATTAGAACTTTTACTAAATGACTAATCTGGTACCAGGTACAAGCCTGAGGGTATTAACAGTGTTTCAACATAAAGCAATGAAAAAGACAATCCTCAGTTGTTAACTACTGGTTTCCCACAGATCAAGAAAGCTAATAACTCAGCACAGCCATTTAGGCTCCTGGGGACAGGATGAGGTAGGGTGAGGGATTGGACAGGTGATGGTTATGCAGGAATGAATGGCCCAGCCCCCCAAGAACTGGACTAAATCTCCCGCAGTCTTGTTTAGTAAGAATTTTATGGTTGACTGACTTGAAAAATGTTTTCCATGGTCTGTTGGTGTTAATTATCAACAGGTATTGCTGGGTATTTGCAGCTGGCCCTGGCAGGAGTGCTCCGGAGAGAACTAAGACACAACAGTCCTGGAAATTTGGCAACTGTGGTGATAAGGGAGATAGAAACTCATAGATGTGATTTGCATTTTTTAGTCCACAACAATGAAGATTGACAGGATTTTTGTATAAAGTTTATAAAGTCATGAAGAAGCATACACAGTGGTGAGCTCTCCAAGGGCAGGAGTGTCTTGGTCTTTCTTCCACCTGAAGACTTTGCATTCAGTATTTCCTCTGCCTGGAATGTGCATGCTTGCCTCTCGGTATTCAGGTCTTAGCTAAATGCCACCTTCTCAGAGAGGCCTTCCTTGTTAACCCAGTCTAAACTAATTTCCCCTATACCCATCCACTTCACTTTCTCACACATCATTCTGCCTGCTTGTCTTCACGGTATTCATCATTATCTGCAATTAAATGCTTTTGTGTTGATTGTATGTCCTATGCTGGTGTTTAAGTACCAGGAGAGAAATAATACTGTCTGTCTTGGTTGCCGTGATATCCCAGAGCTCACTAAATGTTTGTTGAGTAATTGAATGGAGCAAGCATAGCTTATTCAGTGAGTCATAAAATCACGTCAGAAGTAGAGTATATATCCATCAACAACCCAATCAAAAAATGGGCAGAAGACCTAAGTAGACTCTTCTCCAAAGAAGATATACAGATGGCCAAGAGGCACATGAAAAGCTGCTCAGCATCACTAATTATTAGAGAAATGCAAATCAAAACTACAATGAGGTATCCCCTCACACCAGTTAGAATGGGCACCATCAGAAAATCTACAAGCAACAACTGCTGGAGAGGGTGTAGAGAAAAGGGAACCCTTTTGCACTGTTGTGGGAATGTAATTTGATACAGCCACTATGGAGAACAGTATGGAGGTTCCTTAAAAAACTAAAATAGAATTACTATATGACCCAGCAATCCCACTACTGGGCATATACCCTGAGAAAACCATAATTCAAAAAGACACATGCACCCCAATGTTCATTGCAGCACTGTTTACAATAACCAGGACATGGAAGCAACCTAAATGTCCATCAACAGACAAGTGGATAAAGGAGATGTGGTACATATATACAATGGAATATTACTCAGCCATAAAAAGGAATGTAATTGGGTCAGTTTTACAGACGTGGACAGACCTAGAGACTGTCATACAGAGTGAAGTAAATCAGAAAGAGAAAAACAAATATCGTATATTAATGCATATATGTGGAATCTGGAAAAATGGTACAGATGAACCCGTTTGCAAGGCAGAAATAGAGACACAGATATAGAGAACAAATGTATGGACACCAATGGGGGAAAGTGGGGGTTATGATGAATTGGGAGATTGGGATTGACATATATACACTAATATGTATAAAATAGATAACTAATAAGAACCTGCTGTTTAGTACAGGAAACTCCACTTTGCTGTACAGTAGAAACTAACACAGCATTGTAAAATAACTATACCCTAATTAAAGAGAAAAAAAAGAACTTTGGGTACAAAAAGTCAATGTTTTTTGGTGATGGTAATAGGTAGGATTGACTATATAATTTATCATCAACCAGCAAAGCTTTGAAAATTAAACAGGTTTTAAAAATATAATATGACTATGAAATTTAAAAAAAAGTAGAGGGTATGTCTTGACACTAAAAGTGAGTTTTCATGTTCATTAGAGATATTATAGAACATCTATAAGAGTTTCTACCTTGGTAATATTAGTTGGTTCACAAAGGCATGAAATATTAGTGAATGATAGATCCAGTAAAGTTCATTAAAAGACAGTAAGGATTGTGGCATGCAGCTGTAGATGGTTTTTTTAAAACATATCTTTATTTATTTATTTTTGGCCACACCATACAGCTTGCAGGATCTTAGTTCCCCAGCCAGGGATCAAACCCATGCCCCCTGCAGTGGAAGTACAGAGTCCTAACCACTGGACTACCAGGGAATTCCCTGTAGATGTCTTTTACAAAATGTCCTTTGTTTTTTCCTGTCAGAAAGCAGAATACTGTACAGAGTGGTTTGTGGTATGATCCAGAATAATGTTTTTAAATTTTTCTGTATCACATCTTTATTGGAGACCCCAGAGAGAGAGCACGTCTCTCAGTTAGAGATGGGATAAGGCAGGAGGAGACTTTGGGATATGACATGGAGGGATTTCTTTTCTACCTGAGAATCTACCTAATTGTGGTGACGCCTTGGGGCTCTGATCAAGCAACATTTATATGACGTTAGACAATGTAAAGAAGAGAAAGAGGAGGGGGAGAAGGAGAAGGAAACAGGCTTCTTGTGATTTCACAAGGGTTAATTTCACCTGAAAACACACTTTGTACAAAACCGAAAATAGACACTCTATGTGGTCTGAGGTTTGAGCAAAGAATCAAGGAGATTTGACAAGTGCTGACTTTTGGACCCATACACTGCCCGAATTTGAACCCTGACTCATAACCTTTCTGAGCCTCAGTTTCCTCACCTGTAAAATGGGGATAGTAATAGTAGCCACCTTCTAATTTTGTCATGAATGTTAAATGAGTCAATACAGTGGAAGTGCTTAGAATGGAATGGGGCCTGACACATAAATGTTAGTGTTTTGCTTTTTTACATAGAAGGAGCCAAGTAGCCAGTTACATAGGAATTGGTGGTAGAGGAGTCAAGTGTTTAATGGCACAGAAAAGGGTATTAGGAAAGAGAGTTAAGGGGAAAACAGAATAGGACTAGAGTTATTGTTCAAGAAGCCTGAGGAAGCTAACAGAGGAGGCTGAAAAACACGTCAATTTTCATACTGTGGAACCGCACAGTTTTGGGTGGTTGGAAGCTAAAAAGCCTTTGTGCATGGGATTATCGTGGACCCAGGAGAGCCCCATGGACCTGAGTACTGGAAGTGGGATTGTAGAATGCCTACTTGGCAATACACAGTGGTTTATCCAAGCTTAGCTAAAGCTTTTATCCTCTCAAGCATCTATGTGCTTCCCTGTTTAGGAGACCATGTTGGAATTTAAGACTCAGAGTCAACAGCACTGAGCTATAGGATCAGATAGGCATCAAACACTTGGAGGCAGATAAAAACACACGTTCTGGCAGTACCTGGATTATTTGCCTCAAAGCCAGATGAAGTTGCAAGCAGCTTTACTAATTACAGGGTGGGAAACTCTAGAAGTTTTCTAAAGAGCAGGGAGTGGTAAATGGAAAATAATACCACAGTAGTCATAATGACTAATTATAAGGTCTAAATGTCATTGAAATGACATTGAATGTCATACTTTTTATTTAGCAAGTTGGATTATGGCTTCATTTTACTGTATTTAAAACAGTTCAGGTTTAATGGTGTTCTCAGTTCCCTAATTTTGTTTCCTCTGTAATGTCTGAAGTTTCTCAACTGCAGATTTTCTTACCATAGAGGCATTCAGAGACTGGGGCAGCACTACTCTGCTACAGTAGAGGTGGATACTCAGTGGGTAAGCTGAGAGGATTCTCAGAATAGCAGGGATTTAAGTTGGGTCTTAAGAAAGAAAAGAAACTAGCATGTGTTGCATGCTAAGTGCTTAACACCTAAGCATACCAGGAACTTTATACATATCTCAGCCCTCACAATAACATTATATATTAGGGGGGATTATCCTCATTTTACAGTGGAGAAACTGGGGGTCAGAGATATTAAGTGACTTAATAAGGTGGTATTGTCAGCGTTTGAATCAGAGATGTCTAATTCCAGAATCCGTGTTCTTCCTTCTGTACATCTCCCTTCTATGACTTTCACGAATGAATACGATGAGAGGGGTGGGCAGAGATTTGTGGTGGGAGAGGAAGGAAAGGGAGACATGGAAACAGCAATCGACATAGAACAATTTGATTAAATGAATAGAAGTAGAAAAACTCATTCCTTCACAAATCTAAGTGAGCTCTTATATTATGTGCAAGACACTTGTGTAAAAAAGTTAGTTGATTAATGAGCTAGAGAACATCTGGGGGACATTGGCTGTATGGCTAGAGGGCAACCCGTGAGAGGATGGGAGACTGTTTAGGTAACTGTGGCCTGGAAAGGTAGGGGAGAAGGAAAACTTGGAGGGCTTTGGGAGTGCAAAGAACTTAGCTGTGTCCTAGGTTGCTTTTGGAATTGACTTGGTCTTCTCTTGCTTTTCTGATCATAGGCAACCAGGGGTCACATGAGCTTCTCTGGGTTATTGTGGGTGATCTTGAACCCTGTAAATTTAAACTAGGATTGACCCGTACTTTGAAGGTAGATGGGTAGGTGAGTGGGAGTTGATGAAGTTCGGAGTTGACAGAGTTTGTGATTCTCTCTCTCTGTCTCTTTTTTTTAAATCATTTTGGGTCTTATGACCAACTGAATTACTCACTAAGTTCTTGATAGAAAAATAAGTGGTTTTAAAATGGTTTTCAGGAGAGCAGTTGAAGAATGGTAGTAACCTCATTATTTTGCTGTAAGCACTGTGGATGTCCCTTTTAACAGTCTAATGTTAGATGATAGATATTCTTCTTTGCTTCTCCTGAATCTACTGTACTCTTCCTACTTTTATTATAGCAATCATCACAGTTTAGCAAAATTATTACATATTTGTCTTCACTACTAGATTGAGATTGTTAGTTTGTAAAGGCAAGGTGAGTTTAATTGCCTCTGCCCCAGTTCAGTGCTTGGAAGCTAGTAGGTGCTTAATATGAGTTTGTTGAGTTAATTTAAAAAATTACAAACTTCTCAGAGACAGTTTGGTGATAATAGTGAGTAGTGCAGGACTGCCTAAGCTTCCACTATAAGTAAGTCCGCCGTAAATCCTAAGTGGCAAGATGTGCACCTTGTTGTATCAGGCAAACGTGAATTATCACCTGTGGTACCCTGATTGCGCTAGATAGTCCCCAAATGTGGAAAGGCGTTTGAGGCTTATCTTTTAATCAGTACTAGCATGCTGGTATGATAGTATCATTTTTCATTTTTAGTGGAATTTTCCACTTATTGAAAGGACACCTATGAGCCTTGGAATGGGTGTTCTCATCACTGGGCAGCTCACACGGGGAACTGGCACTTGTCTTGAGCTATGTGCATCCACAGCTTTGTAAACCACTGAACTGAATACATGCACAAAATCCTCTGATGCTGCCTTAGGAACATAATCTTTCTCAAAGTTCAGATTGTTTTTGTTTCTGTCTCAAAAATCTTATCTAAGGGAGTCAGCTACATGTATCCTTTTATTATAAAATATACTAGAAATTTTGCTTCTAATTTCTGGACAAAAGTCTTTTGGAAACGTACTGCCCCTTACCCCAAGTATGCCTTTCTTTTCAACTGGTAATTGAAAAGAATCCTCCTTTCTTCTGTGGACATTTAGGGGTACTGGAGATGTAGGTGTTAGCAGCGTCTCAGCAAAGAGGATAAATATTTGACCCAAAGTCGGAATCATTATTGACGTAAAAATGGTTTTAGTGTCATGCTGACCCAACTATTTTGACTCGTAGACCAAAGTTATTGTGTTGATAGAGTAGAAACCACTTAGGTAATTTCTCATCATAGTGGACCGCTACATAGATCCATTGGAAGTGACACTAAAAAAATTGAGTCTTTTCCATCTCCCCCTTTTGAGAATAGTCAAGAACTTCGATGACTAGGTAGCTTTGGGTGGTGACTTTGTTCTTCTTTGCTTACTTAAACCATGTTACTAAACAATAAATAGCAAGCATTGGCTCTTGTCAAGTACTGTGCCAGGAAGAAAGACACAGACCATCAGAGGCTGCTTGTAAGAAACCACTTGCAATCTAGCTGAGGAGAAAGGGCATTTGAAACAGTACACATATTACAAGCATTGCCAAGGCACATAAGGGATGTTTGAAAACAGGAAAGAGCTATGTAAATGTAAGCTTTTAAGGCAAGACATGATGAATTGCCAAGTTGTGCTTTGAAGGATGAGGCGGACGAAGGACAGGGTAGGAAGGATATTCCCATGTGGCCTTTGGTGAGGAGACAGAAAAGCACAGTGTGACTGTGCTTAGAAAAGTGGTCAGTTTTCCTGTTTTACATAAAGCAAAGGTCTTATACAGAGAAATGTCCTCCGAATATTAATCTGTCAGCTCAGGGACTTCACATATGCAGTCACCTCTCCTTTAGAGCCATCCCCTTACCTTTTCCCATGTTTCCATCTGGCTAGACTTTCTCATCTTCGGATTCCATCTTAGACCTCACTTTCTCTCACCAGTATTCTTGAACTGTAAACCAACACTACCTCCCTTTAAATTTCAAACATCTTTTCTCCTCAACTAGACTGTAACTTCCAGTGTTAGGCCATGTGTCCCCAGAGCCCTGAATATAAGTCTCTTTGCATTATAATTAACTGTTTACTCGTCTCAGCGCTCACGAAGGCTCTAAGCAGACTGAGGGCGACATCAAGTGTATGTTCTTGACTGTTTATGGTCCTAGACTAAGCACAGAGTCTCACACCGGCTAAGGGCCCATAACTTGCTGTCAAGTACATTCAGTGAAGTACAAAGAATTGAACAGACTCAGCACACTGAAGGGGTAAATATTACCAGTATAAAGAGAATGAAAGGTCTTTCTCTCTTCAGAAACTTTGAGAAAATGTTTGTCAAGGGGCTGGGGATTAGGGAAATGTGGGCTGGGAGAACAGGGAAGAGAAGTGATTAGAAGGTAAGAGTGTGAGGGTCCGGAAGGAGAAAGGATATTGTGTTATAACCCGGTTCCTAGTCACTTACCTTCTTAACAGTTTCATTTGGATGATAGCTCATTTTGTATCAGTCATCTCCCAGCCATCAGTTGTCTTGATTTAAATTATATTGAATGTCTGATACTCAAAGCATATTTATATCTTGTTAATTCTTGCAGTTGAATTTCCTTCCCTCTCTTCCTTTCATCCATTGACTCTCATTCACTGGTTAACTCATCTGAAGAATATTTGAGGAGGTACTTTATGCTAAGCTCATAAAAACTTTGGTAACTGGATATATCTTGTGAAACACAGTAATCCAAGTTTACATGCTTAATTTTTTTTCTCTTTGCAATTTAAGCCCAAGCAATTGTTTTCATCCGTTTGGGTTTTCTTAGCAGGATGTAAGGATTTAGATGGAAAATCCTGGCTGCCGTGACTATATTAGTAATGTAATCTGAGTCAGGCCCTTCAAAGTTTTCTATACAAGGTTACAGGGTAATTTTTTTTTCATTTTGGTCAAATTCTCCCCTACCCCTATCTTCTTCAGCTGTTACCAGGGAGTAAGTGGCTGAGAACTCCAAGTACGAAAGATAGCCTTCACACTGCACTAATCCTTAACAGTCTTTAAACAGGAAGAGTAAAGGCAAAGTGAAAAAAGGAATTTTTTCTTACCCTCGTCATTTTCCAGTTCTATATTAGATAGAGACAAGAAAAGATTTTTACTCTGAAATCTCAGCCATTTCAGAGGCTTCCCTTAGCATTCAGTGATATACAGCGAGTGTGTAGGGCTGCCACCAAACCCCCTGGGCGTCTGAGTTGGTGTTACGTGCAAGACTGAACATCCATTCCCAATTCAGTGTCTGTAATGCTATCAGTTTGCTCTTTCCTGTGTCCACTGATAAACCTCAATAAATGATACTAAAGGTTATAATAGTGATGGACCTTGTTGTAGAACTCTATTATAATCTGGGACCTAGGAAGCCACTGGCAAAATCCAGTTAGTGACTACTGGGTGGTAGTCAGTGTTTCAAATTACCAGAAAAATCAAGTTGGCATAATTCAAAATAGTGGATTACCTGTTAAGTACAAGCACATTTTAATGGAAAGAAACCTGGAGAGAGATGTTTAAGACGATTAAGACATGCTTACTATATTTCCCATGGTCCTTCCTGATCTGGCCCTGGAACACTCTCTCTCATTTTGTTCCGGCTAGTTCCACTGTCTTTAGGTCTCAGTTTATGAACAATTTCTGCTGAGAAGTCTTCCCTGACTCTCTTGTGTATAGGTTCACTGCTTGTCATGCTCACGTCTATTATAATACTAAATGCATTCCTTCTCTCTTCCCTCCCTCCCTCTCTTCCCTTCCCTTCCCTTCCCCTTCCTCTCTCCCTTCCTTCCTTCCTTCCTTCCTTCCTTCCTTCCTTCCTTTTCCTCTTTTACCTCCTTCTTTTCTCCTTCCTTATAGAATCATCCATCCTGTTGAGAAGAATCTATTAACCTGGTTCTGGTTAGGACGATACTGGTGAGAGCAGTCATGCCAATTAATTTTTTCCTACTCCTTCTAGAGGAACTCAGGATCCACTGGGATTCTTTGCTATACTTTCTGAAATATGTTAATACATGATTCTCTTGGCCATTTAAGAAATATTGTACAAAAAAGTTTTTTGAGTATGTACAGATTTCATAAATCAATAAAGTATAAATATACTATTGCTCTAAATATAATATGAATGCATATTAATCTAGTTTTCTTCTTTTAACTCCTGCTGGAGAAAACCTTCTAATGGCCAAGTAAATTGGCCTTTTTTAAGGTATTCATCCCATTTGACCACTTCGTGGTAGTCTTTGGTCTCAAGTTGACCTTCCTATCTAGTCTGCTTTCCTGGTTCTCTTATTAATTCTACAGTAGTTTGTTTGTTTCCTTCATTGCCCCTCTTCTTCCATCCACACCTTGAATGCTATATCAGCTAGGATTGTGTTTGGCTGTACATACTGAAAAACCTTACAACGGTGCTTAAATTGATTCAAATTTATTTGTTATCAAGTGATAATACATGGGAATTTATTTGCTGTTAATACATCCTGGGGCAGTTCTTTTCCATCTGCTTTAATTTTTTAAACCTCTCGCAAATATAACCTATATAGAGAAAAGTGTATAAAATATAAATATGCCTGTTATCAAATCATACAATGAACACCTGTGTAACATCACCAAAGTCAAGAAATAAAACGTTGTCAGTATCCCCCAGAGACATCCTATGTAACCCATTCCAATTCCTACCCCCTTTCTCCACCCCAAAGATCAACTCTCTCCTAATTTTTGTGGTAGGTGCTTCCTTATATTTCCTTACAGTTCTACAGTGCTAAAACGGTATTATTTCTAAATATACCAACTATAGTTGAGCTTTGCCCATTTCTGGCTCTGTTATATAAAAGCCATACAAAAATGTGTTTTTGTGAGTTTGGTTTCTTTTGTTCAACATTTAGTTGTAAAATTCATTCATGTTGTTATATGTGGTATTCATTGCTAGATGAATTCTATTGCATGAGTATGCCCAAACTGATTAATCTAGTCTGCTTTTGATGAATATTTGGGTAGTTTCTTATTGTTGAGTATTATGAGTAGAGCTGATATGAATGTTCTCATCTGTCTCCCAAGGTGCATTTCTTTAGATATGCACAGAGGAGTTGAATTATTGGGCTTCATTTTTTTTGGAAATAGAAGTTCTCTTCAGTGATGTGACAGAACCGGGTAGAGCTCACTCAGCGCGACCCCCAGAGTCACCTCCCAAATGGATTTGGTCTCAGAGCAGAAGAGTCAAAGTGAGGCTGACCCACATGTGGGTGGGGTTGCAGTTGTCTGGCTCATTTAGTTGTTGAGAAAAGCAGCTGATCAGAAAGTGAGGGAGGGGGGTTAGTTAGATGCTAGTGAAGGAATCCCTCTATCTCTCGGGCATGTTGGGGATTGAAGGAGAGGCTCAGGATCGGCTGTATTTGGAGACCTCTTAGCTGTTTACCCAGGACTACGTAAGCCTCGGTGGTATATTAGAATCAGAAATTTGGGCAGGTGGTCCTGGAGAACTTCTCTCAGAAGGTGACATTTGAAGAGAAACCTTAATCATTTGGGGGAAGAACATTCCAGTGAGAGAAGAGCATTTACAAGGCCCTGAAGTGAGGACACTGTTGGAGATGTTAAGGAAACACAAGATGGCCCGTGAGGCTGGAGCACAGTGGGCAGGAGGGAAGAGGGGCAAGGCTGGAGCAAGATGGGGGAGGTAGACCAGAGGCAGGGCTTGTAGGACTGTGGCCCACACAAGGGAGTTAGTGGACCTCAGTGTGAGGGAAGGAGCATTAAGTTGGGCAGTGAACCAATCTGATTCATCTTTCAAAGAGATTACTCTGGCTGGATTGCAGCGTTGGCAGGAGTGGCAGCTGGGAAACCCGTGGGAGGCTATTTCTCAGGGAGAGATGAAAGTGGCTTGAACTAGAGGGTAGTGGTGAAGGGATGGGTTAGAGCTGGAAAAACTGAAGGCAGAAAAGTTGACTGTGTTTCTGTGGCTTGAACAATCAAGTGGAAGACAGTATCATGAACTGAGACAGGGAGGGCAAGGCTAGGAATCATTTGGGGCAAGGGGAAGGGGAGGCGGTTGTAGCAAAAAAAAGTTCTGCATTGACCGTGTCAAGTTTGAGAGGCCTGTTAGGTATTTCAAGGAAGCATTCAAATACATGAATTCGGAGCTGAGACGAGTGTTCCTTACAAACTGTGAGCAAATCTTTATACCTTTGGGCCCTATCACATGGCCTGGTACATGGTAGGCACTCAATACATGTTCAGTGAATGAATTTATTTAAAAAATATACATGGGGCCCTTACCCTGGGCCAGGCACTGTTCTAGGAGCTGAGAATATAGCAGTGAACAAAAATTCCTATCTCCCTAGAACTTAAAATGAATAAATGCATGCATGCATGCACACACGAGTAAATAAATGAATGAATAAATGAATGAAATGTGTATCCAGGTAATAAAGTGTTTCTTACTTGATTTTTTCTCTCTGTCTTAAAAACATCTTTGAAAATATTAATTAAGAATGGAACTCTCCAGCAGGATTAATTATAAGCATCATGTCTAGAGAGACTCACTGATAATAACCTGTTTTGCTTTCTCTTTCTCTTTTTAACTTGGTTTTCTCTACCTTTATGTGCCTGAGACCTGTGTATCGGTCGGTGGTACAGCAATTGTGGTAGATGGGTGTTATTTACAGTTGCTTCGGAGTCGATTTCTAATTTTCCCTTGAAACATGTTATTTACGGGCACCCTGTTTTTGCTTGCAGGTGTGAAATGGCTCTGTGACACATGAAGCAGAAGCAAAACGTCACTTCCGAGGTTTGTGATAAAATTTCTTGTTCGATTCTTCAGGTAGAGCGAGAGGCCTTTCTCATGGCTGTGACACCCTGTGCTGCCGAGGCAGAGAAGCTGAAGGGAAAACTCGGGTGCTTTCGTGGGGAGTGCCTGTGGTCTCACCACTGTGCTAAATAGAGTTCCAAGAAGTTTGGTGTTAGTTAATATTTTGTACATGGATTTAGCATCTTCTGAGCTTTCAGGGAGTTTGTAACTCAGAACAACCTGCAGTGATTCTTTTTGTCCAGTGAGGTATTCATTAAATAATACAAATAATTAATTCCCATAAAACATCTTTATATATTTGGATTCTTATATATTAAATATCATGTTAGTTCCCAGAACGGATTATTCAGTTTTCTACACTAAGCCCTACTCGACATGATGTTAAAAACTGTTTGTTTGTTTGTTTGTTTTGGACCCTGGTTTTCATTGATAACAAAGGAATATAAGTAGCAGGTGAGGTTTTGCCTGATCAACAAAGTGGATATTTCTTAGAAAGTTCATTTTCAATCAGGATTTCCCTTTTTGATTGCCTTAATCAAGGAAAAGATAGCCTCTCTAAATGAAATACCCCAATCTCACCAGAATTAGAAAAGGCAAATACCTAAAATTAAATTTCCAAAGGCCTGAACTTAAAGAGTGTTGAAACATTTACATATTAAGGGATGTGTTCCTTCTTCTATATTATGTGCTTGCAAGAGAATTGATAGTTGCTGATTTGGGAGAGCTTGAAAAGAACCTTCATGAATGTATGTTTTGTGATTTAATATATGCTCTCTGCTTTTTTTGCTTCCTGTCCAGTGTATTCCCTTTTGAATCTTGGGACTCCCCATACCAAGTCTTCTCCAGATTAAGATTAGGAAGCTGGTTCAGAGGCATCAGAGTCTACAGAGAGAACTCTGCTGGTGCAGCGAGCGTCCTTCCCTTCTTCCAGTGCACTACACAGTGGACAAGAAAAGATGAGCTTTCAAACGTGGGTAGGTTATGAAGCGCATGTAGTCCATGCTAAAGATCTTGATTCACTTCCTGTAGGTGATGGCAAGTAGTCAGAGGATTTTAGTGGAGGAAGAAGAGAATCAGGTTCGTCTTTTAGAATGTGACTGGTGGCGGTGGGGAATATGATGGTGAATGGCATGAATCTGGGAGCAGGAAACCCGTTAGGAAGCCACTGCAGGGGATGGCTATTTTCCACTCCCGCCCCAGCTTTGTGTGGAGTGTTCTCTGGACATAGGCCTAAGCCTAAGCCTCTGGTTCTAGCCACTAGTTTGGAGTGCAGAGAAGTTGCAACAGTTGGCAGAAATAAAGATTATTCATCATCTGCCCTCTTTCCTGCAGCCCTGGTCCCATTTCCCCTCGTGGATAGTACGAAGAAAATCTTCACTGGTGTTGCCTTTCTCTGTATTCTTTCTAGGATTGGTTATCTTCCACCATGACAAAGTTTAGAGCCTTAAAAAAAAAATCAGCAGAATTGGAAAATCTCACTTTGGGGGACGGCCTGGTCCTTCACAACTTGTTCCTCCAAGCAAACTTGATTTGTTTGTTAAAATAGGCATGAAGAAACTCTTCTGTGAAGCTGCCTTTGCAATCTGACGTGTACTAAAAGCTGTGTGTTTCAAGAACTTGGCTGTGATCCTCCAACAGGTGAAACTCCCCAATCCCCGCCCCCCCACCCCACCTTGCGCTGGCTCTTGGTGCCATCGCCGCTTCCTGGGGAGGGCTTTGAGGGGCGGGGTCGGTACGTGAGGTGTTGAGTCTTCCCTGGGGCCAGCTGGCTCTTTCCTTGGGTTGAAAAAGAAATGAAATTCTTGGTGTGTGCATTTCTTAAGCATATGCATTTCTTAAGCATGTCTCTATCACTGGGGATTTGTCTTCCTATTTTAGGACTGAGTCTCATTTCAGTGTAAGTGTGAGGCAGGAGAAAATATTTCAAGCCAGATTTCCTCCCTAATTGTTGCTTCAAGTAAAAGGAAAATTGGGCTGGGTGTCTAGAGAGCTAAGTTTTAAATGTACTCCATTACTAATTTAAATAAAAATGAAATAACATTTTGTAGTACATCATTTTTTCTGCTAATTCTTACAGCTGACTTCATTTATTTGATTTCTCCTTTGATTTTAATATAGAGATGTATCTCAGAAAATCTTCCCATCAGCCTATCCATATCCGTCTACTTTTCCTTCCACGCGATGTCTCTAGCTTGAATGTCCTCAAGCTTTCGTTGACTAATTAAAAGAAAATGGCTTGAGATCTCATCTCGTCCACTGAAAAGAACTCCAGAACTGTTCCACATCTCTGAGAGGATGGAAGGTGGGTATATTAGTGAGTCTACCTTACAGCCAATAGTCTACATAAACGATGTAATGGAGAATGCTCCCGAATTTGGATCCAGATTGCCTTGGATTGAATCCCAATTCTGCTGCTTCCTCTGTGACTTTGGTCAAGTTACTTAACTTCTCTGTTCCTCAGTTTCCTCACCTTAAAAATAAAATAGTTATTGTCTCCACCTCATGGGTTTGTTTTGAGGGTTAAATGAGTCAATATCTTATAGGGTTGTTAGGAAGACTGAGTAAATGAATATATATAAACTACTTAGCACGGTGCCTGACCCCTAGTGAGCATTATACAGCTGTTTATTATTCGTTCATGGCTCATTTTTCCTTTGCTCACTGGCTGCTACCCACATGCTATTGCTGCCATGCCCTTTTGCACACAGTTTTGCCTCATGCCAGGCACCAGCCTTCTTCCTTCATTCTTCTGAAGGCATTGCACGAATAAGGCTGCCGTGAGTAATAATAACACTTAATAATAATAGCTAACACTTACTGCGTGTTCACCTATGCCAGCACTCTTATTAGAACTTAACATCTACTAGCTCATTTAATTCTCATACCAACTCTGTGAGATACATGTGATCATTTTCCTCAATTTACAGATGAGGAAATTGAGGCACTGATCAGTTAAATAACTTGTCCAAGGTTACACAGTTGGTTAAGAGTGAAGCTAGATTTTCGGACATCATTTACTTACCATTCTCCTGGCCCTTGTATATATAGGGAAGTATCTGGTTTTTTTCTTCTTCTTCTTGTGAATGATATCCTTAGAGTGTACTCCTTTGACAGGTCAAATTCCTCATCAGCAATAAATGGGGGGGTGGGTTGCAGGAGGAGAGGGAGGGAGTCTCAGTATGTAATGGTGAGCCTAAGGAAATATCTGGAGTATACTGAGAACCAAGTGTGAGCTGCCGTTGTATGAAGCCCTCGACATCATTTTCTTAGGGAATTCTCATGGCCACACTCACTTTCTATTATGGTCATTTACATAGTTTTAGGAAGGCAGGGACTTGCCTTCAGGTTACACATTGCTCATGAGTTGTTAAGACAAATTTGAACCCAGGTCTATGTGGCCCCAGAACATCACAGGGCATCTTTTCACCGTACCATCCTACCTTCCTCAGAGTTGACCAGAGCGTTTATGCCTTCAGGCATTTGATGCTGTGTGACTTTTCTTTTGGCAGTCCTCTTCCCCTCTTTTTTAAACCTCACTGATTTAGCTTTTCTTTTCAACAGCTCAATCATATGAACAAATATTTGAGTGTCTATTTTGTTAACATTAAGTAGGAGTAGTTAAATGGATTAAGGATGCTTTTTGAAATATTTAACCTTATCACCCCAAGGAGCTATAAATGTAATGCCAGTAAGTATCATTAAGCTTTGTTCGTCTCAATAACAGCTGGTGTTACAGTATTATGAAATGTTAAAGCACAGTGTCTGCCCTTGAGATGGTCACCTTGGGTGGGAGGAGTGTGTGTGTGTGTGTTGCGTGCAAGTACCATTTCTCATGAAGTTCTCCCATCAGGACCCTCTCTAGGTCTACTCAAAGCAGCCACCCTGTCGAACTGCTTTGCCTGCTGTCCCAGATTATTCTGGGAATGTGTTTTAAGGATTTGTGTCAGACAATCAAGACAGTCCAATAGGCTTGAATTTTTTTGTTTTTGCCTGGCTGAACAGCTTAATTGCAAGGCAGTCATTGGATGCATGTTCATATCACTGGTGGTGGGATGTTACTGGAGAACTCTGGACTGGCTACCGTTAAGCCACGTACACTCACCTGTTGGGTTTCTAGAACTTGTTGGTTGACAAAGTGGTCAGCTTCCAGAAAATGATGGATTATAGTCAGGACTTTCATGTTAATGTGCTCTAAAGGTGACTTTCCTTAAGCTTTTTGATTAATATACTGAAAAACAGTGTCCAGATAAAGCACTGTGTAACAAATTACTGCAAAATTTGTGGCTTAAAAAATATCCATTTATTATCTTGGTGCTGCAGTTCAGAAGTCTGAGCAGGCTTGACTGGGTTCTGAGCTCAGTGTCTCACAAGGCTGAAATCAAGGTATCATGAGAGATTGTACATGAGAAATATTTTCGATTCTCTGAGCTGCAGATTATATGACCATTTTAAGGACTATCTCATATGACTTGATACTTACACCAGACAATTAACTGTAGAGATTTGAGAGGGTGAACATTTTAGTATTCCATTTAATTTGGTACAACTGGGCTTCAGTATTTTTTTAAATTGCAGTATAGTTGAGTTACAATGCTGTGACAATCTCTGCTGTACAGCAAAGTGACTCAGTTATACACATACAGACATTCTTTTTTTATATTCTTTTCCATTATGGTTTATCACAGGATGTTGAATGTAGTTCCCTGTGCTATACATTAGGACCTTGTTGTTTATCCATTCTAAATGTAATAGTTTGCATCTACCAGCTCCAAACTCCCAGTCCGTCCTCCCCACCTGCCCCCTGGCAACCACAAGTCTGTTCTCTATGTCTATGAGTCTGTTTCTGTTTTGTAGGTAGGTTCATTTTTGCCATATTTTAGACTCCACATATAAGTGATATCATATGGTATTTGTCTTTCTCTTTCTGACTTACTTCACTTAGTATGATAATCTCTAGCTGCATCCATGTTGCTGCAAATGGCATTATTTTGTTCTTTTTTATGGCTGAGTAGTATTCCATTGTATATACGTACCACATCTTCTTTATCCATTAATCTGTCGATGGACATTTAGGTTGTTTCTATGTTTTGGTTATTGTGAATAGTGCTGCTATGAACATAGGGGTACATGTATCTTTTAGAATGATAGTTTTGTCTGGGTATATTGGGCTTCAGTATTTATTCAAGCAACATAACTTTTTCTCTTAATCAACCATTGACCATCTTTTTCCCTGACGAAAACACTGTATCGGCAGTCAGCATATCCAAGTTAGGCTTTTAGTTGTGCCACTTGAACAAATCATTTTTCTGTCTCTATTTCTTCCTCCTAAGATGATATTAATGCTACTGTTTACTCCTTAAGTATATTTCATCTTGCAAAACCTGTGCTCAGCAGATGCCCAGCAGGTGGTATACAGCTTCTTGATCCCACTTTCTTCTGAAGCCAGTGTTCATCTCAGATGTTCATACTGGGAGAAGTAACCTCTTTGTGAGATGGCTGTGCATGCTTCATCCCTCTGTCCCATTAGTCCCTTGGTTACCTGGTGCAAGAACATGTAACATTTGTATTGTACTTTACAGTTCACAAGGAGGACATGACCCGTTCCGTATCTGCAATGGACTGAATGTTTATGTCTGTCCCAAATTTATGTGTTGAAATCTAATCCCCAAGGCGATGGTATCAGGTGGAGGGGGCCTTTGGGAGGTGATTAGATCATGAGAGAGAACCCTCATGAATGGGATTAGTGCCATTATAAACGAGACCTCAGAGAGATCCCTAGCCCCTTCCAGTGTATGAGGTTACAGTGAGAAGGCAGTCGTCAATGAGAAAACAGGTTCTCACCAGACACAAATCTGCCGGAGACACGGTCTTGGACTTCCCAGTCTCCAGAATTGTGAGGAATTCTGTGAGCCACCCTGTCTGTGGTATCCTGTTATAGAAGCCCAAATGAAATGAGTGTCTTATTTGATTCTTTCCATAATTCTGTGAGGTAGATATTATTATGACTTCTGTTTTACAGGTGGAGTGAGTAAGGTTCAGGAAATTAAATGACTTATTCAACTTCACATAAGAAACAGAGCCAGGACTGGCACTTAAGTTTCTGACTTCAAATCCAGTGCTATTTCCACCTCACCTCAGCTTAGCAATGAGAGCTGCATGTAAAAAACTTTCAGATATGAGGAATGACTTCAATATTTGGTCGTTCTTTATTTCTTGTGCTGTTTCAACTCTAATTTTTGGCTCTTTTGATTTTTTTTCTCAAATGTATTTTCCCAGAATCCAAATCAGCATATTGGCGTCGTCCTGCATGACTATTAGTATTGTCCTGGGGCACAGCCACGCGTGGTATGGAAGAAAGTAACTGAGAACAAAGGATTATTTATAATGTTGCCTCAAGGTCAAAAGGAGTTGTACCGTTTCCATATTGGCCTCAAATGTTTATAATTTACATGTTTTAATTCAAGTCTAAAAGGGTGGGTATTTTATTGTAGGAGATTCTCAGGTATATGGAGATCTCTAAGATTTATGTCTTTGAGACTCTGAGAATCCCCTTCACAGAACAATTAACATAAGAACTTATATACAAAATTTTCTGTACAAATCAAGAAATTTATTCATCCTTAGCATTGTTTCTTAATCCCATTCCTAATGCAATTATTCATGTATCCATTAATTCTAGAGATAGTCAATTGAGTAGCAATGTGTAATAGTGGATAGGAGGTAGGATTCTGAGGTCAGGCTGTCTGCGTTGAAACCCAAATGCTGCCATTTATTTGCTGGGTGACCTTGGCTATTAACTTAATCTCTCTGTGCCTTATCTATAAAATGGGCATGTAATAGAACCTACCACTTAGGGTTGCTGTGAAGATTGATGAATTATTAAAGGTAAAACACTTGGAACCATGACTGCCTGTGCAGGTAGGACTTCTCAAAGAGCCCTCAAAGATGTCCTGCCCTAATCCCCAGAGCCTGTGACCATGATGAAGCATCACTGCCACAATCGTGTTATCCAGGCACCATTGACCTTAGACAGGAAGATGATCTGGTGGACCTAATCTAATCACACAGGCCCCTTCAAAAGCAGAGAGCTTTCTCCAGCTGATGGCAGAAGAGGAAGTCGGGGAGATTCCAAGTGTGAGGAGAACTTAATGTGCCATTGGCAACATTGACAACGGAGCAGCCCAACTGAGAAGGAATGTGGGCATCCTTAAGGAGTTAATAGAGACCCTGGGCTGACAGCCAGCAAGAAACTGGGGACCTCAGTCCTGCAGCTGCAGAGACTAAGTTCAGCCAACAACAGGAATGAGCTTAGAAGTGGATTCTTCCCAGAACCTCCCAATAAGAGCTCAGCTGACTGATATCTTGACCTCAGCCTTATGAGATGCTATGCAGAGAACCCAGTCAAGCACGCCTGGACTTCTGAACTACAGAACTGTGAGATAATGGACGGGTGCTTTTAGCCACTAGGCTTGTGGTAGATGGTTATGCAACAATAGAAAACTAATAGAGTTACATAGAAGTGCTTAATAAATATTAGCTCTCATTATTACATTTATTATTAGACATCTTCAGTGAAGGATGGGAAAACAATGTTGAACAAGAGATGGTGCAGGTCCTCAAGGAGTTTATAGTCAAGAAGATAAACCATTTCATTTTTTTCTGACACCCAGGCTCTTTGAAGGTCAATCGCTATTGCATCTTGTACATATTTCTTCTTACTTTCCTTGCTTTGGTTCACTTTTATCATATTCATTTTTTTAGTTTTTTTCATTTTTAGCCAGTAGCTAGACTATGTTTAGCCACCAGCAGCAACTGTTTGCCGTGAGGGAATTGGGACCAGGATTTATCGTTGTCTCCTGTGCATAACCATTAGGGGGTCTGGGAAGCTCCTAGGCTTGTGCTCAAATATTGTAAGTCATACCACGGGGACAGCTGTTTCTAACAAAGGATCTATATAATCCTTTATCTCTAGAATCTACCACCTGGTGTTCTCAACAGCCCTGAGCACAGAACAATTCCCAGTTTAATCAAACTGGAATACAAAAGGAGCAGTGGGGGCCACACTGTGAGATCCCCTTGAAGTTGTTCCAAGGGAAAGGGACCTTTTGTTACAGAGACACCTCATTTTAGAGTTCAGTGACCTGTGACACTTCCCCAGCTGGCAGCTCAGTAGGGACCTTCTGATACCTTCCTGCACTCAAAAGCCACTTTTGGTGGGCAGAACAATGAAAGGATCATTAAGGGCTACTTGGTGGGAGGGCGGTGGGGGAAGAATGAGAACAATAATGGAACAGTGGTATTAACGAATATGCCTGCAGTGATTTTATGATTTTTATTCAAATGTGAGCTGTCTTTAGTTTCTGAGTCTTTGCTTTATGATAAGTTCGGTGGGTGTTTGTGTATATTTACTACAGGTAACGAGGATAGTATCATTGGACTTTTTTTTAACATTCATTTTAAAGGTCTTTGAATTGGAGCTAGGGTGGAAAGGGCGAACCCATTTGCTGTGTGGACTGATTTTGAAGCACCCAGTCCCCTTCCTGAACTGGAATCTTGTTCCTTCCTACTGAGGTTTTTCAGAAAAAAGACATGAACAGTTCCCAAAGCCATTTCGATATCAAAATACATTTTATAGAAACCTCGAGTTGTAAAGCTGGGAAGCATCTGAGTCATTTGGTCTCACCCAGCCAATGCAGGCGGGAGTCCCCATGACCACATCCCCAGGGGAGATCATGCAAGTGTTTGAACAGCAAGGCAGTCTGAAGAACAGGAGCTTGGGGGCAGGCAGAGCTGTTTCATTCTATTACTTCGTGGCTCTGTGATCCTGAGCCAGATATTTGGCTTCCCTAAGCCTCAGTTTTCTTATCGATAAGGGGGATAATCATATTTAACCTTCAGCCTAATTGTGGTGATAAAAATAAACAATGTAAAGCGACTCTTAGTAATGTCCGTCTAACAATAGTTTTAAAATTTCCATGGTTTAAGTTATTACAGGAAATGACTTTGGCAAACCTAGGTCTAGTCTGGAGAGGCTGGAGGTTAGGGAAGAGGGAGGAGGTGTTAGGTGAAGTCCCTGAACTCCAGACCCTTATGTCCAACTACCTTTTTGATATTTCCTGACAGGGCTCTAATAGGCTTTTCAGACTTAATATATTCAAAACCAAGATCCTATTCTTTTTTTTCCTCACACTTCCTCCTTGTCTTTACATGTCAATAAATGGCAACTCCATCTCTCCTTCTAGCAGTAGTGATCAAAAACTTTGATGCAATCCTTGATTCCCTCTCTTTCTCTTGCCCGTTCAATCTGTCAGGAAATTCTATTGACTCTACCTTCAAAATATGTCTAGAATCCAACTACTTTACATGACCTCCACTGTTTCTGAATTTGGTCCAAGTCATCAGCATTTTTCAACGCAGGAGTCAGAGTGATTCTGCAAAAATGTGTCAGACTAAATCACTCTTTGGCTCAGAACTCTCCGACGGGCTCCCCTGTCGTTAACTAAAAGTCAAAGACATTATAATGGCCTACAGCACCTGTGTGTGTCTGTCAACTGTCACTAGTCCATGAGGAGATTAGGAGGTTGTGCCAGAGTGTAAACCAACTATGTCCCTGTTTAATTGGTTTTGGGATTCTCTTTTGAGAGAGTCTTTTAAGACCCCTGTCTTGTTCTGTTCTTAGTTATGCTGGTCTACTTATTGTTAGACCCTAACTCATAACTCAATGTGTAAGGCTGAAGGAAGCTCTGATGTCCCTGGCAGGCAGAGAGCATGCAGTGCTGGAGGGGTGAGCTCCTACACTCCCTTATCTCTAGTTGTTTCTCTTTGATTCCTCCTTTTCTATAAAGAAGAATCCTGCACTCAAATCCCAATTGTCTAGAAAAATTTCTCTGAAATATGTTTACTAATCTTGTTACCATGTGTCAGGCACTGGGGTAATAGCTGGGTACACCCTCATGAACAAGATGGCCTTGACCTCATGGAGCTTAAGGTCTACCGCAGCACAGCCCAATAGAGATATAATGTGTGCACATGTTGTGGCTTACAATTTTCTAATAGCTACATTAAAAAAGATAAAAAGCAGGTAAAATAACTTTTAAAAATATATTTCACTTAGCTCAATGTATCTAAAATACCATCATGCCAACATAACCAACATAAAAATTATTCATGTGATAGTTTACATTTTTTTTATTGTACTAAGTCTTCAAAACTTGCTATGTATTTTATGCTTACAGTACATCTCCATTTAGACTCACCACATGTTAAATGCTCAGCAGCCTCATATGGCTGGTGGCTACTGGACTGGGCAATGCGGGTTTACTGACACCAGATACATAATCACACAAGTAAATATTTGGATTACAGTGGTAATACGCACTTGGGAAGAGCTTGGGAATGCTAAAGGTGAGACTTGAGGGATGAGTTGGAGTTAGCCAGGTGTGAAGGAAGATAAGAGTACTCCAGGCAAAGGCAATGGTCTGTGTGACAACTTCGAGTTGAGTGAACAGGAGGCCAGCATTCTGAAATTTGTGAGTGAGGGGGGAAATGATGGCACGAAGAACAGAAAGAGAGAAATCATCCAGAAGAAATCTATTTTTAGAGAAAAGATAAATGTGATTTTAAGATGTTGACTTTTGGGTGAAAAAAATAGAGATGTGGGATAGGAAAATGGGAGAAAGGAAAGACCCGAGATTTAGCCTTTAGAGTTGGTGGAGCTGACAAGTTACCTCATTTGTCAAAGTCCTAATGTCTGGACTTCTTTTCTGGGGCCGCTTGTAGGTGGGCTGGAGACCACAGCCGGGAGGGAGTGGGGTAAGTTGGTGAAATAGATCAGGAGGGGGAAGAGAGAGAGAATGAACATGAAGTGTATCCTAGAGAGGGCCAAAGGTCATGAAGGGAGATTAACTCAGTGATGAAGTCTTAGGGCCAATGGGAAAAGGAATGAAAGTTTAAATCAAAGGGATGAAAGCCTGGGAGAGGTGGAATGGAATGGGGGAGCAGAAATAAGAAGAGGGGGGTTAAGTCAGCTGGTAAAAAGTGATTGGTGGACAGTCGCTCTCTTCAGGTGGCGGCCAGCAGCTCAAATGGGTGGTGGGTGAACCAGGTTTAAAAGAGAGGTCAAAGGTCCGGTACACACTTTAAACAACTATCATGTTACCAGTACTTCTGCACACTGCCAGTTGCAGAGGAAGTGACCCAGGGTCTGAAGACAGGCCCTGGAAAATGGGCTGATCCTTCTAAGGGCCATAGCAAGCTTCTATGCCTGGAGAGAAAGCTTACTTGTTTGGGCGCTGTGGAAACCTGCCCCAACTGTTACCTCCCATGCTCTTATAATCTGGCAAGCAAGGTGTGGTGCTCTCAGCAAATCTGAAAGAGATGGCAGTGATGAAAACTGGTGCTTGTCTCTCAGATGGTGAAGTCTCTCTTCCACCCATCACCAGGAGAGGAGGCAGGGCATTCCTGCATCACTAGGCCTTGGGTCAAAACCCACACATTTTAAAGCTCGAACTCCATCATGATTCGCTCAAAGCTTGCTGCATCTGTGCTGAGATCACCCGAAGAAGTCTGATTCCTAGGCTCCCGGAGTTTGTGTTTTCCACCCTGTCACCTGGAATGCTGAAACAGTAAAGAGTTCTCTTGGCTGCGTGAGAGAATGCAGCATTTGGTAAGATGGGCAATGAGCCTGTTTGAAGACCCAATCATGAGCTGGGCACCGACTGCAAATGCTGCAATTAAAAACAAAACAGAATAAAACCATCCTACGGACCAGATGCCTTTTAGCAGGAAAAAACTGTGCTCTGTTAAAATAATGTGATGATGCTCGTCTTTGGAGGTGATCCTGGCTTTCAAGGACAGACGTTTTCTCAATGATGTTTGTGGAAATGTTACTGTCTACTCTCTAGGTCTTAGCTCTGACAGTATTCTCTCCTCATGATTCCTGAAAGTTAAGGATGATAGGTGCATGAATATGAAGGGTAGCAATGTATGGGATAGAGATCATTTCCAAGACTGGGAGAGCCATTTTTAATCTAGGCTTGTCAAAATAACTGCGTCTACATTTACTGATCATGCTGATTAAATAATGATTAAGGGCTGTGTTAAATCATTCTGGAACCATACAGACCTAAACAATTTTGAGTAAATTAAAGAACATATGCCTAGGTCTTTGATTATAAGCCATTCTCTTGGATGACAGTGCATTCAGGTCTTTTGTGGAGGAGAAGAGGGAAAGAAAGGATAGGTGGCTGAGGAGGTGAGGGGCTGAATGGGACCAGATGGCTCAGGGCTTGGAGGTCATGACAAGGAGTTTGGGTTTTATTTTAAGAGTAATAAGAAGCTAGGGGAGTGTTTCACACAAGGAATATTCACAAGATCTGATTTGTGTTTTTAGAAGCTTACACTGGCTTCCTTGGGGTGCAGCCATATTGGATCTAGGGGGAGAGTGAAGTTCCCATTCTAATTCTGCTCATGTAGCTGCTGAAAGGCCTGATTCCCAAGGGATGTGGCAACAACGAGAAACAACTCAGAGGCAGGAAAAGAGCAGGCCATGCAGAGGGGAGATGCACAGCTCATCTTTGTCGGCTGATTTTAGTGCAAATTTCCTTTATTACCGAGGGACATTTCAGGGTACGTACAGATTACATGCCAACCTTCTTATCCTCCTTTGTTTGGAGTCAGTTAACAATTAAGAAGCCCCTCGTTTTGCCCCTCTGCCTTGGCTAAAGGAAGCCAGGGCATACTCTGGTAACCCCTCTGCATAAGTCTGTGTAACTGAATTCTTCTGTTTCATCCTGACTCTCGCCCTCCAGAGCTGGGCTGGACTTATTCAGCTGATGTCTTTCTCTCTCTTTGCTTCTGAGGTTTCTGGAGAAGCAAAGTCCGTTTCAGTCTGGGGGCAGACTTATCTCTATAGTTGCTGTCTGGGGTGGCTTTTCTTGAAGCTGCATGAATCCCCAGGCAGTGAGCAATCTCTGGATTTTGTCCTTGGCCCTTGCCAGGCACCCTTCCCACTTTTTTTTTTCCACAGGCCCCTGGCTCCCTGGCCTGCTCTGCTCAGCTGAGACTTCTGTCTCTATCCACACAATCTCTTCTCTAGTGAAGCCTTGGCTCCTGGATCCAGTCTGCTTTCCTCAGACACAGGTTAGCATGCCCCTTCCCGTCATTTTTCACATCTTGAGCCCTGGCTCCTGATAAATGTGGAACAAACCTGTTTTCATGTCATATCCCAGGCCTCTATGCAATAAATTTTACAACATTAATATTTTGAAAATTCAACTCAGTTATTTTAAAGGTCGTTTCTGTGGAGTCTTATTAACCAGATTTCTTTTAAAGTTTTTTTGTTATATTTTTATTTCAAAAAATTTACCCTCCATATACAATTTTCTAAGCATCTAAACCCCTCAAATTGTTTAATCTCTCTTCTAAATATCTACTGTTTTTCTTAATGAATATTGTGATATATATATGTACATATATCTAAGATCAAATGGCTTTTAAAAAAGCACTCAGAATATTCTTAAGTGTACATTTTGAACTTTAAATTGAAATGTGTCAGATCTTTTTACTTTAGTAATTGCAGTTAAAAGTAATTTTAGCTCTAATATTTAAAGAAGTAGACCCTAATAATTACATCCCTTTGTACATTAGTAAAAACTGATATTCCCATTACAGAACAAAGGTTCATTGGAATTGCCTCTTTGCCCAGCATTCTGGCTGGTTGCAAGTACATGAGGAAGGATTAAGGTAGTGAGGTGAGGTCTGTTCCTTAAGTTTTCCACGAACACAGACTTAATGGGCTGGTAGGGGAAGAAACAGCATTTGCCTTGGAAATTGTTTGGGTCAAGCTTTTGGGAACTATAAGGCCTTCTCAGAACTTAGTGAGGGTAATTCAATGATCATTCTTGGATCTTTTGTTTTTCCAGTTATAAATTCTCTTGTGGCTTAATTATATATGAAAATGTAAACAGAAGGGTCATTAAGCAGCCTATAATGAGGTCAAAGTGCCTGTGGATTCTCCACCTGCCTTTTGTTGGATTACATATTAATATTTCCTGGTAATGGACAATAAACTAGGTGTGCGTAACTGTTTAGGACTCAAACAGAAAAGTGTTTGCATAAAATCCAATATTCATTGGCTTCAAAGTGGGCTCATATGAACATCTCCCTCCTGTCTTCCCTGACTTAGAAAAGCAGGTGCCTTTACAGTGGTCCAACCCAGAGTCTTTGTGGAATTCTACGTCTGCACTCTTTGCTTCACCTTGACCTATGGCTTTTTACAATTTATGCATCAATGGAGCTTATTTGGGAGTCTTTTCTTTTTAAAAAATTGAGAACAAAGGGAATACAGTTTAGAGATATAATCCTTTTTTCTCTCTATTAATATTCCTCCCATCTGTCACTGTTTCCATCAAGATGATTTTTTCAAATTATAGGAGCATTCCACGTTCACTGTGAAAAATTAGAAAATACAGACTAGCGAAAGGAAAAAAGAGTTACCTCAAATTCTACCATGCAGAGGTGACCAGTTTGGTTTATAACAATGTCCTCATTAGGGGTGCGTTGGGGTGCACACCTGTTTCCATGAACTGTTCATGGGGGTGCTGTCTACTGTGGATCTATGTATGAAAGTTACTATTACTAGAACCAGGAGAGACAAACTGTTCTTGAGACTAAGTATAACAGGATAATGAGAAAGTGGTAATACTACAGTGTCATGTGCAACCAGGGCCAAAGAAAGGTGGCATTGATTGCATGTTTGCCATCCTGTGGAACCACTTGCCTGTGTGAGGACAGAAGAGGTCCCTGTCAGGGCAGTAAATGGTTTATAGCTCAGACAGACTCGGACTGATTGCAGCATGATACACTGAATAACATGGGACTACTCTGGCATTGCTTTTCTTCTTTAAAAAGTCTTTGAATTCTTTTAAGCAACTGACTTTATATAAAAAAATATCAATTGAAACAACTCTGAGCTCTACTACTACTTACTAAATTAGCAAAAAATTAGTAACAATGGCAAAATCCAGTGCTAGTGGAAGAATACGGTTGTATGTTGCTAGTGACATTTCAAGTGCTCCAGGGATTCTGGAGTACATTTTGTTCAATTATCATAAGAGCAATAAAACTGATTTTGTGCCCTTTCACTCAGTTATCACCCGTGTTATGAGATAGAGGTCAAGGAAATAATAATAAAAAAAGGAAGCCATTTATATAAAAAATGTTATAGCTTAAATTATGGGTAATCAGGAAAATCATTGTCAAGAGACTCTCCTATTTGTATCATTTTCAGAAATGTGTTTCATTCACTTAGGGGAGCTCTTCTAAGTATTGTAGTCTTTGAGTGGTGACTGAGCCCAGGGCTGTAGGAGAGAAACTTCTCGATTAAGTGGAAGGACACAATTGGTGACTTTCTGCACAGAAAAGCCTGCTTGTGGATTGATTCCCTTTACTCCTGCCAAATTTTCCCAATATATACACTAATGTTGATTGGTAACGTAACAGAATGCAGAATTAACAGGGATCTTAGAGGACATCTTATTTAACTCATTAACTGAGACAAGTACCTCCTCTAAGTATGTGGGCAGATGTCTGCTCATTGTTTCAACTTACTACGTCTTGGGACAATTTGTTGGAAGCTCTATTATTTAGGAAGTTCTTCCTTATGTTGAAACAAAATCAACCTACTTGCAACTTCTACCTGTTAATTCCACTTCAGTCTTCTAAAGACATGTAGAATAAATCCGATTTCCTTTTAAGTCTTTTTTTTTTTTTCTCCCCATGCTGAAAATAGTTGTTTTAGACTTTGCTCAGATGTTCAACATATGGTTATTTTTCTCTGGAAAGATACCAATTTGTTGATGTTCTCCTTAAAGCACTGCAGAAGGAAATGACTGCAATACCCTGTGTGTAGTCTAAACATTGCAGAGAAGGCCTAGTAGGATTGTTCATTCTTGACACCACATTTTTATGAATATTAAGACCTCATTAACTTTTACTCATGCATTTACCCATGTTCTGTGTGTATACAGCTAAAAGCTATTAATATCTTCATTTATGTGGTTGTTTGGGATCTCCTCTATTCTGTAGAATTGCTTACTTGAATCTAAGTGCAGTTCTTCATCAATATATATATATATATATATTTTTAAAGAAGATGTTGGAGGTAGGAGTTTATTAATTAATTAATTAATTTTTGCTGTGTTGGGTCTTCGTTTCTGTGCGAGGGCTTTCTCTAGTTGCGGCGAGCGGGGGCCACTCTTCATCGCAGTGTGTGGGCCTCTCACTATCACGGCCTCTCTTGTTGCGGAGCACAGGCTCCAGATCCGCAGGCTCAGTAGTGTGGCTCACGGGCCTAGTTGCTCCGCGGCATGTGGGATCTTCCCAGACCAGGGCTCGAACCTGTGTCCCCTGCATTGGCAGGCAGACTCTCAACCACTGCGCCAACAGGGAAGCCCAAAATATATAAATATTTTGATGAGGAGTAATTTAGAGACAGTAACAAGCACTAATCTGCATTTTTGCCTATATAAATGCCCATCTAACCACCACCCAGAACAACATATAGAAATTCTCCAGCACCTCAGAAGAGTCTCTCATGGCCCCTCACAGTCAACAGCTCCCCACATGTAACCATTATTCTGACCTCTGTAACTGTAGATTAGTTTTGCCTGTTTGAACTTCATATAAATGGAATTGCGGGATTCCAGTTCTCACACTGGTGTCTGTGAGATTTATTCATATTGTTGAGTAAAGCTGAAATTTACTCTTTTTTTATTGCTATGTTGCATTCTGTAGTATGAATTATACCACAATTTATGTATCTATTCAACAGTTTGTCTTTTTTGAATAAAGCAACCATGACAATTCTAGTACATGTCTTTTGGAAGATACAAGTACTCACATCTGTTGGTTATATATTCAGGTGTAGAATTGATGAGTCATGGGGTATATATATGTTTTGCTTAGTATATGCTAAGTTTTGTTTGGTATACACTGACAAACAATTTCCAAAATGGTTGTACTGGTTTATATTCTCACTAGTAATGTATACAGTTTCAGTTCTTCATGTCTTTTCCAGCACTCATTATTGCAAATTCTTTTAATTTTAGCCATTTTAAAGAGGTGGATGGTGTTATCTAATTGTTGTTTTATTTTGCATTTCCCTGACGACTGGTTATCTGTATAATTTTCATGTAAAATTAATTGCATGATTCAGCTCTCTTGAATTCATTTTGGATTGCTATTTCATTATCCCAGAAATTCGCTATTCCACCTAGCTTCTTGTTATCCACTCATTTTAGTTATGTCATTTATCCTCCAAGTCCCCATAATACAGCGATGTGTACAGAATATGGCATCGAACCCCTCTAAGTTGATATCAATGTTTTGACTGGTATCCTTGGGTAGGCCCTTCAACCAATTATGAAATCAGCCTAACTGTATGATTATCAGCCAACATTTCACCATGTTCTCAATAAAATTATCTAGAAATATTGAAATTCAGATCCTCTTATGCCTATAGAATTCTTCTTATCTATCAGTCTAGTTGGTATTCCTATTGAAACATGAAGTAAGTTTAAGTTGGTATTCTTTGTGAATCCAGAATGGCTCCTATTAATCATTTCGTCCCTCTCTGTGAGCTTACAAATTATCCTGTTGATTTCCTAATGATATATCTTCCACTTCATAAATGTAAGACAGCATTTTCAACTTCTTACTTAAAACAAAAGTATGGTTCATGATGGTCTCCTTGTTTCATTCAATTGCCATGTTTAAGTTGAGTTTCTTTTTTATAAATTGAATCCTGCCTTAATGATTTTAAGATAGCTCATTAGTTGACAAGTACATAATCAGTACGTTTTTCTTGGAGGATGGGAATTAAGAAGTATTTCACAAAGTAAGTAATCATTCATTAATTTATCTCTAAACTTGAATTTCTAATTATCTGATTTTCCTAATCCCGTATATACTAAAGTACTGCTTTACTTTTGCAAATGGGCAGAATGATAGAAAAGATGGATAGTGGGAAAGATTTTTTTTAGGAAAGAAGATAATTCAAAACTTAAAACCACTTTAGATCATTTAATGAAATTATCTTGGTCTATTAACTGGATCTCAGTGAGATTAAAGAGATCGTCAACTTTTAAAGTGAGAATCTGGTCTAGCCTTGAGAAATATAGAAGCAATAACAGAAATAACCAATTTATATTATAGGGCTACATTTGCTTGTTATATTTCTTTGTGATTTAAGCAAGGAAAGTAAAGATTTAATGGAAAATATTCAATTAGCTAGAGCAGATGCCTTAATTGATTAGAGAGTTCTTGGCCACTACAACCCCCAATTAGCTTTGTCTTTTATGCTTCTCACTATATTGTAATAAAATGAATCAAAGAGAAAATAGAGGTTATCTAGTTCAGTGTTTAAAATTTACCCATGAGGAAAGTAAGACCCAATGAAACTAAATGATTTGCTTAAATTTTACCACTCAAGTAGTGGTTGAAGAAGCAGATGGACAATGTTTCTGCTCTCACGAAGATCACATTTTAGTTGGAAGGGGACCTGGAAGAAGCAAAACACAAACACTAGAACAGAGTGGATGGTGGTAAGTTTTAGACAGAGAGACTGGGATACATCACATTGTGTGGCCAGATCTTTCTCAATTTAGTTCTCTTTCTGCTTTACCAAAATTCTTCTTGAATGACTGTTTCAAAGAAATAGAAGAGATAAATGACACAGTACTTTGCATGTGTATTGAAAGTCAAAAATACAAATTTATTTTCTTTCGATTAACATATCCCCATTTGTGTGGGTTTTTTTGCACGGGGGAGTCTTATTATTGTTATTGAAGTATAGTTGTTTGCAATATTGTTAGTTTCAGGTGTACAGCACAGTGATTCAGTTTTTTTTTTTGTAGATTATATTCCATTTTAGGTTATTACAGGATATTGGGTATAATTCCCTGTTCTACACAGTAAATCCTTGTTGCTCCCCTTGTTTTTTAAGAAATACAAATTCAGAAAATATTTCCAGAATGAAGATATATGTAAATGAAAAATATACTCAAGGAGCTCAGAAAGTCCAGCAGTGTTTCTTAGGGCAAATGAATCATATAGTTTCATCTTTGAAACTATTTTTTCCAACATATTGATTAAAATCTTCCCAGAGGGGTTTGATGAAATGGTATGACTAATGACTAATCTAGAAATTATTCCAATAGCTTTTCTAAGGAAGATTCGAAAAATACTCTTAGAGGCCTCCTCAAATCCTAGTCAGTGTATGCTTTATCTAATTTGGCTGTCCTTCAGCTTTCCTGCTAACAAACAGGGAAGACATTTAGTGTCAAGAGCTACATTAAACTTCAGGGAGATTTTTAAAAAATATCTGAGATAGGATCCTGGCCCTCAGGGCTGCCATACTCTAATTAAAGAGATAACAGTACCAGGTGGTTAGTGTGTTGAGCAAGTGGTACAGATAAGAGGTTTGATGGATATGCAGAGGAGGGAGAAATGCCTTTCTGCAGGAGGAAGGCTTCCTGGGAGAAGTTATGAGTTGGAATGGACTTTGAAGGATGCATGCTTTGAAAAAGAGAATGCTGTAATTATAGCAGCACTTGTGAAAGCTTTCCCAAATAAAGCTTCTGCAGGGACTGGGGCAGGGATTATTGTTGTTCCCCAGTGACAGAGATCAAAAAAGTCCATTTGTGATGAACAAGCCTGGGTGGTTGGAAGAGGTGAATAGGGTAGGGTAGAGCAAAGGAGGAGGTGAAGGATGACTTTGCAGTCTGAGTCTGGGTGACAGATGGCTTCATTCATATGACTGAGAAGTTCTGAAGGGAGAGCAGGTTTGGAGGTAAGGTCATATTTAATGTTAGCAGCAAATCTGACTCAAAATGTCTGTCAGATAGTAGGAGTGAAGGACTGGGCTAAGAGTAAGGTGATGGTAGTGTTGAGGAATCACCTATGTGAGTACTGGTCATTGAGAAGGGGGGATGTGGGCACTCTAAAGTGAAACATTGACCAAGAGCCATTGATGCCTTCCACTGGGGCATTTCTAATTGATCTCCTAGAGTTAAATGATTCTTGGAAGCTTAGGGGAGCTGACAGTTATTGACCCAGTACTCACCTCACTCAATACTCGATGTTAATGACAGCAAATGGGGCAATCTATATTAGTACCCACATAGTCCTACTCCTGCTTATTGATAGAATGAAAAATATACGCTATATGCCAAGTATCTATCTCATATCCTTTGTGATCTAGACCAGGGCGTATTGAAGGTGGAAGGAGGCACAATTCAGTCATGCCAGGACAACACGTGTAAACCAGGACTGCCCCAGGCAAAGCAGTAAGTACGGGCAGCCTACATACTGAGGAATTATAACATAATTACAAAAAAGCATGAGGTAAAAAAGAGCAATTTTTAATGTTTTATTAGCTAAGTAACCCTGAATAACCACTCAACCACTCTAAACCTTCGTTTTCTCATCTGTAAAATTTAAAATACAGTAAGTCCCCTACATAAGAAAGAGTTCTGTTCTAAGAGCTCATTCCTAAGTCCAATCTGTTTGTAAGTCCAACAAAGTTAGCCTACGTACCCAACTAACACAATCAGCTATATAGTACTGTAATAGGTTCATAACACTTTTCACACAAATAACACATAAACAAACAAACACAAAAAATAAAGCATTTTTAATTTTGCAGTACAGTACCTTGAAAAGTACAGTAGTACCAGCTACATCACCAGTGCTTTTATGCTTGCTTCCAGACATTCTGGGTTTGAAATAAAGACACTGAACTACTGTACTCTATACGGTATAGTGCACAAAAGCACAACCACTTGTAGAGGATGCACGCACCTGATAATGTACGCAGACACTTGAACTAACATGATTGGACTTGCGAACACATGTTCGCATCTTTGAAAGTTCGCAACTTGAAGGTTCTTATGTAGGGGACTTACTTAATACCCTTGTCCCTCTACAGTTCTTTTCAACACAGCATGCAGGGTGATTCTTCCAATACATACACTAGTTCTGAGTACATGGATGAAAGCAGAGAGACCAGTTAGAAAACTGTTGCAATAATCCAGGTCAGAGGTGATTTTAGTTTGGACTGGAATGGTAGTAATGAAAGTTGTGAGAAGAGGTTAGATTCCAGATATAACTTGAAGAAAGAACCTACAAGAATTTTTGCTGAGAGAATGAGGGATGTTAAGGAAGAATATAAGTTTTTTGGCCTAAGTAACTGAAAGAATAAAATTACTATTCATGAGGCTGGGAAAACTGTGAGTGGAATAGATTTTGGAGGAAGATCAAGAGTTCAACTTTGGAAATTTTAAGTTTGAGATGTCAATTAAATATCCAAATAGAGGCGTTGAGTAAGATATGAAGTCTGTAGTCTAGGAGAGAGTTTGAGCTGGAGATATACATTTGGAAGTCACCAGATGACATACGCAAGTATATGATGGTCCAAGAGAAGGTCCAAGGTCTGAGCCCTGTGCATTCTGACTAAAAGAGAAGGTAAAAGAGAAGGAAGGAAATAGCAAAGCATGTTGAAAAGGAGCAGCCAGAGTGGTAGGAGGAAAACCAAACAAACATGTCTTGGGAGAAATCAGGGGAATATTTGTTAATGGGAAGGGGATTATCAGCTCATATGAGCAGTCATCTGCAGATAGACCAAGTCAGATGAGGACTTAAAATTGATCATTGGATTTAGCAACATGGAGGTCATTGGGGAGTGGTGGGGTCAAAAGCCTGAAGTGGAAGGGTTTAAGAGAGGAAGGGAGGAAAGAAATTGGAGACAACAAACCTAGACAACTCTTTTAAGAAGATTTTCTCTAACAGCGAGAAGAGAAATGATGTAATAGTTGGAAGGGAAAGGGAAAGGAAGAGCACTTTTTCTGCCAAGACGGACAATGATCGAGTAGAAAGAAAAATGGAAAATATATCAGTGAGGAATGAAATTTGTGGAAAATAGAGCTAGTATGCAAATGGAAGGGGATGGTCTTTGCTTGTCTAGTAATAAGAGCACATGGCAGCAGATAGATGTGGGATTGATGTGGAAAGAGGTCAAGTCCCTGGTTTGTTCTGAGTGTGACCTGGTCATTCCTCAAGTGAGCTAATGTCTGCCCCGTGGCTTTGTGGGAGAGAGTTGTGTGTCCACTGTGGACCTTTGAATAAGGCTCACTAAAGTGTAGTATATTAATATGAGTTTGGTGCTTTCAGTGTGTGAGACATTGGAAGTCTAGGGTTTTATCTCAGTTCCATGTGAATTTCCCAAAGTGAAGTTATTTCTCTGAACTTCATTTTCTTCATCTGAAGGGGGGGGGGGAGAGAGAGAGAGAGAGAGAGAGAGAGAGAGAGAGAGAGAGGGCGCGGGAGGGAGGGAGGCAGAGAGCACTTTTCTTCTTCTCTTTCTTTGTTCAGAAGCATTTATTACTTCTTAATCCTATGCTTCCCTCATTCTGCTTCATTAAATTCTCCCACCCTCTCTCTTTAAATTCCCCTTGTTCAGAAGGCAAAGTTAAACCACTCTTGAAAAATTTCCTTTTTGTTTGGTGGCAATGTACTTTTGTTACTGTCCAATGACACTTTGCATTGGAAGAGTATTTTTATGGCTCACAAGTACTGTCTTATAAGTTATATCATGTTTATGGTCAAGAAGGTATCTGTTTAACATTTAACATATTGTGATTTGGGGAAACAGGTTAATTGACTAGCTAGTAAGTGGTAGACCTGGGCCAGAAATCAAGGTATTTCTCTAATAGTAAAGTGACTACCTCTCACAGTATTAAATTGCAATGTTAGACTGGACGCTTATACTTGAATGTAAAATACAAAGAAACTAAATAAAGAAAATATTCAAAATATATTCCACCATTTCTTTCTTGTTAAAAAAATTAACTTTCTTTTTTTAAAATTAATTTTTATTGGAGTATAGTTGATGTACAATGTTGTGTTAGTTTCTGCTGTACAGCAAAGTGAATCAGTTATACATATACATATATCCACTCTTTTTAAGATTCTATTCCCATATAGGTCATTACAGAGTATTGAGTAGAGTTCCCTGTGCTATACAGTAGTTTCTCATTAGTTACCTATTTTATTTATAGTAGCATCTATATGTGAATCCCAATCTCCCAATTTATCCCTCCTCCTCTTTCCCCTTTG